>NC_142868.1:13306413-13616304 GCF_051225735.1 Oryctolagus cuniculus
CTTTCCACACCTTCAGGAGCTCATAAGACCCATTTGATGGTACCCCATAAATCTCTAACACTGTTTCTGATTTTTCTATTTCTAATTTCCTTATTTTGGTCTGACTGAAAAATTTCCAAAGATGTGTCTTCAAGCCTAGATATTGTCTCTTCAATCCTACATATTGTCTCTTCTGCCTCACCAAGTCTGTTCTTAAGGCTTTCCACTGTGTTTATTTGACATACTGAATTTTTCATTTCTAATATTTCATTTTCTCTTCAAAATCTCAATTTCATGGGAAAATTTTTCATTCATGTCATATATGGAATTCTTTAATTTGTGAATTTGCTTCTCTTTGCTTTTGAGTAATCCTATGGTTAATCTTTTGAATTCCATTTCAGGCATTTCATCAATCTCTTCATATTCACATTCTAATATTGAAGTATTGTTGTGTTCCTTGGGGGAGTCATGTTGTCTTGCTTATTCTTGTTTCTTGAATTCCTGTATTTATTTTTAGGCATCTGTGGAGATATTTATTGGTTTCTTTCTCTGGTGTCTTTTATCTTTGAATTATTCCTCTGTGGCTTAGTGGAGTGGCTGCTCTCTTCAGTGAACATCCAGAGATGTGTGCTGGGTGTGGCCTGGGAGCTTTAAGTCAGAGCTCCAAGGTGGGATGAGTATCCAGGGTAATATCCAAGTTGGGTGTGGTAGATCTCCTCTTGTTAACAGAAAGTAGGGGTGTGGTCACCTCTGTTGGTGTAATTACACCCTCATATCCTCTCTTCCAAGGTGGTCAATGCCGTGGTATTAGACCTCAGTAGGTACAATATTCATCCACGCTCTGTATGAACTACACAAAGCATTTGTGCATTCCTCAGTGTGAACATTGATCTCACTGCAATGACTCACCCCAGGCAATCAGGGAGCTCTGAATGTGTGAATCCGTGCACAGTGATTGCTCAACAACCCAGCTACATCCTGCACCTTCTCTTGTAGTCACAGAGTTCCCACAGTCTCAGCACACAGGGAGGATTCACTCCACTTTGCTAGCCTGTCCCATCCACGGAGAAGCTGAAACCTTTCCAGAGCCAGTTGCCTGTGGGTGTTCTACCTAGACAGTTTGAGCCCTGGAGCCTGTCATAATGTTGAGATGCTGACGGCACCTTGCAGAATTATATGCGTCTAACTCATTTTCTATCACTTACAACTTAATACCACAGCCTGATTAAATTAGAAAAGGGGTTTGCTCTAGCTCACTATTTTGGTCAGAGTGAGGGTAATTTTGCTGACAATGCTGCCAAGTAACACAGATCATCAAATGTCAAAAGCCAGGGAGCACTTAGATCTGCTATTCTCTCTCTCTTTTAAAGATTTATTTATGTATTTACTTTGGAAGTCAGAGTTTCATAGAAATAGAGCGAGAGCGAAAGTGAGAGAGTAAGCGAGCACTAGCTCCTATCTGCTGGTTCATTCTCCAGAATGAACCCAAGAGCTTCAACTAGGTCTCCCACATGGGTGGTAGGGACCTAAACACTTGAGCCATCTTCCATGGTTTTTCCCAGGCCACTAGCAGGGAGCTGGATGGGAAGTGGAACAGCCAAGATAACAGGTACCCATATGGAATGCTAGCATCACAGGAGGCAGCTTTACCTGCTATGGCACAGTGCCCGTCTCATTCTCTCTTTATTTATTTATTTTTTTGACAGGTAGAGTCATAGTTAGAGAGAGACAGAGAGAAAGGTCTTCCTTCCGTTGGTTCACTCCCCAAATGGCCGCTATGGCTGGCACTGCGCTGATCTGAAGCCAGGAGCCAGGTGCTTCCTCCTGATCTCCCATGCAGGTGCAGGAGCCCAAGCACTTGGGCCATCCTCCACTGCTCTCCCGGGCCACAGCAGAGAGCTGGACTAGAAGAGGAGCAACTGGGACTAGAACCCGGCGCCCATATGGGATGCCGGTGACACAGGCAGAGGATTAACCAAGGGAGCCACAGCGCTGGCCCCTCTTTACTTCTAAAGCTACCAACATTTAATCATGAGAGCCCACCCTAATTATCTAATTCTAATTACCTCTTTAAAATTTATTTTATTTGAAAGGCAGAGTTAGAGAGGTGGGGCAGGGGGAGGTCTTCCATCAGCTGGTTCACTCCCCAGATGGCTGCAACAGCTGGAGCTGTGCCAATCTGAAGTCAGGAGCCAGGAGCTTCTTCCAGGTCTCCCACACAGGTGCAGGGGCCAAAGGACTTGGGCCATCTTCTACTGTTTTCTCAGGCCATAGCAGAGAGCTAGATCAGAAG
This sequence comes from Oryctolagus cuniculus, assembly GCF_051225735.1. Classification (NCBI taxonomy): domain Eukaryota; kingdom Metazoa; phylum Chordata; class Mammalia; order Lagomorpha; family Leporidae; genus Oryctolagus; species Oryctolagus cuniculus. The sequence goes on from NC_142868.1 coordinate 13,308,686, forward strand.
TGGAGCAGCTGTTACTCCAACCAGCACCCATATGGGATGCCAGCACTGCAGGCAGCGGCTTTACCCGATATGTCACAGCACTGCCCCTCTAACTACCTCTTAAACCCCAACCCCACCTAGTTTTATTCTCTTAATACCTTACGATTAGGATTAAATTTCAACATGAATTTCAGAGGGGATAAACCATTCTCAAACCACAAACATACGCAAAGTAAAACCATAATAAGGGGCCGGTGCTGTGGCATAGCAGGTAAGGCCGCTGCCTGCAGTGCCTGCATCCCATATAGGCACCAGTTCAAGTCCTGGCTGCTCCACTTCTGATCCAGCTCTCTGCTGTGGCCTGGGAAAGCAGTGGAAGATGGCCCAAGTCCTTGGGACCCTACACCCACATGGGATACCCAGAAGAAGCTCCTGGCTCCTGGCTTCAGGTCAGCGCAGCTCCAGCTGTTGGCTGTTGCAGCCATCTGGGGAGTGAACCAGCAGATGGAAGGCTCTCTGCCTCTGCCTCTCTCTCTGCCTCTCTCTCTCTGCTTCTGCCTCTCTGTAATTCTGCCTTTCAAATAAATAAATATATCTAAAAAAAAACATAATAAAATATCACTACACACCTTTTAGGGTGGCTATAAACACCCTGCAAATAAAATAGCACATACTGGTGAGGATGCAGAGTAACTTGAATTTTCAAAAAACGCTGGTGGAGGGACAGGCATTGTGACACAGTGGGTTAATCTGCTGCTTAGGATTCCTACATCCCATAAACAAGGAGTGCCTGGTTAAAGTCAAAGCACCTCTGCTTTTGACCCAGCTTCCTAATACATCCTGGGATATAGCCGATGATGTCTCAAGTGCTTGGGCCTCTGCCTTTCACGAGGAAGCCTGGATGGAGTTCTGGGTTCCTGGTTTTGGCCTGACTCATCCCTGGATTTTGTAGGCATCTGGAGAGTGAACTAGCATATTCAAGATCTTTCTGTCTCTCTCTGTTGCTCTGCCTTTCAAGTAGATGAAAATAGTAAGCATTTATTAAAGGCTAGCAAAAGGGAAAAGAGTATGAAAATTTCTAATAAGTTAAATACATGCTACTGTAAGATCCAACAATCCCAATCCTGGCTATAAACCCAAGAGAAACTTATTTTACACAAATACCTCTGTACAATGTTCATACAGTTTCACTCATAATTACTCAATAATATTCTTCAACTGTAAAATAAACTGTAGTACAATGGAATACTACTAAGCAATAAAAGAACAAATTTCTGATAAACGCATAAACATGAATATATTTCAAATGTATGTTGTTAAGTGAAGAAAGACTCTAAAGTACTCACACATATTGTGTGACTCCATTTACATGATACTAGAAAAAGCAACTGGGGCCTGCGCAGTGGCTCACTTGGTTAATCCTCCACCTGCGGCACCAGCATCCCATATGGGCGCCGGGTTCTAGTCCCATTTGCTTCTCTTCCAGTCCAGCTCTCTGCTGTGGCCCGGGAGGGCAGTGGAGGATGGCCCAGGTGCTTGGGCTCCTGCACCCACATGGGAGATCAGGAGGAAGCACCTGGTTCCTGGCTTCATATCGGTGCAGTGCCAGCCATAGCAGCCATTTGGGGAGTGAACCAACGGAAGGAAGACCTTTCTCTCTGTCTCTCTCTCTCTCACTGTCTATGACTCTACCTGTCAAATAAAAAAAAAAGAAAAGAAAAAGCAACTGTCAGGTCAAAAGCAGAACCATGGCTATCAATGTCTTATGTAAAAAAGGAGATGACTACTATGGCACATAAACTATAGGGGATGATAGAACTGCTCTTTATCTTGATTGTTGAAGAGCTGATTACCCAACAGTTTATATGTGTCAGCAATGTTAATCATAATCTTGAAAGATAATCCCAAATGTTGCAATTCTGAAAGATTAAAATCTCTAAAGTCTGAAACATTGTCAATTAAAATCAGAAAAAAGGCAATTTCCATTTTCAGGCTGAATAAATACTGAAAACCTGGTAAAGCATGATTTTTGGTGTGTCTGTGAGTATTTTTCCAAAGAAGATTGTATATGAATCTGAATAGACTAGGTAGAGAAGATCTGCCATATAGAAAATAAATGTAAATATATTCTCCAAAGGCACCAATGCCTAACAGAAAAAAAAAAAAAAAAAAACATCACAAAGCAATACTTCAAAACAGGCTATTGATGAAAGTTGTCCAGCTCTTACAGGCTACCTCTGTGCAACTGCCCATAATCTATCCCAGTTAGTCATACCCTTTTGCAAACAATTTTTTTTAGTCCCACTGACACACTATTTTAAGTTGTCAGCATTATATTTTATAATTCTCTATGCTATGTAATTCATCTTTGCATGATATCCAATATCAGAGGTATAAATTATATAAAGAATTTGAGATTTCTAATCCATTACATGCAATTTTTTTTTGCAAATTTGACTCTGCAAAAAGTATATTACATTGACTCTGTGTATAAGTACTGTGTAGGTAGGTAAAAATGTCTCCAGATCTCTGTATATGTGGTGATGACCATCATGGTTTTTGATTGATCTCATTGAAAGACTTAGGTCATCCATCATAGCATTTCTGATGACTGAAATTACAAAGGTGGGTGCATATAATTACCAACCATAGTGATGTGCACTTATATATTTTGCTTTTAAGCCTATTTATGAAGACAACTTTTCTGCTCATAATTGTTATACCAGCACAACTGTCACTTGTATGCATGTTTATGCTTATACAAGTATGTATGTTATTATTACTTATTTTGTCAAGTGTTCTGTCATTTTTATTTCTCAAATTCCATTAAAAATACAAATAAATATCCTTCTTTTAAAAATGTTTTAGATATTTTTTCCAGAATTGTATTTTTAGATTTTCACCTTTTGAGATTTCAATAATTGTGGCCCAACTTGTGTGTTAGAACTCACAGAACTGCATTCTATAAATTACATCTTAATAAACTTTGCCAAAATTTTTTAAAAATATGGTATAAGGTTTGGCCTTTAAAATTTTTTATTTTTATTTTTGAGAGGTAAGGAGAGAAAGAGAGACAGAGAGAGTAAACACAAGAGAGCTCACCCAGATACTGGGTCACTCACTCCCCAAAAGCCCACAACAGCCGGAGACAGAAGCTGTGAGCCAAGCCAAGAAGTCAAAACAGGCCTCCCATGTGGGCAGGCCCAATTATCTGAATCAAAGCTGTCTCCAAGGGTCCTTTGGAGGAAGAAGCTGGAGCCAGGGATTGAACCTAGGTACTGGACATGAGTATTCTATCCAGTGTCAACTGCTAGTCCAATCTACTCCTAAGAGAGAGTTTTTGAAACAGAGTAGGATGAAGGTCATTACTGAGAATTAAATCAACAGCAGGTCCGAATGCTTCGTGGAGTTATCCTCAGCAACAATGAAGCCCAGAAATAATGTTAGGATTTAGAGTAAAAATGGGAGAATAGAAACTGATATCAAAGTCATTAGCAAATGTTGAAGGATAACCTAGCTTTCAGCATGCTCACAGCACACTAAAAGTCTAGTTATCTTCAAAAATAAAATGCCTTATAGCAATAATTTGGATGCATAAGCAAAATACAGAGTACACATAGAAAAGCTACCTTCAAAAATGCTTTTTCAGAATTCATGTAATTAATATTTTCATTTAAATATGACATTCTATGAATGAGTTCACATCAGAAAATCTAATCCCTCTCTTGACAGGGAAAATCAAATTTTATATACATAAATAGAAATAAGTGAAAAATCAGAAAAATTCCATCATTAAAATGAAAAGTTAAAAGAATTTGTCAGCCCTACTTAATCTAGCACAGCACCTCTCATCACTAGTAAATTCCTAAAGACAAGAATACTTATTGTATTTCAACTCCATTCTGCTTTTGTCCAGCCTTTCTTTTGACTAACTCACATTCTGTCTTTAGACAGCAATCTTAACCATTTCTTATGAACATCTATTCTTCTTTAAATGCCTATTGCACTTGTTTGTGTCACACAATTTAAGTACCTCAGTCAGCCTTATCATCAAGCCTTTTAACCCTAACTGTAACTAAAATCAACTGAATTCAGAAAATCACTGTTCTGATAGTCACACATTCCAAATTTGAATATCTGAAATAAGAAATACCTTGGGAAATAATATATTATTCCCAATTGTATTCAAACAATAGCTAGCAGCTTCGAACTGTTGGATGGACTAACAAAATTCAAATCAAACCAAAATCAAAACCACGATAAACAAAAACAACTCTCTTCTTTTTAGGAGAGACATCCAGATCTCTAGTTGGAAAATACATTCACCAAATATATCACAAATAGATAAGAGGAACAATGTGTCTATTGTCCCCTTCTTGGTGTACAACATCAGCACTGAGCAAAGATTTTAAAGCTTCCCCCAACCCTACTACTACCACCAAATCAGAAATGTGTTTTCCTCTTTAGCCCAGTAATATCATTTCTGAAGACCTAAACTTTGCAGAATATAATCTCCCTTCATCCTTATACACAGAAATACGTATCTGGATTACCAAGTAATAGTGAGGTACAGTGAACACTGGGTAACAAAAGTAGAGCAGAGGTAAAGTCTGGTAATTAATGATGCTATAAACTTGAGAGTAGAGAGCAGGCACCATACTGTTGGCTCTGCATTTTCCATTCTGTTTGTCATAATACTAATTATTAAATTTGTAACCATCAGGTCAAACTTTAATAATGTGTTTTCACATGACACAATGCTTTTCCATTAATTTATTTACCTTTAAAGATTCTTTGAGTTGCTATATTAAGTTTTAAAATTTTGATTAAATAATTATTAATATTCTAGTAACAAATCTGATAAATTTGATCTACATAATAAATACTCTGTCTTTTCCTAAGGCTATAAATACCTAATGAAGTGATTCTTCAATCAATACTTAGTTGATAAATCCATTTAAAGGTTTTTTTAGTTACATGTTGGTAAATCCATGCACCATACTCAATGTTTATAAAACTGTCTAAAAAATTTCAGTACTTTGAAAGTGCTAGAATTTTGCTATTAAACACTGAAGCTTGGATTTAAATGCAACACATTAAGACAAAAAGCAACAACCTAGACTGTGGTGTTGGTAAAGCAAGAAAAGATGTAGTCAGGGATGATTTCCCAGAAATGATAATGCCCAAGCTGAGATTTGATGAACAGTAAGAGTTATTTACGCAAAACAAAGAGCATATTACATATTTAGAAAGGTGAGCAACATTTTAGAACAAAAGAGATCCCCAATCTAAATTTAAATATTAATGTCTACAAATTGAAAAAATATGACAAGAGCAGAGAATGTGATATGAAAGAAGGTCAACACATGATAGAAGAGATGTGTAGACACAGATTCTGAACAGCCTAGCCTGTTTTTTACACGTAGTTAATTTTTTAAACTTTTTTTTTCCAAATTGTTGAAGAAGAAAAAGACAGAACAGTAGTTTCCATCCACTGACTCACTCCTAAAATGCCTGTTAATGGCCCTGGCTAAGCCAAGGCCAAAGCCAGAAGCTAGTCTCTAATGTTAATGGCAGGAATTCAACTGCTGAAACAGGTGCCAGGAACCAAATCCAGTACTCCAATGTGAGATGCAGATATCTTAATCCTTAAGCTCAATGTTCACTCCCTAGGTAATTTTTCCCTCCCCCCAGGGAGTCAGAATGACATATGGAAGGTGTAATTGTGAGAAGAGGCAGGATTAATTTTTGCATTCTGAAAAGACCAAACAGAAGTGACAAGTAGACGGAAATAGGCAAAGAATGAAGACCGAGATTTGAAGAAATACGTAAGATAAAAAAAATAAATAAATAAAATAGAGGAAACTCTTCCGGATCTAGTGGATGTGACATGGAGGACCTATGGAGAGAGCAAGGACGCTCACGGCGCGGGAGCTGAGCCGCGGAAGCCGAGCCGCGGAGTCTGCGTGCCACCGCTGGAAGGGGAGGTGAGACAAAAACCTCGGTAACCTGAGTCATTGGCGGGGAAAGGCAGTAACAGACTAAAGGGAACGAGGCTTGAAGCCCCGCTGAGGAAAGTTCACCAGGCTAACCGGAGGAGAGAAAAAAAAACGAATAAATAACGGGAACCGGCATGGACATTAGCATCTCTCTCCACGCACCTTACAAAGCCAAGCAAGACAAAAAGCAGGCGCCATTTTGGACATACATAAAGCGGCACCCGCCATCAGCCAAGCAGAAAAAGCTGACTCTGGTGGGGAGAAATAACTGGAGGTTAGAACCTAGTGAAAGTGTGGAGCTAACGAACTGAGACTGTGAAAATCTAAGGGTGGGTGAGAGAACTCACCGAGTACACAAACTCGGTAACCTTGGCAACCCCGTGAGAGACTGCAGAGAAATTTGAGACCACACTGAGGGCTGCATAGACTCTTTGTGTGGTCCTTGGGGTAGAGCAGACTAATACCCACAGGGGCCAGATTTCATACATCAACTACCCTCAATTCCACTCAGCTGTGCAGAATTACTTACCCTCTGAGTCAAAAAAAAAAAAAAAAAAAAAAAAAGAGCGAACAAGCTAGAGAACAAACTGGGTGAGTCACCTTTGGCACGCCCTTAACCCTGAAGAACCAAACAGAGCTCTCTGGCCACACCCATCACAGTCTCTAAGGATCCATCAAAAGCAGACAGTCCACTTAATCTAGAGTCATGGTATAACGAGAAAAAACACCACAGCAAAGAAACCAAAGAATATCTCCAATATGCCAAACACAGAAACCGAGGTAACAAGAACAAGGAAGACACTATGAGGCCCCCAAATGATAAAGACACCCCAATTCAAGATTATGAAGATGATGAGATAGAAGAAATGCAAGAAGCAGATCTCAAAAGATTGATAAGAACATTAAGAAGTTCTCAAAAACAAATTCTTGAACTACAGAAATCCTTACTGGACAGGATAGAAAATCTCTCGCAAAAATTAAATATTAAGGAGGAATCAAATGAAATGAAGCAACTAGTAGAACATGAAACTGTGATAGTGACAAGAAATCATAATGAAATGAAGAATTCAATAGATCAAATGACAAACACATTAGAGAGCCTTAAAAACAAAATGGGGGCCAGCGCCACGGCTCACTAGGCTAATCCTCAGCCTTGCGGCACCGGCACACGGGGTTCTAGTCCCAGTCAGGGCACCAGATTCTATCCCGGTTGCCCGTCTTCCAGGCCAGCTCTCTGCTGTGGCCAGGGAGTGCAGTGGAGGATGGCCCAAGTACTTGGGCCTTGCACCCGCATGGCAGACCAGGATAAGTACCTGGCTCCTGCCATCGGATCAGCGCGGTGCGCCGGCTGCAGCGTGCCGGCTGCAGCGGCCATTGGAGGGTGAACCAACGGCAAAGTAAGACCTTTCTCTCTCTCACTCTCACTGTCCACTCTGCCTGTCAAAAAAAAAAAAAAGATAAAATAAAAAAAATTTAAAAAAACAAACAGAATGGGTGAAGCAGAAGAGAGAACATTGGACTTAGAAGACAGAGAACAGGAAAGGATACAGTCAGACCAAAGAAAAGAGGAAATTAGAAATCTAAAAAAATATTGTGGGGAATCTACAGGATACTATTAAAAAACCCAACATTCGAGTTCTAGGAGTTCCTGAAGGCATGGAGAGGGAGAAAGGATTAGAATGCCTTTTTAGTGAGATACTAGCAGAAAATTTCCCAGGTTTGGAGAAGGACAGAGACATCCTAGTACAGGAAGCTCATAGAAAACTAATAAACATGACCAAAAGAGATCCTCACCACGACACGTTGTAATTAAACTCACCACAGTGAAACAGAAAGAAAAGATCCTAAAATGTGCAAGAGAGGAACGTCAGATTACTCTCAGAGGATCTCCAATTAGACTCACAGCAGACTTCTCATCAGAAACCCTACAAGCTAGAAGGGAATGGCGAGACATAGCCCAGGTACTAACAGAGAAAAACTGCCAGCCCAGAGTATTCTATCCTGCAAAGCTCTCATTTGTGAATGAAGGTGAAATAAAGAACTTTCAGAGCAAACAGATATTGAATTTGTCGCCACTTGTCCAGCCTGCAAAAAATGCTTAAAGATGTGCTACACACAGAAACACAGAAACACAGTCATCAATATGAAAGAAGGTAAAGGAAGAAAACCTACAGTAAAAGATCATAGGAAGCTTAAAGCATATACTAGAAAATATCTTTGGGAAAATGGCAGGGCAAAGTCACTACTTATCAATAGTCACATTGAACGTTAATGGCCTGAACTGTCCAGTTAAAAGACACAGATTGGCTGATTGGGTTTAAGAACAAAAACCATCTATTTGCTGCCTACAAGAAACACATCTTTCCAACAAGATGCATGCAGACTGAAAGTGAAAGGCTGGAAAAAGATATTCCATGCCAATAGAAATGAAAAAAAAAAAAAAAAAAAACAGGTGTAGCCATAAGACAAAATAAACGTTAACACAAAAACTGTTAAGAGACAAAGAGGGACACTATATAATGATTAAGGGTTCAATTCAACAGGAAGATGTAACTATTATAAATGTATATGCACCTAATTACAACACACCGGTTTATTTGAAAGGTATGTTAAGGGACTTAAAGGAAGACTTAGACCCCAATACAATAGTACTGGAGGACCTCAATACCCCACTCTCGGAAATAGACAGATCAACCGGACAGAAGATCAACAAGGAAACAGCAGATTTAATCGACACTATTGCCCAAATGGATCTAATAGATATCTACAGAACATTCAATCCTACAGCTAAAGATTTTACATTCTCTTCAGCAGTGCATGGAACCTTCTCTAGGATTGACCACATACTAGGCCATAAAGCAAGTGACAGCAAATTTAAAAGAATTAGAATCACACCATGCAATTTCTCAGATCAGAGTGGAATGAAGGTGGAAATTAGCAACAAAGGAATCCCTAGAGAGTATGCAAACACATGGAGACTGAACAACATGCTCCTGAATGAACACTGGGTCATTCAAGAAATCAAAAAGAAATCAAAAACTTTCTGGAAGTAAATAAGGATAACAACACAACATATCAAAACTTACGGGATACAACAAAAGCAGTGTTGAGAGGAAAGTTTGTATCAAAAGGTGTCTACATCAAGAAATTAAAAAGGCACCAAATAAATGAGCTTTCAACGCATCTCAAGGATCTAGAAAAACTGCAGCAAACCAGACCCAAATCTAGTAGGAGAAAAGAAAGAATTAAAATCAGAAGAAATCAACAGGACTGAATCCAAAAAAACATTACAAAAAATCAGCCAAACGAGGAGCTGGTTTTTTGAAAAAATGAATAAAACTGACACACCATTGGCTCAACTAACTAAAAAAAGAAGAGACCCAAATCAATAAAATCAGAAATGAAAAAGGAAACATAACAGACACCACAGAAATAAAAAGAATCATCAGAAATTACTACAAGGACTTGTATGCCAGCAAACAGGGAAACCTATCAGAAATGGATAGATTCCTGGACACATGCAACCTACCTAAATTGAACCAGTAAGACATAGAAAACCTAAAAAGACCCATAACTGAGACAGAAATTGAAACAGTAATAAAGGCCCTCCCAATAAAGAAAACTCCAGGAACAGATGGATTCACTGCTGAATTCTACCAGACATTTAAAGAACTAACTCCAATTCTTCTCAAACTATTCAGAACAATCAAAAGAGAGGGAATCCTCCTAAATTCTTTCTATGAAGCCAGCATCACCTTAATCCCTAGGCTGGAAAAAGCAGCAGCATTGAAAGAAAATTACAGACCAATATCCCTGATGAACATAGACACAAAAGTCCTCAATAAAATTCTGGCCAATAGAATGCAACAACACATCAGAAAGCTCATCCACCCAGACCAAGTGGGATTTATCCCTGGTATGCAGGGATAGTTCAACATTTGCAAATCAATCAATGTGATACACCACATTAACAGATTCCAGAAGAAAAACCATATGATTATCTCAATAGATGCAGAGAAAGCATTTGATAAAATACAACATCCTTTCATGATGAAAACTCTAAGCAAACTGGGTAGGGAAGGAACATTCCTCAATACAATGAAAGCAATTTATGAAAAACCCATGGCCAGCATCCTATTGAATGGGGAAAAGCTGGAAGCATTTCCACTGAGATCTGGTACCAGACAGGGATGCCCACTCTAACCACTGCTATTCAATACAGTTCTGGAAGTTTTAGCCAGAGCTATTAGGCAAGAATAAGAAATTAAAGGGATACAAATTGGGAAGGAAGAACTCAAACTATCCCTCTTTGCAGACGATATGATTCTTTACTTAGGGGACCCAAAGCACTCTACTAAGAGACTACTGGAACTCATAGAAGAGTTTGGCAAAGTAGCAGGATATAAAATCAATGCACGAAAATCAACAGCCTTTGTATACACAGGCAATGCCATGGCTGAGAAAGAACTTTTTTGTTTTTTGTTTTTTGTTTTTTTTTTTTTTTTTTTGACAGGCAGAGTGGACAGTGAGAGAGAGACACAGAGAGAAAGGTCTTCCTTTGCCGTTGGTTCACCCTCCAATGGCCGCCGCGGCCAGCATGCAGCGGCCGGCACACCGCGCTGATCCAATGGCAGGACCCAGGTACTTCTCCTGGTCTCCCATGGGGTGCAGGACCCAAGGACTTGGGCCATCCTCCACTGCACTCCCGGGCCACAGCAGAGAGCTGGCCTGGAAGAGGGGCAACCAGGACAGAATCCGGCGCCCCGACCGGGACTAGAACCGGGTGTGCCGGCACCGCTAGGTGGAGGATTAGCCTAGTGAGCCGCGGCGCCGGCCAGAGAAAGAACTTCTAAGATCAATCCCATTCACAAGAGCTACAAAAATAATCAAATACCTTGGAATAAACTTAACCAAGGAACTTAAAGATCTCTACGATGAGAATTACAAAATCTTAAAGAAATAGAAGAGGATACCAAAAAATGGAAAAATCTTCCATGCTCATGGATTGGAAGAATCAACATCATCCAAATGTCCATTCTCCCAAAAACAATTTATACATTCAATGCGATACCAATCAAGATACCAAAGACCTTCTTCTCAGATCTAGAAAAAATGATGCTGAAATTCATATGGAGGTACAAGAGACCTCGAATAGCTAAAGCAATTTTGTACAACAAAAACAAAGTTGGAGACATCACAATACCAGATTTCAGGACATACTACAGGGCAGTTGTAATCAAAACAGCATGGTACTGGTACAGAAACAGATGGATAGACCAGTGGAACAGAATTGAAACACCAGAAACAAACCGAACATCAACAGCCAACTTATATTTGATCAAGATCCAAAACCAATTCCGGGAGCAAGGACAGTCTATTGAATAAATGGTGCTGGGAAAACTGGATCTCCATGTGCAGAAGCATGAAGCAAGACCCCTACCTTTCACCTTACACAAAAATCCACTCAACATGGATTAAAGACCTAAATCTACGACCCGACACCATCAAATTATTAGAGAACATTGGAGAAACCCTGCAAGATATTGGCACCGGCAAAGACTTCCTGGAAAAGACCCTAGAGGCGCAGGCAGTAAAAGCCAAAATTAACTATTGTGATTGCAACAAATTGTGAAGCTTCTATACTGCAAAAGGAATAGACAGGAAAGTGAAGAGGCAACCGACAGAATGGGAAAAAATATTTGCAAACTATGCAACTGATAAGGGGTTGATAAACAGAAGATACAAAGAAATCAAGAAACTCCACAACAACAAAATAACAACCCACTTAAGAGATGGGCCAAGGACCTCAAAAGACATTTTTCAAAAGAGGAAATCCAAATGGCCAACAGGCACATGAAAAAATGTTCAAGATCACTAGCCATCAGGGAAATGCAAATCAAAACACAATGAGGTTTCACCTCACCCTGGTTAGAATGGCTCACATTCAGAAATCCCAACAACAGATGCTGGAGAGGATGTGGGGAAAAAGGGACACTAACCCACTGTTGGTGGGAATGCAAACTGGTCAAGCCACTATGGAAGTCAGTCTGAAGATTCCTCAGAAACCTGAATATAACCCTACCATTCAACCCAGCCATCCCACTCCTTGGGATTTACCCAAAGGAAATTAAATTGGCAAACAAAAAAAAGCTGTCTGCACCTTGATGTTTATTGCAGCTCAATTCACAATAGCTAAGACCTGGCATCAACCTAAATGCCCATCAACGGTAGGCTGGATAAAGAAATTATGGGACATGTACTCTATAGAATACTATACAGCAGTCAAAAACAATGAAATCCGGTCATTTGCAACAAAACGGAGGAATCTGGAACACATGATGCTGAGTGGAATAAGCCAGTCCCAAAGGGACAAATATAATATGTTCTCCCTGATCGGTGGCAACTAACTGTGCACCAAAAAGGAAACATGTTGAAGTGAAATGGACTCTATGAGAAATGGTGACTTGATTAGCCCTTGCCCTGACTTTTGATGAACAACTTAATACTTTATCCCTCCTAGTATTTTTTGTTTGTTTGTTCTACTTAATACTATTGGTTGAATTCTGTAATTAATACACAGTTATTCTTAAGTGTTGATACTTAACTGAAAAAATGATCCCTGTTAAATGTAAGAGTGGGAATAAGAGAGGGAGAAGATGTACAATTTGGGACATGCTCAAGCTGACTTGCCCCAAACGGTAGAGTTAGAAACATACCAGGGGATTCCAATTCAATCCCATCAAGGTTCATGTACCAATGCCATCTCACTAGTCCAAGTGATCAATTTCTGTTCACAATTGATCACACTGATAGGTCTAAGAGCCAAAGGGATCACATAAACAAGAATAGTGTCTGCAAATACTAGCTGATAGAAAAAAAAGGGAGAGAACGATCCAACATGGGAAGCGAGATACACAGCAGACTCATAGAATCGCAGATGTCCTAAACAGCACTCTGGCCTCAGAATCAGCCGTTAAGGCATGCGGATCTAGCTGAAGAGCCCATGAGAGTATTTCAGGCATGGAAAGCCAAGACACTCTGGCGCAAAAAAAAAAAAAAAAAAAAAAAACAACCCGAAATGAAAGATCTCCACGAGTGAGATCCCAGTGGAAAGAACAGGTCATCAAAAAAGGAGGTACCTTTCTCTGAAGGGAGGAGAGAACTTCCACTCTGACTACGACCTTGTCTAAATACGATCAGAGTCGGTGAACTCAGGGGGCTTCCATAGCCTTGGCAGCTCATGACAAGAGCCTAGGGTGATTACTGATGCCATAAACAAGAGTGTCAATTTGTTAAGTCACCACAGGAGTCACTGTGCACTTACTCCTCATGTAGGAGCTCTGTCCTTAATGTGCTGTACATTGTGATTTAAGGCTATAACTAGTACTCAAACAGTATTTTTCACTTTGTGTTTCTATGTGGGAGTAAACTGCTAAAATCTTTACTTACTATATACTAAACTGATCTTCTGTATATAAAGAGAATTGAAAATGAATCTTGATATGAATGGAAGGGGAGGGAAAGCACGAAAAGGGTTTGCGGTGGGAGGGAAGTTTTTTTTGGGGGGGCTATTGTAATCCATAAGCTGTGCTTTGGAAATTTATATTCATTAAATAAAAGTTAAAAATAAAAAGTTAAAAAAAATAGGTAGTAAAAGCTTACCTGCAGAAAAGAGGGCATTCAGCAATATTAATAAAAGTCAATGGAAATAACTTAAGAACTCAGCTTCATTATTTTGAGGTAACACTGAGAGGAATAAATGAAAAAAGTAGATTTTTGGCTTGAGAAACAAAGTGTATAAATATCCATTGAGAAGAAATTCATGAGCTTTTTTTGCTGTTTTGCTTTTATTTGCATGGTAGCTATAAAGGAAGTTCACGTTTGGGTGAATATATGGGTATAAATTAAATACATCAGAGGCAGAAACATGAACTTAGAGATGGGTAGAAGATTGAGTTTCATTTTTCTATTTAAATGAATTAAAACAAGTTTTTGTCAAGTATCAGAATCAAATTTTAAGAAATTTTATGAGGCAGAAATAGTTTTGAACCAAAATATTTTTAAAGATTTATTCTATTGAGTTACAGAGAGAGGTACAGAGAAAGAGATCTTCCATCCGCTGGTTCACTCCCCAGATGGCCGCAACGGCTGGACCTGTGCTGATCTGAAGTCAGGAGCCAGGAGCTTCTTCTGGGTCTCCCACATGGGTGCAGGGGCCCAAGAACTTGGGCCATCTTCCACTGCTGTCTCAGGCCATAGGAGAGAACTGGATCGGAAGAAGAGCAGCCAGGACTAGAAGCGGCACGCATGTGGGATGCCAGCGCTTCAGTCCAGGGTGTTAACCAACTGAGCCACAGTGCCAGCCCCTGAACCAAAATCTTTTAAAGTCACCATTTCAAAGTTGTTTTTCTATTTTCATTTCCATTGTTGTCAATGTAATATTCAGTGTTTCAGTGCATAATACAATAAATAGTCCATCTCATACCATACTGCTGCCTAGCCTCCATAGTTGCCAATACTCAAACCTCAAGTCACACTGTATGTACCTCAGTTCTTTACATAAACTGTTCCTTCAGCCATATCACACTCAAACTCCCATTCCCACTCCCAAAACATAACACCTACTTCTTAAAATGTTGGTTTAAGGACTGCTGTCTCAATTTAAATTTTCATCTCATCTAATCTAGCAGTAGACTACATGAGACTCATGTTACATGTATTTTACATATACAAAACACCCTGTATTAGTCCCTTTGAAGCACTAACAATTATAATTAATCACGTCTAATTTTTAATGTCTCTTCCCAACTAAAGAATTAATCCATTTAACAAATATTTGCATGTTTATTAGGTATTCTAGAACCTGGAGATACATCAGTGAGTAGGAAATGATAACTCTATCCTCAGCACAAAATGGGGGAAGAGGAGTACTAGAAGAAAAAATAGCATATAAATCAATCTTTATTTGATAAATATCACAAAAATCTATATACACCCCAAGGAGGCAGGAATCATATCATCTTGCTCACTATGCTAGCCCCAATGCTTAGCCCATGTTAGGTACTCACATATTACTTGAATACATGTTTGAGAGAAAAATTTTATTCTAACACCTAACACATTTTTTTTTTTTTTTTTGGACCGGCAGAGTGGACAGTGAGAGAGACAGAAAAAGGTCTTCTTTAACATTGGTTCACCCTCCGGTCGGCGTGCTGTGGCCGGTGCACCACGCTGATCCGAAGCCAGGAGCCAGGTGCTTCTCCTGGTCTCCCATGCAGGTGCAGGGCCCAAGGACTTGGGCCATCCTCCACTGCACTCCCGGGCCACAGCAGAGAGCTGGCCTGGAAGAGGAGCAACCAGGACAAAATCTGGCACCCTGACCGGGACTAGAACCTGGAGTGCCGGCACCACAGTTGGAGGATTAGCCTATTGAGCCGCAGCGCCGGCCCCTAAGACATTCTTAAAACAACTTCTAGAATGCAGCTCCACTTGTAAGTTGAAAACTCCCTGCAGTTAATAATTCTTCCTTTATATCAAGTAGTTTTCTGAAATTCACATTTACATCTACTTTGTTCTTACTTATTAATTCAGTGTTTTATTTATTTAGTTTGCAGCGTAACCACTACCACTCTTCAGCAGTTTTTACTATGCTTTTCAGTCTGTTGTTTTTCTAAGTATATGTCAAATATATTTCCTCCAAGTACTTTAGAATCATAATGTCTCTATTAAGGAAGGTGTTTCTATTTCAATGTGCTGAAGTCTCCCTAACTCCCAAACATGAGTACTTAAATAAATTTCTGGCATCTTATGAGAAAAGGACAACAATGGTGCTAAATACCGAAAACCACCCACTACAACAAAGAATTATCCAGCCAAAAAGTCAAATAGTGCCAAGGTTGAGAAACAGCGTTAAAAGAAACTAGGTCAATATATTTGAACACACACTAAATGAAAAAAATTTAAAAATTAATCACCTAGTTCCCTGATTTATACTGCAACAAATGGAAACCAAACTAGTCAGAGAATTACTAAGAAGTACACTTACAAGGTACACTGTTGAAATCTTAAACAGTTGATTTGATACTATAATAATTATTTCACTATATTTAAGTGCTTCTCAGTCACTGTTGGAGAAATTGGTCTCACTCTCACATTAGCATCCCCGAGTTTTATATCTGGGTCTGTTTTGCCCTCTCATTAAATATAGAAAACTGAGTTCCAGATTTGCCATGGTACCATCCATATGATCCTGCCAAATAATTTCTTTCGATCAATAATTTCTCTTCTATAACATGAATATTATCAACACTTCATATACTGAAGATTTTATTATTAAAACATTTAGTAAAGCACATATATTCTAAGTCCCAAGTTAATTTGCATGCAATTTCTTGGTAAAATATAAAGCAACAAACAAAAGCTAGCTGCAATCAGAAACCTGGAACAGATAATTCAATTTATTCCTGAGTTCACAGATAGATTAAGGAGATATATTCCAATTCAGCTGTGCTCATACTGTTTCACATTATTTTTAATTAATTAATTTTATGTACTTGAAAGAGAGATGGAGTGGTAGAGATAGAGATAAAGATAACATCTGTTGTTTAACTCCCTAAATGCCCATAACAATCAAGGCTGTGCCAGGTCAAAGCCAGGAGCCAGGAACTCAGTCCAGATCTCCCAAATGGGCCGCAGGAACAAGTATTTGAGCCAATCTCTTGATTCCTTCAGGGGTGCACATTAGCAGGAAGGTGAAACTGGAAGCAAAGGTGGGACTACAACCCAGACACTATGATATGGGATGCTCATGACAGCAGCACCTTAAATCCTGGTCCCCCTCCAGCATTATCTCTTACTAGATTAAGTTTGCAAATTATTTTTAAAAGAATTAATTATTTTATTTATTTGAAAGGCAGAGTTACACAGAGACAGAGGCAGAGAGAGAATAGAGAGGTCTTCCATCTGCTTGTTCACTCCCCAGATGGCCACAACGGCTGGAGCTGTGTAGATCCAAAGCCCAGAGCCAGGAGCATCTTCTGGGTCTTCCACTCGGTGCAGGGACCCAAGGACTTGGGCCATCCTCTACTGCTATCCCAGGCCATAGCAGAGAGCTGATCAGAAGAGGAGCAGCCAGGACTAAAACCAGCTCTCATATGGGATGTTGGTACTGCAGGCAGCAGCTTTACCCACTCAGGCCACAGAGCCGGCCCGAGGCAAATTACTCTTATAAAGCTGTAATACTGGGGGCCTGTGGCATAGCAGGTAAAGCCGCCAACCATCAGCTCTGGCATCTATCTTATATGGTCGTTACTCAGCTTCCAATCCAGGTCCCTGCCTGTATGCTTGGGACAGCATTGGAGAATGGCCCAAGTGTTTGGGACTCTACACCCACATGGGAGATCTGAAGGAAGCTCCTGGCTCCTGGCTTCAGATCTGCCCAACTCTGGTGGATGCAGTCATTCGGGGAGTGAATCAGAAGATAGAAAATATCTCTCTTCCTCTCTCTTCCTCCCTTTCTCTCTTCCTCTCTGACTCTGCCTTTCAAATAAATAAATAAAATCTAAAAAAAAAAAAAAAAGTTGTACCACTAGTGGTGGCAGCACTGTGGCACAGCAGGCTAAGCTGCTGCTTGTGATGTTGGCAACCCACATGAGCTCCAGTTCAAGTCGTAGCTGCTCTACTTCCTATCCAGCTCTCTGCTAATGCATCTCAGAAGGCAGCAAATGATGGTCCAAGTGCTTGGGTGCCTGCCACCCACACTGAATACCTAGATGGAGTTTCAGAATCCTGGCCCACCCCCTACTGTTGTCATCATTTGGAGAGCAAAGCAGCAGCTGGAAGATCTCTAACTCTGCCTTTCAAATAAGTATTTTTTTAAAAAAAGTAATACTAGAGCAATCCTATTTGTAGCACTGACATGCCTCGTTATATAAATCTAGTAGTTTAAAAAAATCTAGATTTATAAATTAAAAGACATAATCTAGGGTTGATAAGATGTTTTAAAAGGAAGCTTCCTACACGTAGATTTGCCAAGTACTTAAAACCAAACAACTCAATGTGTATCATCTATGAAAGATAGCCACCTGGTAAATAAAATATATCTCATTCTTCACACTGAAATGTCCATACAAAGTAGACTATGAATGCTTCTTAGACTATTAATAAGAGAAAAATATGTAACTTCAGAGTGGAGTCAAGGAAATGAAACTGAAATGATGGATGGGAATTTCAATTTAGTCAAATTTTATTCCTTAGGGTGGAGGGTATTTGAGTACAAATCATAATACTGTTTACAACTTTTGGGGGGCAGATATAATTCATAAATAGAAAAAAGTTTAATTCCAAACATTAAATTTCATTACCTATATTAGCTTTATATTTCTACAACTAAAACACCTAGGAGAAGATTCTTATGAAGGAAGGCAGCTTATCACAGCTCAGTTTTGGAGGTGCACAAAGATTGGGCAGCCCTATTTATCTGGCATCTGATTAGGCAGGTGGATGGCGTACTGTATGCTGAAGGAGGAACATATGGTAGGGCAGGAAGCAAAGAGACAATGAATGTTCTCATCAGCATGGTCTCTCCTCATTAAACCATCATGATTTGATCTTGGGGCTCCACCCTGGAGACTTAACCCAATCCAACAAGTTCCCAACCTTCAGAAACCTTAAATGGACTAGGTTCCGATCCTCTCTGCACCATTAACATAAGACTCTGGGGTTTAAGCATCTGCATAAGCTGAGTACCCAAATCTTGTCCAAACCACAGTATTATCTTAAACAGTACCCTCTGTTGAATATCATTCTCAGTAGAAAATTCAAAGATTACTGGAATATCTGACTACCAAGGTTCTTATAATGGATATTGGAATCAGTATTCTAATCAACTTTTACCATTTAGAAGAGAATAACTAATTTTTCTTAAAACTCAATGGATCTCTACAAGATGAATCACAAGGGTACAAGTTTTAAGCTAGCACACATGTCCTTTTTGATCTAACTCCCACCTATTTTCTAAACTCATAATTTCATCATAATTACATGCCACTTATAAGAACCAAATAACTCATTACATTGTGTATACATTTGAGCTTTTGCACACAGTTTTTATTCACCTGTTAAGTGTCTTGTCTTACAAACTAACCTAAAGCAATATCTTCCAGCTTTTTCATGAGTTGAACAATTACTTAACCTTAGTAAGCAAACGTTTTGTTCTTATGTAAAATACAAAGACCTGGCATACAAGTACTGTCTAAACCATATCTCAAAGCCTTCTACAATCCTGTTTGTCAGAATTCAATTTACCAATACCACATTCTCTAAGCAGCTTGACATTCTTATTTAATTCGCAATTTGAGACTTTTATTTTTGGGTTGGGGAGAGACAGTGTTTGGATCCTTGACAACAGCAATAGTGTCTTTGTATTACCCTCAGGATCTGTCACTGTGATTTATCTAATAAAATGTTAACTTGTGAAGTTTATAGAGGATTTGGCTGAACAAAGAAGGGACCATCAATACTTAAATACAACACTTTTTCATTAAAGAGGGACAGTTCTAAAATAAGAGCATTTGTGGCAAATGATGTATTTAGAGGACACTAAAACAGGAGACAAAAAATGTGTTCACATTTTTAAAAAGTTTTATTGAGTTCGTAATAAACACCTGCCTTAGACTTACAGTTTAGTGGGGAAGAAAAAACAGACAAGACCCATAAACATTATATACAATGTCTGAAGTAAGCAAGAATAAAGAGTTAATAGAGCCCAAAGCAAGTGAGAGAGTGAGAGAAAGAAGATAGAAAGACAGTCTTATTATCTAATTGAGGTAATGAAGAAGTGTTGGTAATGAGCACAATGGTTAAAACAACGATGAAACTTTTTAAGTACAGAAAAGACGAATTCAGGATAAACAAGGCTAAAATGAAATGGAAAAATTTTTACAAAGTAAAGAAATAATATTCAAGTATAGGGGCCGATGCCGTGGCTCACTTGGTTAATCCTCCCCCTGCGGTGCCCATATGGGTGCCGGGTTCTAGTCTCGGTTGCTCCTCTTCCAGACCAGCTGTCTGCTGTGGCCCGGGAGTGCAGTGGGGGATGGGCCAAGTGCTTGGGCTCCTGCACCCGCATGAGAGACCAGGAGGAAGCACCTGGCACCTGGCTCCTCACTTCGGATCAGTGTAGCTCTGGCTGCAGCAGCCATCTGGGGGATGAACCAACGGAAGGAAGACCTTTCTCTCTGTCTCTCTCTCTCTCACTGTTTAACTATCTGTCAAATAAAAAAAAATTTAAAAAAATATTCAAGTATAAACTAAGTACTAGATAAGTAACTTGCAAGAGTAACTGGTTTATAAGGCAAAAGACACTCTGGCTTATTTCAGTGGCATATCTCTACTTGAATTCAGTTAATTCTATAAAAAAGAAATAATAGTTAAAGCCATGAATCACACAGTAGAGAAGAGTCTGTTCCCCAAAATTTCAATTCACTTTTGATACATTTTATAATTCATAAAATTTTGCAGTCTTGGTTTTAAACATCTTATGTCAATTTCCAAAATCAAGACTAAACTTGAAGGATAATCACTAAGTTTGCCACAAATAAAGCTATTGGAGACTAGTGTCATGGCACAGGGGGTTTAAGCACCTACCTGGAATGCCAGCATTCCATATGAATGCAAGTTCCATATCCAGCTGCTCCGCTTCCATTACAGCTCCCTGCTAATGCACTTGAGAAAAGTAGCGGAACATGGCCTGAGTGCTTGGGCCCCTGCCACCCATGTTGGAGACCCAGATGGAGTTCTAGGCCCCAGACTTTGGTCTGGCCCAGCCTTGGCCATTGAGGCCATTTGGAAAGTGAACCAGTAGATGGACAAAATCTCTGTCTCTCCCTCTCCCTCTATAACTCTGTCTTCAAATAAAATAAATGAATCTTGAATAGTGAAGCTATTAAAAGTGTCACAATAATAAAGAAAATGTATGGTAGAATAAATGAACAACATAGACAATGCAGATGCCTGGTACATTAAAATTTTTTGATATAACTTGTTAATTAATTTTATGGTAACTCTGCACATCTTACCAAACAGGCTACAATAAAGGTGGAGAATAGTCAACTTTATTACCTAATTTCAATAAGATTTGTGCTTATGTTTGTTTAGTACTAAAAGAGTAAATATTCATTAAACAGTTAAATACTAAGTGGGTGCCAGGAAGTGAGGGAAAGAGAAATATGATTTTTATGTGTAAGTGTATATATACACACTCTGAACTTGGTGGGAAATAAGCAGTAGACAGTTACTATAAAGAGGAAGGGGAATGATAACAGTACACACAGAAAGGTATAAACCCTACACTACAGAGTCTAAGAAAAGATTCTGGAAAACAGTGAAATCTAGACAGCTAAAATGAAATTTTAAAATATTCCAGGAGTTAAATCAAAATTAAGAATATATTACATACAAGAATGTTCACTATATTGTAATAATATACAGTGGAAAGCAACCCAAATACCCTTCAAAAAATAGATAAATGTGATATTTACATCGGGAAATATTACAGAGTACTGATAATGAATAAACTATACAGGCAACCACATGTATCACTTACAAAAACATAATACCATGTTAAAGATGCTAAACACAAAAAAACCCATGCTTTTTAATTCCATTTAAACAAGGTTTCCCAAAAAGGGCAAATTTAATCTATTATGTAAAGAAATCCTATTCACTTCTGGGAAGGGGAAAGAGACTGGTGACTGGGAAGGGATATGACAGTAATCCTTTCTTAATCTGGCATTGGTTACAAGAGTAGGTATACACTGTTCACTTAGGTGTAAGTTCATGATCTCATACTTTTTTCTACGTTATGTTAAAAAAATCAAAGTCACAATGAACAGCAGCTATTATAATATATAAACAGAAATAGAAAACAAGGGCACAGTGCTTGCGGATCCAAAAAAGAGTTCAGTGTAACTCTGTAAAATGTCAAAGACAGTACCTATACTCAAAATTTTCTCGGAGGATTAAAGGATACAATATATGTAAAGCACTTAGCAGATATAAGTATTAACAGACAGGCAATAAATTTTAGTTGCCATTACTACTGTACTACTACTATGCTACTGATGCAGCTGTCTGATGGTGGTGTTCCAGGTAGAATCACAAATATAAAGGCCATGGCAGTAAAGAGGAAGCAAGTTATATTGGACTTACTAAGCCTCATTATGAATGATTTTTACAGAGCTGCAAACTCAGTCTCCATGTTTACTAAATGGAAAGCCTGATCTAAGCCTCAGTTTAGTTTTCTCAGCTATAAAAATAAAGATAAAAATTTTACTGTTTCATCTGTGAAAGTTAAAACATAACACATATAAAGACCTAACATAGTGTCCAACACCTGTGTAAGCACTCTTCTGTGGTTTGGATATGATTTGTCTCCCAAAGGTTCATGCATTGGAAGTGTGGATCCCATTGTGGTGACAGTAAGTGGTGGGGCCTAATGGGACATCCTTAGGTCATAGGGGTGTGTCCATAGAAGGAATTAAGGTAGTTCTTCTGGAATACCAGAGTTAGTTCTTGTGAGAAGGTTGTTAGAGAACAAGGCTGGGGCTGGCACTGTGGCATAGTGAATAAAGCCAGCCCTTGCAGTGCTGGCATCCCATATGGGCGCGGGTTCAAGTCCCAGCTGATCCACTTCTGATCCTGCTCTCCGCTATGGCCGGGGAGAGCAGTAGGAAATGGCCTAAGTCCTCCAGACCCTGCATCCACATGGGAGACCTGGAAGAAGCTCCTGGCACCTGCTTCAGACTGGTGCAGCTCCAGCTGTTGAGGCCATCTGGGGAGTGAACCAGCGGATGGAAGACCTCTTTCCCACCTTCGCCTCTCTGTAACTCTTCCAATTAAATAAATAAATCTTTAAAAAAAAAAAAAAAGAAAGAAAGAAAGAAACAAGGCTAGCTGTTTCCCAGCCTCATTGGTTTCCTGTCTAGTGATACACAAGTTCTCTGCCTTCTGCATGTGCTTACACCATTATAATGCTGTTCACCATGGAATTCTCACCAGAACTGATGCCAGGACCACACCCTTAAACCTCTAGAACTTTTAGCTAAATCAATCTTTTTAATAAAATTACCCAGCCTCAGGTATTTCACTATAGCAATTAAAAACTAATACACATTCAACATCAGCCATCAATGTTTCAAAGAATTCTCACTGATTAAAAAAAAAAAAATCTATGAAACTATTCATTGTAGCTGTGTAGTTTTAAGGGTTGAAAGTGATTAATTCACAAGACCATAATATACATGCTAATTGCATTGCTTTTAACTTTTTATTTGTGGCAATCTTAAACATACAGAAAATATTTGAAGTATAATAAGAACTTTTATTTTCCTAACCACTTGATAGTAAATGGCCTGCACTGAATCTCACCACTCTGGAATTCTCAAATTATTTTTTTCTTACAAAGACATTCTCTTATGAAAACAATCAGTAAAATGGGAAAATTAATGATACATTATGCTCACTGCTATTTGGGATGTCATTGTTCCCAGACTCCTTCTCAGTAACCAGTTTAGGGCATATGATATAATGGCAGATGCACAGACACTGCGGTATCTCTATATCTATACATAATGAAAAGCATGAGTTTACACGGATTTCTCATTTCCATCCACTCTATGGACAGCATTTTAGTTTTTAGTTTTTATATTTATAATTCTGCTTTGACAATAAGAAGCCTGGCTCCCTAAAGGCCTGGCTTAATATTTATTTATTTGATCAGTGTCTCTTTATGTAACCCACTTCCCATTATGGTTGGCTCTCATTCTACACATGGACACTCCCTCATCCCTCCCAGTCCCAACATCCCTACACCTATCCCATGTGTATAATCTCCTTAACCTGCTCAGGCCCCTATTCCTCATGCCGGGCAACCATTCTACAAGAATATCCTCCCTACCCTGCTCAGACTCTAACATCCCAAATCAAGCTAATATTCCACTCAGATGCTTCCACTGAGATACTCCCTCCCACCCTGCTCCGCCGTGCCTCAGGTTCTGACTCTTTGTGCTCAAGACACCTACACACACGCACTTCTTCCTCACCTGCTACTTGAGTCTCAGTATACTTACTTCAGGCTGCAATGCTACATGGATACCCTCCTACCTTCCTGCTGGGGGGCTCTGAGAACCTACAGGACCATATGACAGCCCAAGTAGATGCCCTCCTCATCCTCTTAGCCTAATCTGGTCTGGACATCCTTTGTTGGGACACGCTGACCCGCCCCACATCAGATCATTCTCCTTCACAGAGACCTTATGCTTCCTGCTTATGCCCAACACCCTGTACCAGCATGCCTTCCTATGCAGACAAGCTCTTTGCCCTCACAATTCCATCAACCCACATGCACACCCTCCACATTCCATCGGGTTCTAATATTCTACTCCTCCTACAGAATATGACTATCTTCCAAACACTGCACCCAGAGAAGACACTTTGTCTTACTTGGTACCATCTATGGTTTTAGTACTGAATTACTCAGAAAGAGGAAGAGGATACAGAACAACTGATGATACCTTTTAAAAATACCAGTGAATAAACTATATAAACATCCACAATCAATGCTAATTAAAAATGACAATGTGTTTGTTAGAGTAAGTAGTACCTCCATATCAGTGAGGATTGGTTTCAGTACTATCCTTAGGATATCAAGAGCAGCAGATGCTCAAGTTCCTTATACAAAATCAATACATCAAATACAAATACATCAAATACAAAACCAATACATCATCTCAATTACTTTAAATCATATTTAGATTGCTTACAAAACCCAATAAATGCAAGTATATGTAAATAGTTGTTATACTGGAATAACAAGGAAAAAAAAGAATGTACATGGTCAATACATACACAAATATTTTTCAAATATTTTTAATCTATGATCAATGGAACCCACAGATATGGGATCCACAGATAAGAAGGACCAACTATACACATCTTTTCATAAAAGAATGTGTTTGTCCATACTAATCCCCTAAATTTAAAAAGTCTATTGAAAATTATAATATAGGGGAGGGTTGCAGGTGGGAGGGAAGTTATGGGGGGGGAGCCATTGTAATCCATAAGCTGTACTTTGGAAATTTATATTCATTAAATAAAAGAAAAAAAAAGAAAATTATAATATAGAAGGAAGCGTTGTCTTTTCTAATCAAACATGCATTTTACTTAAGTACCTTTGTAGGCCTAAAAAAAAGTCTACTTAAAAAATTTTAAATTTATTTTGAGAATTAAAAATACACAGGTGTTCCAAATACCAGAATTATTTTTTTTACAATATCCAGAATATGTGAGATGGAGTTGTTCATAGAATAGTAACAGTAGTATTGTTTCCAACACAGATACACTCTGCAAAAAACCTTCCTCAAAAGCCCCGATTGTTAGAGGTATCACAGCTTTCTTGGTTTCAATGAGAAAGGATGCTTAAGAGGCACAATCTAAGCCTCTCTTCACTTCCAGGAAACTGATGTGATTTACCTGTTGATTTTGGAATGAATAACTGAGTAGAGAGGGCTTAGCTCTGCGCCTCTTGCCCTTGGGAGGATGCTACTGAGGGAGAGTACACCTGCAGAGAGTTCATGTTACATGGTGCTTCTCCAGTGCACCTAGGAATGGATGGCTAAGGAGGACTACGCCAGCCCATCTGATTATTCCTGTAACCTGGCCTCTATAAGTAACAAGGGTATTTTGGTTTGTTTCCATCTATCTCCTTGTTATATTCCTGTAACCTGGCCTCTATGAGTAACAAAAGATATTTTGGTTTCCATCTCTCTCCTTGTTATATTTCAAAGCCTGGGCAGAAGAGAAGGGTGCCATTTGAAAGTACTTTGAAATTCCAATGTCTCAATTAATATTTTTCCAGTTTTTACTCAGAAGGCTGCTTCTTAAATCACTGAAAAAAACAAAACAAAACAAAAAACAACTTCAACCCGAACAAACAACAGATGTTCCAAATGAAAATAAGCTAACTTATCTGGTCATGGTTATACCATTTAAAAAACAAACAACTTCAAAGGCTCATATTTTCCTTCTTGTAGAGGTCATTTTTATGCTCATACCTCTCCAGTCTTATTTCCTACTCCCACCCCATACTACATACTCATACTACAGTGTTGAATATTTCCAGAATATATCATTATTTAGATTTCTATGTATTTGCTTATATTACCACTCTGCCTGCTCCCTACATCCTACTTTCCTGCAGAATCTCAGTAGTCAGCAAATTATGGCCTATAGGTAAAATCACCTATTTTTATAAATAAATGCTTATTGGGATATAACCCAGCTAGCTCATTCATTTATGTATTGCTTCTGCACTACAACAGCAATGGTCAGTAGCTGCAACAAAGACCAGATGGCTATTGAGAGTAAACTACTCAGGAAAAACACAGACTACAGAGCTACAGAGAGCTCATATTATGCTGTGCCTCTCCCCTGTGCCTCAGATTGGATGAATAAGTCAGCCTACACAGTCTACCTGACAATTCTTCTAATGTCACAATGTCTAAATATGAGAGTATTTAGGGCCGGCGCTGTGGCGTAGCAGGTAAAGCCACCACCTGCAGTGCCAGCATCCCATATTGGCACCAGGTTTGAGTCCCAGCTGCTCCACTTCTCATCCAGCTCTCTGCTATGGCCTGGGAAAGCAGTAGAAGATGGCCCAAGCCCTTGGGCCCCTGCACCCACATGGGAGACCCAGAAGAAGCTCCTGGCTTCAGATTGGTGCAGCTCCGGCCATTGTGGCCAATTGGGGAGTGAACCAGCAGATGGAAGACCTCCCTCTCTCTGCTTCTCCTTCTTTCTTTGTGTAACTCTTTCAAGTAAAATAAATAAATCCTTTTTTTAAAGGATTTCAAGAAGTTTCTAGAAAAACAGAAATAAAAGGTGTTTGTTTTGATGCAAAAAAATTTTTAAATACATGAAGTTTCTTCAGAATGCACATTTTCCTTAACATTTTAGAAGACCCCTTGTATTTACCATCCAGCCCTTTACAGAAAGTTTGTCAACCTCAGTTTTCACTTGAGCTTTTGAAGTCATCATTTTAGATTCTTCAAGTCAAAAGTAATTACTCCCTTGCCTATCTTTCCATTATATTATACTAAGCTTAAAATTCCTCACATCCCTAATCATTGTGAGCTCTTTAAAAGCATAGTCTAGGGGCCTGTACTGTGGAACAGTGGGTTAACGCCCTAGAAAGAAGCACCGGCGTACCATATGGGCGCCGGTTCGAAACCCGGCTGCTCCACTTGCTGTCCTGCTCTCTGCTATGGCCCGAGAAAGCAGAAGATGGCCCAAGTCTTCGGGCCCCTACACCCACATGGGAGACCAGGAAGAAGCTCCTGGCTCCTGGCTTCAGATTGGCACAGCTCCAGCCGTTGTGACCATCTGGAGAGTGAACCATCAGTTGGAAGACCTCTCTCTGCCTCTCCTCTCTCTGTGTAACTCTTTCAAAAAAATAAAGCTTAAAAAAAAAGCATAGTCTAAAATCTTATTTCTTGAATTAACAGTAAGTTTTTTGATCCACTCCACCATTCTTGCCTGTCCCATAAAATAGCACTCCCACAAGCACTTATTCAGTCCTCCCCAAGGAAAGAAAATGAATATTGATGCATCATACCTACTGGATGAATTAATGTTTTAAAAGCCATTTTTCAGTCATGGACAAGACTCTAGCTCACTGTGCCTCCCTGGGTTAGAGCTTCCTTGCGTTGTAGAAGAGGCCTGAAATTTCTGATTGCACTATCTTTGACAGGGTGTTCAATGCAATTCAGAAAGCCAGGGAGTAAGGTAGGCCAATATTTAATTTTGGCTTCAAGTCATCACCAAGTTCTTCAACACAACCTTATCATTAAAAACCTAGTGCTGGTGTGGCACAGCAGGTTAAGTTGCTACTTAGATGCCCACATCCTACCACCAGACAGCCTGGTTTAAATCATAGGTAACTCCACTTCTAATCCAGCTTCCTGATGATGCATCCTGGGAGTCAGGTGATGCCACTCTAGTGGAAGACCCAGATGAAGCTGCTGGCTCCTGACATCCGCCTGGTCCAGCTCTGGCTGTTGGAAGCATTTGCGGAGTGAACAAGATGGGAGCTGTCAAACACTGGCATGTAACACACATTCTCACTCTCTTGTTTTGCCTTTAAAGTAGATAAAAATAAACAGTTAAAAAAGCTAATATTTTCATCCCTGATTCCTATGTCTATTTCCAGTTCAGAACCCAGTATGAAAAAAGAAATAGAATTATACCTCAACGAACTGTCAAATAGGCCTCAAGATATTTGGTGACTGACAACAGTAAATTAATTGGAAAAAAAATCATTTCTTTAAAATGTGCCAGGCACCAATGTCGTATGTACTATCTCAGTGACGAACTTGGTAAGGAAAACATTTTTGAAGGACAAAAATAAAGGATTCACATTTAGTAATTCAAACCAAGCCCAGTCTCTTGCTTTATCTAATATATCTGAATATTTTGTCACTATCTCATCTAAGCTTAAATACAACATACAAAATAATTATCAGTATCACTGATTCTAAAAAGTATTTCCCATCTACCTTACTATTATAAATCTATCTACTATCTAAGAAACAAACATCTCTAGACCCCAGATATGTCTCCAATTTCTGTTCCACTCACTGGTTATTCCTCAAAACATAGTTCTTAACTGAGCAGTCTCCTACAAACGTTAACCTCTGCATATAACTTAATTCTCTATAGCCTATTACAATTTGGCAGCCATTTCTACTGCTCTGCTGAAATTTATGTAGTCAAGGTCATCTAGAACGTCCATGTTTTCAAGAAAAACCATTTCACCACAGGAATTTAACATCAATATGTAACAATCCCTCCTTATTTTAATATTATCCACTCTTCTTAGGATTTGGTAATACCAATATCCCCTAGTTTTACAGTTTTAAAATAAAAGTAAAGTCATTGGCTAAAGATTTATTTATTTCAAAGTCAGAGTTACACAGAGAGAGGACAGGCAGAGATAGAAAGAGGTCCTCCATCCGCTGGTTCACACCCCAGATGGCTGCAGCAATCGTGCACTGATCTGAAGCCAGGAGCCAGGAGCTTCCTCCGGGATCCCATTCAGGTGCAGAGGCCCAAGGACTTGGGCCATCTTCTACTGCTTTCCCAGGCCATAGCAGAGAGCTGGATCAGAAGTGGAGCAGCTGGATCTCGAACCAACGCCCATATGGGATGCCGGTGCTTCAGGCCAAGGTGTTAACCTGCTATACCACATCGCTGGCTCCTGCCTTTACTTTTAAGTATAAAAGTTCAGTGTCCTCACTTTGAAGTTCGTCTTCCTTTAGCCAGGAAATGTTATAATTTCTTAAGTCTTCTATTTCTTTTTTTTTTTTTTTTTTTTTTTTTTTTTTTTTTTTTTTTTTTTGACAGGCAGAGTTAGAGACAGAGAGAAAGGTCTTCCTTTGGTTGGTTCATCCCCTAAATGGCTGCTACAGCCAGTGCTGCGCCAATCTGAAGCCAGGAGCCAGGTGCTTCCTCCTGGTCTCCATTATGTGTGCAGGGCCCACTGCCTTCCGGCCACAGCAGAGAACTGGACTGGAAGAGGAGCAACCAGGACAGAATCCAGTACCTCAACCAGGACTAGAACCCGGGTTGCTGGCGCCACAGGCGGAGGATTAGCCTAGTGAGCCGCAGCGCCGGCCAAGTCCTCTATTTCTATCCTACCCTGTGGTAATCTCATCATTTTCCATAGATTTAAATATCACCTTCACGCTAATTCTCTAACTTATGTCTTCATTCCAGAAGCCACTATTATACAATATAGCATTTCTGATTAAAACACAGCAATCTTAAAGGTAAAACATCTTGTGTCTATGAGTCTTACATGGGTTCTTTCCATTTACCCCTTTCTACCATTTATGAAGACTTAGTCCCTCATCATCAACAGTTTAAACATAAGGACTACGAAACATAACTGATTCCAAAATACATTCCTTGCATGACCTGTTAGAAAAGAACCAGTCAGGGGTCGGCA
Organism: Oryctolagus cuniculus; assembly: GCF_051225735.1. Classification (NCBI taxonomy): domain Eukaryota; kingdom Metazoa; phylum Chordata; class Mammalia; order Lagomorpha; family Leporidae; genus Oryctolagus; species Oryctolagus cuniculus. The sequence continues at coordinate 13,338,725 of NC_142868.1, forward strand.
CCGTGGCTCACTAGGTTAATCCTAGCCAGGTTCTAGTCCTGGTTGCTCCTCTTCCAGTCCAGCTTTCTGCTGTGGCCCGGGAGGGCAGTGGAGGATGGCCCAAGTGCTTGGGCCCCTGCACCTGCATGGGAGATCAGGAGGAAGCACCTGGCTCCTGGCTTCAGATCGGCGCAGTGCCAGCCGTAGCGGCCATTTGGGGAGTGAACTAACGGAAGGAAGACCTTTCTCTCTGTCTCTCTCTCACTGTCTATGACTCTACCTGTCAAATTAAAAAAAAAAAAAAGGTCAATTTGAATCAAAGGGCTCTAAATGCTCTAGAAAACTCTAGGTAGAGCTGAATTTTAAAGACAACTGGGGATGCAGGGTTGAAGATACAACTAAAATGATTCAAGAATATGGAGAAATATATATATAAAAGAGAATAAAAGCAAATGAAAAGGTTGCATTGTCTAAAGAAACTGGACAAACGGGGAAGAAACAGTCTGGAAGAACATAGCCAACTAGTTGAATGTGGTCAGGGGCTTTCACCTGATGAACAAAAGACAAAAGGGAGATATTACTTGCTTTGTAAATTATGAAATCAAAGCAGCTACTCCAAGCAATGATTTACTGTAGGTTATAAGAGAGGCTGTATGATAGTAAAACCAGTAATCCAGACACAAACCCGAATCTTATGTTCATCTGCCTAATTTACCACATCACAAACACTGAATCCATCAGATACTGTGAAGAAAGTGAAATAACCTGACAACAGTTTAAAGAGAAAAAAATAATAAAAAGCAAATGTAACTAAGCTGATTAGAGTTGTTGCCAATTATGGAAAAACTATATGAAAGGGAATGAGCTAAGATACAGAAAAGTATCTTCACTGTAATTTTTTTTTTTAAGATTTATTTATTTATTTGAAAATCAGAGTTACAGAGAGAGAAGAGAGGCTGAGAGAGGTCTTCCATCCGCTGGATCACTCCCCAACTGGCCACAACAGCTGGAGCTGCGCCGATCCAAAGCCAGGAGTCAGGAGCTTCTTCCAGGTCTCCCACTTGGGTGCAGGGGCCCAAGGACTTGGGCCATCTTCTACTGCTTTTCCAGGCCATAGCAGAGAGCTGGATTGGAAGTGGAGCAGCCAGGACTCGAACCAGCAGCCACATGGGATGCTGGCACTGCAGGCGGCAGCTTTACCCGCTATGCCATAGCGCCAGCCCCCGCTGTAAGTTTTGTCTAGAAAAGATAAGAATCTTCAAAAACCTTTTATTTACTCATTTTGTCTCTCCCTCTCTGTGTAATTGCCTAATAAATCTTAAAAATTTTTATTTAACCTAAATTAAGAACAAAATGCTATTTTTCAAATACAAAGATGGTATTATGAGAGGACTTCAAAATGCTCATTGAAAAATGAAATCAAAAGAAGTTTATTTTGGTGCAAAAATTTTGAAATCAATACTTTTTCATAATACGTACTTTTCCAAGATTATTTGAAGACTTGTCATATTTTGTTATTTAGTTTTCTAGTGGTAGCAGTAGGTTGGTTTGGCTCCATTCACCTTCTCTTATGTACATTCCTTTGTGAATAAAAACTACTTACAAAAAAAAAAACTACTGAAAGGATTGCTTGATTAATCTCATAGACTCGAATTAAGTGGGTCTCCTAAATTTTGTACTTATGAACCTTGATGTTTTAACTTATCTATCAGTCATGAATGCTGGCTATAAACAGATGCTCTTTAATTTTCTCTGTGGCATCCAGATTTCAGTATACACAAACATTCTGCACATTAATTACAAAGGAGCAAATAATAACTTTCAGGGAAAAATACAAAGAAAACCATCTTAACCAAATTCTCAGAACCAACCTCACCAACACTGGAACAAACCAACATCATGAGCCTCAAGATAGGATGTACCGACAAGGAATGAACATCTCTTCAGAGGTATTCATGTCGAATGCATAACCAATCTAATCACGAGAAGACTACAGACAAATTCAAATTGAGGAACGTTCTACAGAGTAACTGCCCTGTACTTTTCAAAAATGTCAAGGTCAAGAAATACAAAAGCAGCCTTAGGAAGTATTCCTAACCAAAAAGAGAATAAAAAGCCATGATGATTACAGGTAATACTGAATGATCATATGGTAGATGCTGAACAGTACTGAAAAAAGTTCATAAAGAAAATAAAAAATTTTGAATATGGATTATAAATTAGACAAGAGCAGTATATTAATACCAAATCTCATAGTTTTAATAACTGTACTATGGTTAAGTAAGAAAATGCCCTTGATTTTACAAAATATATACAGAATCTTTTAGGAGTAAAGAAATATGACAGCTCTAAAGCATCTAATTGTTCAGAACCTACAGAGACATGGATATGGGGCAAGAATGATAAAGCAAATATAACAAAATGAAAAACTGGCAAATGTGGGTAAAAAGGCAAAGGAATTCCTTGGTACTATTCTTTCACCTTTTCTTGCAAGACTGAAATTGTATCAAAATAGAAAAATTTAAAATGGCCTATTTCCCAGAGCAAATATTTTAATACACTATAATAGTCCTGATAACGTTTAAAAAGATACTAATGCATCTCTCTAGACTTTACTCTGTCTTTAATTTTATGAGACTTGTCAGATACTAATTATATTATGAGTATTCCGTAAGATCCAGGACTAAATCTATTATCACCCAACATCATACTTAGTATACTATTTATTATGTTAAATAAGTACTCAAACATTTGTTAAATGAGCACATCAAAATTATAGAATAGTATTGGATGATTACAGAAAAACAGTCAAATTAACAAAAGCAACACTTGTCTTAGAGCTATTAATTGGGGCAAGGAGCTTGAAGGCCAACTCTCCAATTAAAAGAAAAAGCCTGGAAGGACTCAAGAGAATAGTCAAAAATCTAAGGTAAAGAGATGAGCTACAAATTATGAGAAAGTAGACATCTCTTTTCACATCAACAAACATTTTAGCTTTTAAACTAACAATAAGAAGTCATGACAACTAAAATAACTGTCTTCTCTATAAAATTATTATATATAAGCTAAAAAAATGTGTTGGATTATTTTAAAGCATTAGGCTAAGAACCAAGACTCCTAACTTTACTACAGGCTCAATACTAATTTGTTGTACAAACCCGAGACACTACCTACATCTAAAAATAAGATCATTCTCTTCTTCAAAGGCAAGAAGGATATTTTATAAAATTATTTCAAGCAATAAAAGCAGTGAATATTCAACACAAAGCATTCATAAATGTGTGTAAATATATATTCACACATGTACATAAATGCAAAGAAAAGTGGATTTTTATAAATGTACTTAAAGTTATAGATGTAATTATATTAATTGCAAAATGCAACATACAATTATTATACGAACTACATTTAATCACAATTTACACTATAAATGTGACAGGATACTGGGGAAACCAAACACCTGATCAAAGCAGCAAATATATACCCTATTTTCAAAAGTATTTTTGCTTATTTAAAAATAACAATGACAAAAACAAAGTTATAAGGTGGGTCTTAGTTTCCTGACTAGGGCTGAGAACGTGGGAAATAATTCTCAAACACTAAAACTTCAGTTCTTAGAACTGAAGAAAAAATTTATTTTCATATACAGTATAATTATATACATTGAAAATATATAAAGCAGGACACCCAAATCCCACATCAGAGTTCCTGAGTATCATCCCCAGCCTGGGCTACTTACTTCACCTTCTTACTAATGCAGACCTTAGGAAACAGTGGTGATGGGTCAAGTAATTGAGTTTCTGTTACCCACGTGGGAGACCTGGATTGAGTTCCCACTCTGGCCACTGCAGACAAGAGGAGGGGGCTGGGGTGGGAAGATTTGAACCAAAGGATGGGAGGGAGTTCTCTGTCTCTTTGCTGCTGCTCAAATCAAAATTTTTAAAACATTTTAAGTGTATACAGAGATTAGGTATCACATACCCAGTATTAAGTGAATTTTCAGTGTTCTCCAATACTACTTCAGTATCTAAGTAGTACAAACAAAAATATTCTATTTTCTATGAAACTCATTAATTCTGTTTTTCACTTAACTAAAATTTAACTATTTTTCAAAGGTACTCATCTTTGTGATGCAAAACCATACTTAAAGTATCTAAATAAGCTAGATGACAAAAACCCCACATATTCTAAAATATAAAAATTGACCTAGGACGTCCTCAAATCACAGTATGGCTTCACAAAACTTAACAGTAATACATAGAAACACTGTTGCAATGCCGTCATCCTACCTGAGTCTACCTGAATGAACTCATCAATTTTTAAAATCAGTTTTCGGTAAAAGAGATCTTTACATAAACCAGTATAAAAAACAGGTCCATGTAACCAAGAAGCACAAATGGCAAATTCAGCTTTTTAAGAAATATATGCAAAAAAGTGAGGATTTAAAAAAAAAAACATGTAATTAATAGTTGCCTAGAGCTATTTCCCATAACCTTTCTTTAGATAAGACCAATTATATTTTACAAGCCTGAAACAAAACAGTAAATTGCTTAACCATCACTTAAATGCTTCAATCAGAGCAATCTTCTTTCTTGCACGCTTTCCTGTATTCATCGTGATGTGCAGTGCACATTTCCAAATTGCAGTTGTACTCGTTTAACCTACTACCACCTCCTTTCCAGTTGAGAAAACCAGGAAGATCCTAAGGCGCTAACCAAACCCACCTGAGAGCGGGATGGGCGGTAAGGAGCGCGAGGCGGTGCAAAAACAGCTGCAGACACGGTGCGAGCTGTTTTCCTAAGCCACGAAGGTTTACTCCTCAACTCCAAACGCCAGGATTTACTGGCCAGCGCGGCAAGGTGAGGCTACTCGCCACCGTCCGCTCCTTACACAACACAACCTTCCTCTCCACCTCTGCCCCGTCCCCCGCGTCCAACACAAACACGCACGACACGCCCCAGCCCGCAACTCGTGCTGGCTCCTCCGTATCCATGCCCGCGAGACCAACCTGCTGCATAACAGATCCACGCAAACGTCTCACTCAGGGGCGGGGGGGGGGGTCCAAGAAGTGACTTGCAGCAAGGTGGAGGAGCCCCATCACTTCCCGCCACCCTAAACAACCCACGGAACGAGATCCCCAAGACCAGAAGTTTGAAGAGGAAGCGAGGAGACCCCACCAAAAAGAAAGACGGGATCCGCAGAGGTGGGGAGCGCGGGGTGTGTGAGCGTGTATGTCCGAGTGTGCAGGGAAGAGTCCATCACATGACACAAAAAGGACCAGAGCCGTCCCGGCGTCCGCGCGGGGTGGGGAGGGGGTGGAGGGTGCCGTTCCCTTGGCAACACCCCCCATCCGTCCAGACTTCCAAAGAGGGAGGAAGAACTTCAAATCCCAACCGTCAGCGCTCGAGCGGCTCCTTCTTAAAGAGGTACACACAGCGCCGGCGCCGCCGCCGAGCGCGAGAGGGCAGAGTTGGGCGCCCCCCGCCCCAAGGGCAACGCCCCCGCCGCCCCTCGCCCGACCACCCGCGATCCCCGCCCCGCGAGCGCCCCGAGGGTCCCCGGGGTCCGAGTCCCCGGGAAATCCGCGGCGTCGAGCGGCCCGGCCCCCGGGGGCGCCAAGGGGGTGTGTGTGCGCTCGGCGGGGGCGCGGACCAGCCCGCCTTCCTCCCGCCGCCCTGCCCGCCGGCTCCGCTCTCCGCCCGGGCGCCGACCCGCCGGGCGGCTTCCTCCCTCTTGACAGGGGCCACGGCGGCCGGCGACGGGGGCGCCGAGCACTTTCGGGCAGAGCGAGAGCCAGCGGCCGCCTCAGGGGCTCGGCGAGCGGGTCCGAACTAACAGTTCCCGGGGAGCCCAAGAGCCGAGGAGCCGGAGGAGCGCGGAGCGCGCCAGGCGAGGAGCCCCAAGACAAAAGGCGAGCGCCGGAGCCGCCGCCGCTCCCATCGCGCTCCCCCATTGAACTGACCCGAACGGGAGATTCAACTAAACCCCTCAGCCTCAAACTCCTCGGGCTGCGGCAGCCGTCGCCGCGCGGAGCCCGGGGCCCCGATCCGTGTCTCTCTTACCTACACAGTGCATGAGACGGTGGCGCCAAGAGTCGAGTTCCCGCCGGAATCCTCTCCTCTCCGCCGCGCACCGAGGGCTCCGGCACTGAGCAGCGGCGGCGGCGGCAGCAGCGGCGGCGGCAGCGGCCATTCTCTCTCTTCCCTTGTCCATCTGCGTCCCGCGTCACGCGCCCTCATTTACATACGAGCGGCGCAGGCACGAGGCAGGGGCGCGAGCCCTCAGCGCGAGCCCCGGAGCGCGCGCCCCCCGGAGGGGGGTTGATTGACACGTGTCACTACCTTCCCTCTGCCCTTCCCTCCCCCTCCCACCGCTCCCTCAGGGAGAGGCGGGGAGGGAGCGAGAGGAGAAGGAAGCAACCTGCCGCTTCCGCTGACCCCGCCTCCCCATCCACTCCCCTCTCCCCCCTCCCCCCGGAGTTTACTCATGCGAGCCATACGGCTCCCGCCGCCCGCGAAAACCCTGAGCGGGAGCTGGAGACCCAGCGCCCCGCCAGGAACCCGCTCGCTAATGGAGCGGACTCGTAACGCCTCCCTTCTGCCTTCGCGCCGGGCTCCGGCTGTAGGGGACTTCAGTTCCCATGCTCCATTGCGCCAGAGTCCCGAAGCGGAGCCAGCTGTCAGGGCTCGGTGCATGCCGGTCATTGTAGTCCAGCAGGGAGGCGCACTCGCCGGTCTTCACACCCTTGAGCTCGAAGACCGGCCTTAGCCTCCTCTGAGCGGTAAGCCTTGTGCGCTTAGCTTCCCACAGGCAGCGTCGCGGTCCGACCCAGCCGTGGTCACTTAGGCTCTGCGCTGGAAGGGCCAAGTGGAAACCGTTCCGATGCAACCTTCGCTGTGTGTTTTTAAGTACTGGAAACTTTTCGGGGTTCCTGTCATCTCGTAACTCGCAGGGAAAAGGCAAGCCTGTCACTGAGCCGCATCTGAAATTACTGCCTTACGACCCAGTGACTTCATTTTCCAAGACAAAGAGCTCGCGGAAAGCGAGAATATTTGTAAGAACTGGGGAAAAGATGCGGAGCTTCTCACTGAAAATCATTTGTAGGGTATTGAATAAAGCTGACTGAAAAACTACAGAAGAAACTTCTTAGGCTCCGCAAACCGTGAACTCCTGTAGGGCAGCTATCCTCTGAACCTCCTCTACCATGACATCGTCCCCCTGGGTCGCCCGACCCTAGAACAGCGCATGGCAGGACGTTTAGCGCCTTCCAAATGTTGTGGGATAAGTTCTGCGCCGTGCTAGAGAAAGTAACTTCTTCCAAGACAGTCAGGAGTCTTGATTAAATGTAGACTCCAATTACATTTTTCAATTTTTGCTCAAAAGACTCAGTGGAAGTTTGTTTCTTTGTGCAGGGACCAAACCAGTTTGCTGAGAAGTACTGTGCATTACTGGAAATTTATGCATAAGTATGTGGGAAATGAATTCTTCTTGGAAACACATAAATTCGGGAACCAAACTTCCTGTTTTATGGATTGTGCTTATCCATCTTCCATCTCTCTCTCTCTTTCTCCTTTCTCCCTCTCTCCCTCCCTCTCTCTCTCTCTCTCTCTCTCTCTCTCTCTCACACACACACACACACACACAGAGTGTTTCCTTGTTTATCATGACCTCGGTAATGAAGATGTAATTTCATAAATTTTTTTTAAATATAGTTTGAAATCTTATAACCACCAGTTCTAGATTAGTCACAATTGGAAGGTAGGTGAAATCACTAACGAAAGTGCTTCCAGAATTATCGGTAGATAGTTTCCACTTATAATTGCCAAGATGATCCACCTTTGTATCTTTCCTGACCACTTTTATTAGTTAGAGTGGGGCTGCTTATAATGCAGTATCAAAAAACCTGAAGCTCTTAATAGCTTAAAACAACAACAGCAAGGACAGAAATGTACTTCCTGCTTATCTGTAGGTTCATCTGAAAGGATAGCAGTTTATTCTCTGTGGTTCTCTAAGCAATTGAATGGCTTAGGGGTACTTGAATCTCTGGGTCTCCCCACCTTGTGTGGTAAAAGAAAGAAGAAGAATGCCAAACTCTTTCTTCCTAAGAGATGCAAGTCAATTTTGCTCATGTGTCACTGACCAAAGTAAATTATATGGCATGACTGTTTTGAAGGGGATAGAGGAAGTGTAATCCACTACTTCCCAGAAGGAAGATGACTAGTATTTATTGGTGAATAGCACCAAGGATTACTGCAATCCATCCTACTAGTCACCAATTAACAGTTTATTCTCCTTTCATTATAAGATACATTAAGTGAGATAATCTAAAAGTTCATCTCAGTAAGGCATTAACCTCAAAGTCCAGGATCCCTGAATGACACCTGGTAGTCTCTGTATTAACACTCGATAAAGCTTCATTGTTATAGAGAAATATGACTAAAGTCATGTTTTTTGAGATACTAACACAAATAAAAACTCTTATTTTGTAAGAAAGATGAATATTCCAATATGTTAGTTCATAAAATATTCAATTATAAATTATCAACATGTAACAAATATATACATTTTATTATTTAATAAACTCTAAACACTTTTATATGGTGTAGAAACCATTTAATTTTATTATCTGCTTTTTTAAAGATTATTTATTTGAAAGGCAGAGAATTACAGAGAGGCAGAAAGAGAGAGAGAGGTCGGTCTTCTATCTGTTAGTTCACTCCCCAGTTGGCTGCAATGGCCTGAACTGCACTGATCCAAAGCCAAGAACCAGTTGCTTCTTCCAGGTCTTCCACATTGGTGCAGGGGCCCAAGGACTTGGGCCATCTTCTGTTGCTTTCCCAAGCCATAGCAGAGAGCTGGATTGGAAGTGGAACAGCCGAGACTTGAACCGGCACCCATATGGGATGCTGGCACTGCATGCGGTGGCTTTACCTGCTACACCACAGCTCAGGCCCCTATTTTCTTCTTTTTAAAAATCATATTTTATTATGTTTCTTGCAGTTCTGGACTGTAATGCATTTCACTTATCAGAGATCAAAAAACCAGCGAAAAATTTGACTAACCAATTATTTAGGACCAGAACATAGCCCAAAATTTCTAATAAGTCACATACTCGGGGCCGGCATTGTGGCACAGTGGGTTAACACCTGGCCTGAAGCTCCGGCGTCCCATATGGGTGCTGGTTCAAGACCCAGCTGCTGCACTTTCGATCCAGCTCTCTGCTATGGCCTGAGAAAGCAGTACAAGATGGCATAAGCTCTTGGGCCCCTGCACCCGCAAGGGATACTGGGAAGAAGCTCCTGGCTCCTGGCTTCGGATCGGCGCAGCTCCGGCCATTGTGGCCAACTGGGGAGTGAACCATCAGATGGAAAACCTCTCTCTCTCTGCCTCTCCTTCTCTCTCTGTGTAACTCTGACTTTCAAATAAATCAATAAATATTTAAAAAAATAAATCACATACTCATTATCCCAAACTTTATGCTGACATCTTAGATTCATGCAGGTCCATGAACCATAGATTTCTTAGCATTATTTCTTATGAGAATATGGCCTCTACAGATGTTATCACATCAGTTATAAATATGCTGATGTATTTACTTTTAATACTGGAATTAAACAGAGATACCTAAAATAGATGATTATTTTGTACTGTTGATGTATTTAGACATACCATCAATATTCTTTTGTACATTTTGTAGGAATGAAAGCAAAACTTCATGGTAGTTTAAGCAAAAAATAATGGTGAGATACTTCATTTCTTAGATTCTGCTTACCTCTCTTCTATTCCAATACTATTTTAGTGTATATCAGAATGAGCGTGAAAGCTGGTTCAGATCTGTCATTCATCTCAGGGTACCATCTCAGAGTTTTGTTCTTTATGCTCTTTGTTTAGCTAAACTACTGCATATTTTTTAACATTATCAGTATACCTTGTTACCTTCTACATAGTGAATATGATACAGTTAGGCACAGTTTTCCCTGTCGTGGGAAGACTGAGGCCCTTAAATTGTCAGGAAAACCAATACTGAAATTAGGGTGCTCATGATTTCTAATTCTTGTTTGTTTCTTTCTTTTTACAAAAGCATACAGCTTTCAGCTTGGCACCTGAATTTAAAACTCTTTACCATCCATTTTCCCTGGCATCCAGGAATGATAATAGGACCTTATCTATCACTGCTCTTTCTGTATCTACTTGAAATCATTGCCCCATCCTAATGGGCTTCATTTTCATCATTTTAATAAAATTTCAATGCACTATAGGCTCAATGATGGCAATTTGATCCAATTGCATGGTGCTATATCAATATCAAATAAAAATGTAACCTATAGCATATATGTCACCAGATTTATACCTTTCAACAAATTTAGAAGGGATACAGATCATCTAGGTCAATCCCCTAATTTTGCAGATAGGAAAATTGGGACCCAGAGAGGTTAAACAATTTTTGTGAGTCACACAGCTTTTAACCAGCATATTCAAACAAAAGTTCAATTTCCTGGTTCCTTACCTTGCCTCTTTGCTATAATAAGGGATGTCAGTTTTTCTACACTTACACACACTATGAATTTATTTAACCTTTGCCATAACCTTATGCAATAATTACTTTTATTATTTTATGTATGTCAGAGAAAAAGAAATATAAATTGTCTCAGAGAAGTCAAACCATCTAATGTCACTGAGCTAGTGAGCGGTAGAATTAGAATTTGAATCTGTGTTTCCAAACTTGGACATTTATTTTCATTGGAGAACAGAAAGAAGGTGATATAACTGGCTAGTAAAGAATCAGAAATTGAGGAACCTGGACTTCATCTTATTTGCAGAAGGGGCCACTGCTGTTGTCACTATCTCTGAAGGGGAAAAGAGTGACACACACAAAATTATGGTCCCCAATATTTAATCTGTCATTCAGGCAAACTGGAGCTTTTGCTGCCTCCCCCTCCCCAGTTTGACACTCTATGCTGTCTTACTTCCATGAAGCTTGTTCAGCACTTCCCAACTGAATGATGATTGCTGTTGTCTGTGTTCTTAAAACATCCCATTTACTCTTTCTCTCATAGGTCTATCATATTCCGTGTATTATAACTATCACTGGACTTGTCTCATGGTTCCTGTCTAGCCCTTTGTTCATTATGAAGTCAAGGCCTAGGTACTCACCATCTCTGTAAACCTGTGTTCTAGATTTATTCAATATCAAAGCGACTTTTGTTGAACTGAAATGAAATAGTAACAAATTGATGATTTAAAAAAAAATAAAAATATAAGACTTCTTTCACCCCATCCCACTCCCATTCTCAAGCCCTCACAAACCAAATTTACTTTTCATCTCTGATGTCAATATAGTGACAGAAGAGGTGACATGGTGACATATTAAAGAGATTGAATTATATTTTATTTTATGTTTTTAATATTTATTTATTTGAATGGCAGAGTTAAAGAGATGGAGTAAAGACAGACAGACAGACAGACACACACACACACACACAGACTGAGAGAGAGAGAGAGAGAGACAGGTATCTTCCATCCTTTGATTCATTTCCTACATGGCCACAACAGCCAGGGCTGAGCCAGGCTAAAGCCAAGAGCCAGGAGCTTCATCTGATTCTTCCACATGGTTGGCAGGGGACCAAACACTGGAGCCACCTTAGACTGCTTTTTTGAGGCCATTAGCAGGGAGCTGGATCAGAAGTGGAACAACCAGGACATGAACCACTGCCTATATGGGATGCTGACGTTGTAGGTAGTGGTTTTACTTGCTGTGCCAGGATTTTATATATATAAAGATTTATGTGGAAGGCAGAGTTGCAGAGAGGCAGAGGAAGAGAGAAAGAGTGAGGTCTTTGATCACTCCTCAGATGGCTGCAATAGCCGGAGCTGTGCCTATCTGAAACCACAAGACAGGAGCTTCTTCCAGGTCTCCCATGTAAGTGCAGGACCCAAAGGACTTGAGCCATCTTCTACTGCTTTCCCAGCCATAGCAGGGAGCTGGATTTGAAGTAGAGCAGCCAGAACTCAAACTGGTGCCCATATGAGATGCCGGCACTGCAGGCAGTGTCTTTACCTGCTACACCACACCACCAGCCCCAAGATAATATATATATTTTTTTACCTTTTATTTAATGAATATAAATTTCCAAAGTACGACTTATGGATTACAATGGCTTCCCCCCCACACCGTCCCTCCCACCCACAACCCTCCCCTTTCCCACTCCCTCTCCCCTTCCATTCACATCAAGATTCATTTTCGATTATCTTAATATACAGAAGATCAGCTTAGTATACATTAAGTAAGGATTTCAACAGTTTGCTCCCACACAGAAACATAAAGTGAAAAATAATAGATGATTTTTTTTAAATGATGATGAAATCAGATCAGACCTATTGTCATGTTTAATCCCAGTGAGAGTCAAGTTGGGAATTGATAATTTCTTTTTTTTTTTTACAGAAGATCAGTTTAGTATGCATTAAGTAAAGATTTCAACAGTTTGCACCCCCATAGAAACACAAAGTGAAATATATTGTTTGAGTACTCGTTATAGCATTAAATCTCAATGCACAGCACATTAAGGACAGAGATCCTACATGAGGAATAAGTGCACAGTGACTCCTGTTGTTGACTTTACCAATTGACACTCCTGTTTATGGCATCAGTAATCTCCCTATGCTCCAGTCATGAGTTTCCGAGGCTATGGAAGCCCTCTGAGTTCTCCGACTCTTACCAAGATAATATATTTTAAACCAAGAAGTTAACATCATTTTGTCTTTTCTGCATGTTGACATCCTTGATACTAACAAAGTAATATTTCATGTGAACCAAACATATCATTTTACTTACTAAAATGCCTAACAAAACAGAAATATGAGCAATTCATGAATATGACAATTGTTTTTCATGTTGTTGACAATGGGGTTTGGGTCTCAGAAAAAGTTGGACTGAAAGATCACAGATTTGAGATTATAAGCATAGTAGCAGATAGAGCTAACATTATGTTCTGAACATAGGTTATTAAGTAAAAGTTTGATAATTTTTCTCTACCTTGTTCCTGAGATACCTGTCACCAGATTTATACCTTTCAACAGGAAATTGGAGATTCTTTTCAAGAGAAACTCAAAAGTCTCTGAGCAAAATATACTGACATTGTAATGTCTCTCCCAATGAAAAGCTGGCTTTCTGCTTCAATAAATCCCACTAGACATCAAAATTTGCCCACTTACTAGGAGACAGTTCTTCCCAGAAACGCAAGGCCACAGTTACCACAAAAAAAGGGAATACTGATACTCAAAGAGAAAAAAGACTTTATTGAAAAAATCACGTACTTTGCCCAAATCCCTACTAGAGACTGGTTTTCCTAAAGTAGGCCTCTCAAAACAGAAAATAGCATTGAGATTACTTGTTAATATGACCTCATATTTCCTTATATCTCATATTTGAACATTCTGATTTCTTGGAGTATAAGTTGTATACCAGCACTGTTCAGTTTTCCAATAGAAATGTAACTTGAGACAAATGTAAACAATCACGTGGAATTTAAAAATGTTTAGTGAACTCTTTTAAAAAGTAAGACAAATTAATTTTAAGAACTTATTTTATTTAATCTAGTATATCCAAAACATCCTCATTTCAAAATATAATCAACATAAAGTTACTGTTGAGTTTTTTCTCTATTAAATCTTGAAATTTCTTGTGTATGTTACACTTACAGCATATTTCAATTCAGATTAGCCACAGTTCATGGTCACAGTGGATAGACTACTACCATGTTGCACAGAGCAGTTCTGGACTGCAAAAGCTTTTACATACTACCAAGTAGGGGCCTTATTTTCTCCCTTCTCCAACCCCAACCAATTTCCTCTCTTAAAAATCTCTTTCCATGATAGTCATCTTTCTACAATGCATAAAATAGGACAAGGTTAATCTATTTACAATCTTATAGTTTGAAAAAGGGAATAAAAAGAAGTGTGCATGTATTTTCTACTTTTCTAGAAAAAGATCTGAAATAAAATGGCAAATCACTCTGGTGCTTTCATTCAGCATGAGTTAAAGCAATATGAAACAGATGATCACATCTTGATGACAATTATGGTACTACTTGGCAGGAAGAAGTGAGGAAAGAATTTGGCTTGGTAGCATTAAATAGCTGCCCAGATAGGTTCCACAAAGAATAGAGAGTGAGAAGATTCAAGTTACCCACATGCAGCTCATGCAATAGTTGCATCATGCTGTTGGGGAAATATCAAATGTTAAGAAAGAATACTTTCTAGTACACTTTGATTCCTCAAAGAATTCTGGTTTGTGCATACTCATGTTTGAGACTAAATAATCAGATGTGCTTTCTTTTATATTTAAAAAGCAGGATTTTTTTTTCTAATATGAATCTCTTGATCCAAGAGTTTATTTTGGCACTTTGAGAATTATGTAAAACTTATTGCCGAAGCAGCATTTTCATTTAAAGCATTGGTTTCCAAGCACTCTAAGTTAAGAAAGAAAAAAAATGAAAGTAAAATAAAAAGTCCTCTAAAATGTCAACCACTTTGGGATGGATTTTTCACAATTTTCTCAGTTCAAACAAACCTACAGTATAAATAAAAATGTGACAGAATTTTATTTTGCACATTTAATATGATTAGAATTTATATACTGCTATAAAAATTCTGTTCATTTTCACCTTTAATATATATATTAAACAACTTGAATTTTAATAGTAAACTGGGTGACTTAATTTTAAAGTGTTAATTTAGGATATGTATTTAATCATAAAATATATATTTAGTCAGAAAGCAATATCTCAAAAATACAAATTCAATAAACATTCTTGGCACCTAATGTTGGTCAAATGCTATACCAGTGCTGGGTCTTCAGAGGTAAGACACAAAGTCTGCTCTTCTGATCATGGCCCATGTTTGTAAGTTTTGTTGCACAGCATGTGTAGACCTCTCTTTGAAAACAATACTTTGATTTTTCCCTGAAGAACATCTCTTGGGGCAGCACTGTGGCATAGTAAGCTAAGCCTCCGGCACCAGCAGACCACATGGGCCTCAGTTCATGTCCCTGCTGCTCCTCTTCCAATCCAGCTTTATGCTTATGGCCTGGGAAAGCAGTGGAAGATGGCCCAAGTCCTTAGGTACCTACACCCCCGTGGGAGACCTGGAAGAAGCTCCTTGCTCCTGGCTTCAGATTGGTCCAAATCCGGCCATTTTGGCCATTTGGGGGAGTGATCCAGGGGATGGAAGACCTTACTTACTCTCTTAACCTCTCTCTGTCCGCAACTTTACCTCTCAAATAAATAGATAATGTCTAAAACAAAAAGACCATCTCTTATTCTTAATTTTTCTGCTTCCTGTGCAATTGACTCCAAATCCTGACTGCAGACTTAAGTTGGTGACTCAAAAGGGGCCAATCTATTAAGTAGGCTCATTACCTAGTCAAGACCAATAAAGTAGAATGAGATTGGTGAGGAGATTCTTTGTTCTTTTCACAAATTGTGCTACAACCATCTTGCAAGTACAAGTAGTCTGAGAACAAATGCAACACCAAGGAACAGAGTTCACCAAAAAATCAAGTCTTTAGTGCACTAATCCAAAGCTGATAACCCTGAACTAACAAATGTGAAAAGCAAGTAAGCAAAAGGCAATTAGGTTGGGAGGGAGGAAAGTTGGAGTTAGAGGAGGAAATTGAATTTCAGACAGCTAATGAAAGACTAAAGACAGATACAATATGATGTATTGGAAAACCTCAGATTTCAAGAGACACAAAGTGAGGAAAATGGAGTGATCAGAAAGTTGGAAAGGTAGGCAAGACATGTATCAAAGATTTTGCTCCCAGGTTAAGGACCATGACACAACAGATGGCAGGCTCTTTTAAATATATTTTCCTGAAGACCTATTTATTCATTTATTTGAAAGGCAGAATGACAGAAAGGAAGAGACAGAGAAAGAGAGAGATCTTCTATTCTCTTGTATAGTCCACAAACAGTTGCAATGGCTATTCCTGGACCAGACTGAAACTGGGAGCCAGGGCCTCCATCAGAGTTTCCCATGTGGGTAGCAGGGACCCAAGCACTGGGGTTATTTTCTGCTGCTTTCTCAGCTACACTAGCAGGAAGCTGGCTTGGAAATGGAGAAGCCAGGGCTCCAACTGGCACTGCAGTATGGAATGTTGGTGTCACAAGTACTGGTTTAACCCACTACTCCACAATGTCAGCCCCATGGATCTCTGAAATATTTTAAGGAGGAGAATGACATGGATATATATATTTTTTTGACAGGCAGAGTGGACAGTGAGATATATATTTTGATATGAGAGAGAATACTTCAGAGTTATACTATGAATTGGAAGAGATTAGAGAAAAGGAAAATATTTAAAGATCTTTAATACTTAATGATTTGAGAATAGGGCAAGGGGAAATACAGAAAACATGAAAGAACTGAAATATTTTGTTAAATTGAAGTTTATAATATTTTCTACTAAAAGTAATGCATGTACATAATTTAAGAATAAAGTAGTAGAGAGTGGTTTATAATGAAAAAACATAGTAACTTTTCTCTTCCTTCCTCAGGTCCAGTTATGTTTTCCACAGCAAGCTATTTTTAAGTTTTTCAACTGTTGATGTTAATGGTTATTATTTGGTCAGGCAGGATTGCCATTTTATATTGTACCCTGAATAGTGTGTACTCCATAATCTCTAAGTAATATGTGTTTATCACTATGTGTTGACTTCAACTGTCCATTTCCCCCTACTTCCTTTCAATATTGTTATATCACTATTTAAATACATGTTTTGGAAACACTTTTGTGATTATTGGCTGAAATGTGTACTCCTCAAAATATGATGAAACCCTAACCTCCAGACCCTCAGAATGTGACTGTATAGCCATTCCTCCTTATCCATGGGTTCTGCATGGATTTAACCAGCCACAGAAATAGAATACTTGGAGGAAAAGGTTATGTCTGCAGTAAAATGTACAGACTTTCATTTTTTGTCATTGCTTAAACAAGGGAATTTAACAACCACTTATTTAGTATTGACAATGTTAGGTATTATAAGTAATATAGAGATAATTTAAAGTGTTCAGGGTTGTGTGTGTGAGGGGGTTATATGCAAATACTATGCCTTTTAATGGACTTGAGTGATTTCAGATTTGGGTATCTCCTGGGGTGAGGGAGTTGTTCCTAGAACCAGTCCCTCATGGACAGGGAGGGATGATTGTTTTTGGAGATAGGGTCTTTAAAAAGGTGCTTAAGTCAAAATGGTGCAACTGGGTAGTGGGTGGCTAATGCAGTTTGACTGATGTCATTATGAGATGAGGAAATGTGAACACACAAAGAAATGACAGGAATATGCACTCACAGAGAAAAGACCATGTGAGGATATGTTGAGAAGGTGGCTGCCCGTAAGGCAAGAAGAAAGGCCTTAGGATAAAATAAGTTTGCTACCAGAACTATAAGAAAACAATTCTTTTTGTTTAAGTCACTCCATAAAGCAGCCCTGACAAATTAATAAAGTAATTAAAAATTTTAAGATATATAATGTACTACACTTTATTGCGTGTTTCGTCAACCACAGACAACGTATTTGGTTTTCCATTTCTCGAGTTAAAGCTATTTAGCATTTTTATCTTCTCATGAGCTGTTTCTTACCTTCTGGGCTTTTGGTTTTCACCCCCTGTACTTTTATGCCATGTTTGATAACATTTATATTTTGCCCCATAATAATATTTAAATATTTATCTGTATGTTGATCCTAAAATTTATGCTCAAAAAAGTTGACATGTTATTATTATGTTCACTGAATAGTCTAGTACTATAGTTTTGTTTTTTTTTTTTTTTAAAGGGGGCCAGCGCCATGGCTCACTTGGTTAGTCTTCTGCCTGCGGCACCAATATCCCATATGGGAACCAGGTTCTAGTCCCGGGTGCCCCGCTTCCAGTCCAGCACAGCCTGGGAAAGCAGTGGAGGATGGCCTAGGTGCTTGGACTCCTGCACCTGCATGGGAGACCTGGAAGAAGCTCCTGGCTCCTGGCTTCGGATTGGTGCAGTTCCGGCCATAGTGGTCATTTGAGGAGTGAACCAACGGAAGGAAGACCTTTCTTTCTGTCTCTGCCTCTCACTTTCTGTAACTCTACCTGTCAAATAAAAAAAAAAAATTCTTAAGATTTCCAATTGCTTTGACTCTTGCTCTGTGAATCCTAACAGAACCTTCTCGTAATTTTCAAAGATACCTACAAATTCCCTTTACCCACGTACCTCTCTTGGCAGCCATCTTTATTGCTTTTGACTGCTTTTTAGGCAGATTACCCAGGTGATCATTCCAGCACTTTCTGGTCTTGCTGTGCTTGGTGGGAGCCATGGCTCACTGATTTCACACCTTCTCTTTCTTGGTTTATTCCTTTATGTAGTGGGATGTTAGCCTCCAGAAATTTCCTGAACAAGGGTGTCTTCCAAGTAAGTTATTTTATCCTTTATATATATTTTAAGTTTATTTGAGGGACAGAGAGAGAAAAAAACAGTGTGTGAGAGAGGGAGAGGAAAGATAGAGAAAGTGCACCCATCTGCTGGTTAATTTCCCAAATGCCAGTAACGGCCTAGGGCTGAGCTGAGCCAGGAACTGAAAACTCATCCAGATCTCCAATCACTTGAGTCATCACGTGCTGACTCCCAGTGTCTTCATTAGCAGGAAGCTGGAGTCAGGAACCAGAACCAGGACCAAACGCAGGTACTCTGAAACAGGACATGGGCATCTTCATTGCTAGGTCAAATGCCTGTATGTCGTCTTTATATTTTAAATTTATCTATTCTGTGGACTTGTCTTGTGAGGTCCACACTGCCGGGATGGTAGGGCAATGGCATTCTTCGACAAGAAATCACCAGAGACAAGTTTCAGGGAAATGTCTGCTGTATTAACGACCAAGCACACCTTTTAAAATGCAGGCAGAGGGTGCAAAGCTAATTCAGGGCAACACTAATTCTATAGGATAGAGCCGATATTGGCACCACTATGCTTCACCGGTCAGCTTGAAAGTCACATAGGTCTTCCTGATGGGCCTGGGCCACACCCAGGAGCAATTTACCTGATTAGCAATTACAGGGCCCTTTAACAGGGAGCAGGGATGGGGGTGGGGGGTGGGATTGGGGAATGTGCCTGGGGCTCCTTCCACCTGTCAGCAGTCAGGTGGGCAGTCTCCCAGCCAGTTGCAGGATCACCCACACTATTCTATTCTCACATTTGATTAATATTTTTTACCCAGAACTTTGGAAAGCATTGCTTCAATGTTTGCTAGCATCCTGAATTGCTGGTGAAAATTGCCATGCCATTTTTATTTTTATTCCTTCATAGGGTTACTTAAAAAAATGTTTTGGAAGCTATCAGTATTTCTTTATCCATGATATGCTGTGATATGCTGAACTTTTTTTTTAAAAAAGATTTATTTATTTATTTATTTATTTATTTGAAAGGCAAAGTTAGAGAGAGAGAGGAGTTAGAGAGCGCACGCTCCATCTTCTGGTTCACTCTCTTAGTGCCCATAATAGCCTGGGGTGGGCAAGGCTGAAGCCAGGAGCCTAGATCTCCAATTGGGTCTCCCATATGGGTGGCAGGGGACCAAGAACTTGAGCCTGTGGGGAGCAGGGTCCATCTCCCGCAACATGGCGGATGCCCGGGAGAGAAATAAGTACTGAAACTGTGGACTGAAACTAACTCTATGCACCTGATCTTCCAGGCTCTGAGGGAGTAAACAAATCTTACACAGCTGCTTCGTCAATTAGCTGATTCCTGATCCAACCTCTGATTGGAAGAGAGCAGCGTGCTCAGCACGTGGGCAGCAGAGCACGGATTGGTGGGAGAGGACTATAAAAGGGGGAGAGAGCGCATGCGGCCCCCCTGAGAGAGTCCCTCCGGTCCGAGAGCTCCTTGGTGCCGCTCCTCCGCGAAAGCGGGGGAGTGGCGGGGGTGCCGCTCCTCTGCGGAGGCGGGGGAGCAGCAGAAAATCCGGGAAGGACCGGTGTCGTTCCTCCGCGAGTGGGGGAGCGACAGAGCCATCAACTGCTGCTTCCAAGGATGCATTAGCAGGAAGCTAGATCAGAAGCAGAATAGTTGGGACATCAACTGGCACTTGGATATGGGAAGCAGATGTCACAGTGGCAGCATAATATCCTGTACCACAACACCTATCCTGACAAACATGTTTTTAATGTCCATGTATGCATTGCAGTAGAATGATGTTCATTTCCCATAGAATCTTATTCTAGCTTTATGAGGGTCCTTCAAGAAGTTCATGGAAAATTAAATAAAAAGATGTTTATTTTGGTGAAGTTTTAAAACATCCATGTGTATTATGATATGCATTTTCATGACCCTTTTGAAGACTCTCTCATTTAACATTTTCTTTTCAAATATGTCCAAAGATAGTGATTAAAATGTTTTCAAGTTACCTTCTCTATTATGAATAGTTTCTTCTGGGATCATGTTCTTTTTTCTTTCTATTTTTTTTTTTTTTTTGACAGAGTGGACAGTGAGAGAGAGAGAGGCAGAGAGAAAGGTCTTCCTTTTGCCGTTGGTTCACCCTCCAATGGCCGCCACAGCTGGCGTGCTGCGGCCGGTGCATCATGCTGATCCGAAGCCAGGAGCCAGGTGCTTCTCCTGGTCTCCCATGGGGTGCAGGGCCCAAGCACTTGGGCCATCCTCCACTGCCTTCCTGGGCCACAGCAGAAAGCTGGCCTGGAAGAGGGGCAACCGGGACAGAATCCAGCGCCCCCACCGGAACTAGAACCCAGCGTGCCGGCGCCACTAGGCGGAGGATTAGCCTATTGAACCGCGGCGCCGGCCTCTTACTATTTTTATCTTGTCCCCTGTATTAATGTTTACTTTCCTTAAGTGACTGGTGATCATTACTTATATGTTTATATTCAATACTGAAGTAATAGAAAGACTGACTGGCAATACTCTGGTAATAGACTGGGCTTTTTACCCAGCAACCTACACTATAAAGTGAGCTGCTAAGCCAGAATATGGATGGTTTTGCTCTGGGGCTCCATTATTCAGCTGCTGCTGCTGCAATTGTGCTGCATAATGCTTAAATCCCAAATCTGTGTCCATGGTAACAGCAAGCATCCTCCCCTTCACCTCTGCCAAACTTGATCTACCTGTGGGTTTTCTGGGTTTAAGTAGACTTGGCTCCAGGTTGCAAGAAAGGTTTAAGTGTGCTTCAAATGTCTAATTCAGTGAGGTTTGTGGCTACTTGGGGCATGTTCTTATCATGAACATGAGGGAAAGCAAGACAAAATATTTAAAGCTTTCCATACATCACATTGGCTAACATTCCACTGGTCAAATCAAGTCAAACACAGCTAAGCCCCAAGTCAATGAAATGGGATGTGTATTCTGCCCATAATAAACTTTGGTTAGGCTTATAGGGAAAGATGGAAAAAAATGTGAATTAATCAACAATCTACCATAGGTTCTAATGGCTCTGATTAACCATCATAGGTTTCCCTAAATTATATTAATTCCTTTAGTAGGAATACTGCTATTTTTGTTTTTCCAGGTAAATACTAGGCTTTTGTTAAAAATCATATATATTTTTAAAAAAGCCTTTCAGCTCCCTCTCTTTCCTTAGATATGGTCTTTGTGCATCTCAAACAGTGGCCTAGAGACTAGAAGTGGATGATAATGGTTAGGTGGGGTAGTAAGAAAGCTAGTAAAGTCAAGTTTATGAGCATGGAATATTTTTGTGGGAATGGAGCAGAGTGGGGAGAGAAGATGTCATTTATGTACTCACTTAACCAGTATTTTTTAAGTATCTGCTTATATTAGGTACTCTGGTGGGAACTTATATATAGCACAGAACAGGATGGAGTAGACGTGCTCCTTCTTTCTGTTTAATTTTTCCTACTTTTCTATGCACATGGCATGGAGATGGAATGAAGAGGAGTTGAATGACCAAAAGTGTCATCTTAGCCCTCAGTAAACCATCTCAGCATTTGCAAATAATTGATATGTGCACACTTCTTATCTCAGATTCTCAACAATAAATGCCCAGTAGAGAGAACTCAGTTGATCACTTCATGTCAACTCTGGTCTAATAGACTGTGGTTGAGCAACAATGTTGACCCAGTACAAAGGCCCAGTCCTTTTGGTAAAGTCATATGGGTTTGAGAGAAGCACTCAAGAAAAAGAGACGATGAACTGGGCATACGCCCCTGAGTGTTTACTATGATCTAAAAGGTGGCAACTTTGAATGAAATGGCTACTTATAAGAAGTATAAGCTCTAGGGTGGGTGTTGGAGTGCAGTGGTTTAAGTTGCCCCCTTGCAATGCTGGCATCCTATATTGGAGGGCTTGGATCTAGTTCCAGCTACTCTGCTTTGGATCCAGTTTCCCACCAATGTGCAGGTGACCCAAATATGTGGGTCCCTGCCACCCTCATGGGAGACCAAGATGGAGTTCTTGACTCCTGGCTTTGTCCTGACCCAGCCCTGTTTTGCAGGCTTTTGGGAAGTGAACCAGTGATGGAAGATCTCTTGCTCTTTGTCATATAAACAAAAACAAATAAACTTACAAGTTCTGTGTTTAATTTACTGTAGTCACCTGTGCTTTAAAATGTGTGGAATTTTGACATTTTATAGGCTGTGAATAAGTAGAATAAGTGTATGCAGAAGAAGTCTTACAAAATCACTGCAGTGGATGAAGAATCATTTCTTTGTAGTTTTGAAATCTGGAACATGTTTATTATGGCATTCTAAGCAAGAGAGTTCAGAAAGGTAGCCAAGAAAAAAATACAAATTATTCAATAGTTTTTTTATTATCAGAAATAATTACTGAGAAAAAAGAAATGCAATTCACTCTAACAATAAAACAGGGACCTCAGATAATCTACAGAAGTGAAAATAACACTTTGAGATGTGATGATTTTTAACAGTCCTCATCTCGACTATTGAGGAGCAGTGTTTTGTAGTTTTTTTCTTCATACTGTTTGTTGGACTCTTTGCTTAGTGTAGGGTTAATCTAATGAGTATAAGGTTAACTGAAAATAGATTTTTATAAAAAGTAAGAATGGGAATAGAAGATGGTGGGAGGGAGGGTGGGAAGAATCACTATGCTCCTAAATTTATATATATGTGAAAGCATAAAGTTTGTATACCTTAACTAAAAGGTTTCTAGGTTAAAAAAAAACATGGACCTAAGAGTAATGTTAACAAGAAAGTGTAGTGTAATTAGCTAGAAAGCTACAAAATTCTGTTGAGATACAATGAAAGGAAACGTTAAGATGCACTGTGTTCATGGATAGAATGATTGTAGTAGATATAAGCCTGTGAGACAAGTAGAAGAGAGTGTGTAATCAGCTGAGTTGTTGTTAGGATAATAGAAGGAAAATCAATATAGTAGTTCATGTGGAAGTAAACGAATAAGAAGCTTTTAAGAAGGAAGGTGTATTAATCTTCTCTGGCTACCATAATAAAATATCACCAACTGGGTGACTTATCCAATAGACGTTTATTTTCTGATAGTCTGGAGCTTGGAAGTCCAAGATCAAGGTGCCAGCAGGGTTGTGTTCTAGTGAGGGTTCTCTCCCTGGCTTTCAGATGACTGCCTTTTTGCTGTGTTCTCACATGGCCTTTTCTCAGTGAGTACAAAGGGGATGGAGGTAGAGGGAGAGAGGCAGAGATAGAGGAGAGATTCTCTATTTTCAAATTCTGTCACGCTGGGGTTTCAGGTTTCAACATATGAATTTGGGAATGGGTATCCAATTTAGTTTATAATATAAGAAATCTTCAACAAGTTCATGGAAAATGCTTATTATGAAAAATTATTCATGGATTTCAATTTTTTTGCACCAAATAAATTTTCAGTAACATTTCCATGAAGTTTTTGAGGTACACTTGTAAAAGGTACAGTGAAACTTGTCAAATAGAATGAAGAGTTTCAGAAAAATTAAGATCAAAGTTAGTCAAAAAATGATACTTAGCACATTGGGGAAGGTAGTTTAAATGGAACAAAGGTGCAGAAGACATTGCTGCAGGTTGACAGATGAATAACATTTGTGGCTATGGACATAGAAAAATGAACTATTTCTTTAAGAAACTTTGCTGATGTGGGAAAGAGATACAATACAAAAATATTGGGCATAGGACAACAGTTGAGCTTTGAAGATTGTATAGGATTTAGATTGAAGAAAAGAATGGGCCAGTTGTTCTAAGATGGAGCAGGATGTTGTGGTAACAAGAGGTGGGAATGCAAATGCTTTAGAGGTTTATTGGAGAAAATTAGTTTTCAGGGGAGTGATGGGGGCTGAATATAGAAAGATAAGTGAACTGGGTAACTTAAACAGCAGGTACATATTTTCTCACAGTTCCGAGACTAGAAATCAGAGATTAAGATGTTGTCAAGGTGGGTCACTTGTGAGGGCTGTGAGAGAAAATCTGTGCGATGCCTCTTGTCTAACTTCTGGTTTGCTGGCAACCTTTGGCAGTCCATGTAGGTGAAATTCTCATTTCCCATCATCTTCCCAATTGCATGTCTCTGCCTTACATGGTGTTCGTAAAAGGATGAGTGTCATTGGATTAACACCCCACAGTTCTCCTAGATTATGTCATTTTAACTGATTACATTTGCAGTAACCCTATTTCCAGAAAAGTTTACATTCTTAAGTTCTGAGCATTAGACTTCAACAGTTGTATTTTCAAGGGTGGAGGGGCACACTTCAACTTATAGAAGATAGTTTGAGGCTACAAAGAAAATAATTTGAAAGAGTTTCCCATTTGTCCTATGGAAAGCTTTGGAAAGTTTTGAATAGAACAATGATATGATTGAAGTGATATTTCAAGAAAATTATAGCAGGGATTTATCAATCAGAGAGCTATGGTTGAAAGGTAACTGAAAGTCAAGAGTAATTTTGGGTGGGGAGAGTATGGGAGAACTCACAGATGGGAAGCCTAGAGAATCAGACTTGTGTTCTCAGAAGACCAAATCTACCCCAGGGGTATAGACTGAAGAGATTATTCTGCAGAACTGTCATGATACCTCACCTTCAATGAATTAGATAAAACCATTTTAAGTCCTTGCAGTATATCTGCTCAATATTTGTATTTCAAAAAGAAGTATGTGATGTCCTATTTTAGGTCGTTGATCCACTTTGAGTTGACAGTTGCCTTAATTAACAATCCCAGATACAATGGAGAAGTTGTAAACATTTGAAAGTAAATTGCAGCTGGGGCTGGCGGTCTGGCGCAGTGGGTTAATGCCCTGGCCTGAAGCGCCGGCATCCCTTATGGGTGCCAGTTCAAAGACCCGGCTGCTCCACTTCTGATCCAGCTCTCTACTATGGCCTGGGAAAGCAGTAGAGGATGGATCAAGTCCTTGGGTCCTGCACTCACGTGGGAGACCCAGAGGAGGCTCCTGGCTTCAGATCAGTGCAGCTCTGGCAGTTGTGGCCAATTGGGGAGTGAACCTTGGATGGAAGACCTCTCTCTCTCTCTGCTTCTCCTCTCTCTGTGTAACTCTGACTTTCAAATAAAAAAAGAAAAGAAAGTAAATTGCAGCTAAATGAGTGGACATCCACAACAGATGCATGAAGGGAAAAACCTAGAGGCAGAGAACCAGGGAGATGATTTCAAAAATTCCATAAGAAGTGATGAGAGGTTAGATTACTGTGAAGGAGATGGTAGGCAGGAAGTTTTGATAGTCCCCTAAAGCTGATTGGTGATGATGAAGGCATGATTGGAGGGTGATGACGAAAGTAAGATGATCAGGTGAGAGGGAGCTAGTTTTCTAGGAAGTTTTAGACACATGTGTTGGTTTTTGGCTGCCCGTCACGTAAACACTCTTCACATTTTAGAAGGATTCCTACACAGGTAGACAGGTTCCTATTGCAGTGGTTAATTTTTTGCCTCAACTTGACTGAGTCAAAAGGACCCCAAATATTTGATTGAACATTATTTCTGGGTGTTTCTGTGAGGATATTTTTGGTTGAAATTAACATTTGAATTAGTGGACTGAGTGAAGTAAATTGTTCTCCCCAGTGTGGTTGGGCATTATCCAGTCAATTGAAGGCCTAAACAGAACAAAAATAGTCAATGCACAGGAGAATTCACTCTTTCTGCCTGACCTTATAAGATGGGCCATCAGTCTTCTCCTGTTCTCAGCCTGGGGCTTACAGTGCTCCTGGTTTTCAGGCCTTCAGATTCAGCTGGTCCGGAATCTATTTCACTGACTTTTCTGAATCTCCAGTTTGGAGATAGCAGCTTGTGGAACTTCAGCCTTGTGTGTGTGTGTGTGTGTTATATCTCCCATTGGTTCTGTTTTGCATAACTTTGGCTTACATATCTACCCTTGTATCATGGGTGTCGAAATGTGTATTTAAGAGCAAATAACATCTCTGCAGGGTTCCAAATACAGTGGCTCACATATAGATGTGTGACTTACACTGGGCATGGTACATGCTCCCATCTGGAACTTTATTTCTTTAGGGAGTGATGAAAAGAGGCAGTGATAGTTGGAGATTATTGTCTATGGCACAGATGAGTGTCCAAAAGCACAGGGTTAAGTGTTTGGTGTTGGTGACAGGACAGCATCCTTGGCTGCTTGGGTCTGTGGTGGGGTGTGGTTGTATCTTGGTTCCACTTGTTGTTTGCTTGTTCTCTGAGGTTTATTTTCCACTGATACTGCAAGATACCCCACATAGCCCTATTCAATCAATTCAATTCATTTTCAACTGAACTTGAGAGTTTATTGTTTTTGTTTGGAAAGATGGATGATGATGTACAGAAGCTACAGTGGGGTCAAAAATGACTGGCATTTTTGTCATGATGAGTGAAAGCAAATAATATGACAGTCACACAAAATGTCCAGAGTCATCTGGATAAGTTCATGGAATACATGAAAGCAGTCAGCAGTGAAGGTAAATTTGGTTGTTATCTACCTAGATGTGATGAAGGCAGTTATGACAGCAGATGAATTTGCTGAGAAGAGAGAGTATGTAGAGAGAAAAGAATGTCAGGGGCTAATCTTTGGGTTACCTTACAATGAGAGAATAAAAGAAAGATAGCAATGCAGCATTTACAAAAATAGGTAAAAAGAGAATAGAGTTCAATTATATGGTTGTTAAGGAAGGAGAGAAGTTCAAGGGGAGGCTGAAATGGATTGTAAAGGTTTCAAAAAGAATGAGAAGTAAGTATAATTTATTGAATTTGTCACTGGTATTATTTGAAAATTATAAATGTAAATAAGCAAAACATATAAACTATGCAACAAATCAGCTAGCATTCACTTGGATGCCTACAATTTGGCTGGCTTTGTGATAAGCACTCTGCATTATTGTATATAAAGGAGGTAATAATATCTGCCTTATATATATTTATAAAGAAACAATGAAATGAGGTGATCCCATGCCAAATAACTTGCAGATCTGAGATAAAAATGTATTTGTAGGATTCCAGAAGCCATGCTCTTAACCAGTCCACTACAAATAATCAGCATTGTAAGATGGCTACATTATACATATATATACCTTAGAACAGCATTTTTCAGTTCTGTTAGGCATCTTAATTCTTTTTGTTATTGGTTTATTTGGGCCTTGTACCACTATATAGTTTCATGCTACTTGGTCTTTGTCACTTTTAAATGAAGCCAGATATGGCCAAATTTTAAATATAAGTTGTGATTATGTCTGGAATTTTTGGAATTCAAAATTTCTTATCAAAATTTCTCAAAGTTTTGTAAAACATAAAAATCTCCCCCTTTGAAGATAATTTATGTTGTTTTGATTTTGAAAAATCTTATACTCTACTTTCTACTTTCAACAGGTTTCTTAAATTTTACCAGAAAACTCATAAAAATCATATATGAATGGATAGACATATATTTTAAAAGATTTATTTATTTATTTGAAAGTCACAGTTACAGAGGAAGGGAGAAACAGAGAGAATGATCTTCCATATCTGGTTCACTTCCCAGATGGCTGCAATGGGTGGGCTGGGCTGTTGCTCCCCCATTCGCAGAGGAACAACACCGGACCCTGCGCTGTTCTCTTTGCCCGGCCCTTCCCGGGTTTGCTGCTGCTCCCCCACCGCCGCGGAGGGATGGCACCCCGCCACTTTCCCCACTTCCACGGAGGAGTGGCACATCGCTGGCCGGCTCTCTCAGGGGTTCCTCAGGGGTTCCTGCTGCATGTTGTCTCTCTCCTCCTTTATAGTCCTCTTCCACCAATCCCAACTCTCCTAGCGTTCTCTCCCCACGCGCTGAGCACGCTGCTCTCCTCCAATCAGGAGCAGGATCAGCTCCTGCAGCTTATTAGTCGAATTGGTGAGGCAGCTGTGTAGAAGTTGTTGTTTACTCTCTCTCAGCGCCATATGATGGGAGATCAGATGCATAGAATTAGTCCTAGCAGTTCCAGTAATTTAGTCTAGTCTCGGTTGCTCCCCACACTGGGCCAGGCAGAAGCCAAAAGCAGGAGCTTCTTCCAGATCTCCCATGTGGGTAATAGGGACCCAAGCACTTGAGCCATCCGTGCTGCTTTTCCCAGGCCATTAGCATGGACCTGGATCAGAAGTGGAGTAGCCAGGACACTAATCTGTGCCCATACAGAATTCTGGCAATGCAGGTAGTGGCTTTACCTGCTATGTCACAACACTGGCCCCTCATATGCTTATATATGTATATGCTAAACATGTATTTGCTCTAACTTTTTTTTTTTTTTTTTTAATTTTTGACAGGCAGAGTGGACAGTGAGAGAGAGACAGAGAGAGAAAGGTCTTCCTTTGCCGTTGGTTCACCCTCCAATGGCCGCCGCTGCACCGCGCTGATCCAATGGCAGGAGCCAGGATCCAGGTGCTTTTCCTGGTCTCCCATGGGGTGCAGGACCCAAGCACCTGGGCCATCCTCCACTGCACTCCCTGGCCATAGCAGAGAGCTGGCCTGGAAGAGGGGCAACCGGGACAGAATCCGGCGCCCCAACCGGGACTAGAACCCGGTGTGCCGGCGCCGCAAGGTGGAGGATTAGCCTATTGAGCCACGGCGCCGGCATTTGCTCTAACTTTAATACAACACTTTAATTTTCAGCTTATAAGGAAGAAAAAAACATTCAGAAGTCATCATTTCCCTTGCTATTTTCTTCTTTCCTTTTCATGTAGCATAATTACTGGTTCTATTCCTAACGTTAAACTACCTCGTCTACCTGTTAGCTGTTGCTTATTAAGTATTCAGAAATAGTTAAAACATTTAACTACTCAGGTACTCCATTTTCTCACCTGGAAGTGGAGCTCATAATAGTCCCTACTCTATTGTGTTCCTATGAAGACTAAAACAGAAAGGTTGAGCAGAGATTAGAACAGTGTCCAACACATAGAAAACTCTTGTTATGCGTTGATTGTCATTGTTCCAGATTGTCCCAAGCTCTACATAATAAGCAAGGAAACTCATTTTCTGTCTTGGTGTATATTTTGTTTCTAGCCTTCAAATTTCTGCTATCTTTTCCAGTTGCCTTATCTTCTCCATCTTTCCAGGTTTCCCACTTGTCATAACAGATGATATAGAAGTATTTTTGAGTGATGACCCTGGCTAACCTAATGAATGTGACCACATCACTCACACAGCTGTTTTCTCAACTCTCAAGCCAATTGCTTCTCACAGTTGTGTCAATTTAAAGTTCCTTAGCACATCAAATTTTATGTGTTTTCAAGATCTTGTTCCCTTTCTTAGTTTGCGTTGTAATAACATGGTGGAAAGATAACTGGACTAGAGTTGGGAAATGGTATAATATCCGTGCTGATATTAACTAACTGTTTTACTTTGGACAAATTGTGCCATCTGGGTCTCATTTTAGCTTCTGGAAAATAGGGGAGTGGGCTAACAATAAAAGCTAACATTGAGTGATGGCTCTCTGCTAGACACTGTGTCAAACCTATATATTTCCATCAGTCTTACAGCAACACATCAAGTAGACTCCATAATTGTGCTTACTTCACAATGAAACAACTGAAGCTCAGACAGGCTAACAAATGTTCCTCAGCTTGTCTAACCTTTAAGTTTGTATTTTTTGATCTATAATAATCTTAAGAGATGATGAAGTTCTTGGGATCTAGACTAATATTCTGGTTGTTGATTTTTTGTTTGTTTTGGATACGTTTTGCACAAAGTAGAACCAGAAGTCTAGTCTACCAATCTACTTAAGAACAGAGAGTGCTTAGCTCTGCTTTGAGGAACTGGAGCTAACCACACTTAAGGTAAGTGAAAATGAACCAAGCAAACTGAAACAGGGATAAGATCATGATCAACATTTTTGAAAAATGAAATATTTTTTTCAACATTTTTGGAAAAATTTTTAACTTTCTTTCCAAAATCTTTTAAAAATATAAAACTTGGACTTTTGAACTCAAAATGCTTTGTAGATTCTGAGTCTTTTCTGTGCTTGTAGAACTAGGTTAACATGTAATATTTGAAATACTGTCTTGTTCTTAAGCTTTAAAAAATTATGTTGACATTTGAGATACAGAGTTGTATTTTTATCTCAAAAACCTGATAAAGATGGAAAATTGGTATTTGTATAGTCTGAAAAAAATAGACCTTTAGAGAACACAGAGAAAAACTTTCTCCTAACATTGAGCTGGTTAATAGCCTCATAGTATCAGGAAACTGAACGATGTTTACAAGGTTTTAAGATCTCTATACCCCTTTATAGCACCCACTTCGAAAGGGAACTATTCAGACAACTGCAGGTGGGTATGAGTGTTTTCAGGACTGGCCAACAATCTGGAGAATTCAGTCTCTAACCTGTAAAGTGAGTTTTATTTGATGAGATTTATGTTATCCATCAATATTACCCAGAATTTTGTTCACAAAATACTTTGGAGGCTAATGTCATGGTGCAATGGGTTAAGCAACCGTCTGCAAAACCAGCATCCCATATGAGCACAAGTTCAAGTCCTGGCTGCTCCACTTCTGATCCAGCTCCCTGCTAAAGTGCCTGTGAAAGCAGCAGAAGGTGGCCCAAGTTCTTGGAACCCTGTCACCCACATGGCAGACCTGGATGGGCTTCCAGGGTCTTGGCTCTGGCTTGGCCAAGCTCTGGCCAATGTGATCATTTGGATACTGAAACAACAGATGGTAGAACTCTCTGTCTTTTCCTCTTTCTCTGTAACTTGTCTTTCAAATAAACAAATAGATAATTTTAAAAAAATCACTTTCTTTGGACTATCTGCAGACCTTCTTTAATATAGTATTCTGTGATAAAATATACTTCAGTTACTCAGGGTGAAAACTATAGATTTTATTCAATTTTTTCATCAGCATATATTTGTTAAATAGTTTCTGTAGACCAACACTGCAGTAGTCTTTAGGGCAGATTAGAAATATCTTTTCTAATCTTAGGGAAGTAAAGACTGATGAAATCTTTTGTTAATCTGTAAGCAAACGGTAAGGTATATAGAGTTGTTTCTTGTATTTTTAGATTTATTTATTTAAAGTCAGAGTTATAGAGAGGGAGAGACACAGAGAGATATCTTTTATCTACTGGTTCACTCCCTAGATGGCTGCAACAGCCAGTAGCCAGAAACTTATTCCTGGTATCCCATGTGGGTAGCAGGGGCCCAAGAACTCAGGCCATTTTCTGTACTTTTACTAGGCCACTAGCAGGAAGCTGGATTGGAAGTGGAGTGCCTGAGTCTCAAACTGACACCCATATGGGATGCTAGCATTAGAGTCAGCAGCTTTATATGCTACGCCACAACGCTGGGCTGAATTTTCAGCAAAATCGCTAGTTTTTTTATTTTCCTCAGCTTTCTAGATGTAAAATTGACAAGTAAAAATGGTCTAAATTTAATAAGTGTACTATGATGTTTTGATATATGTATGCACTATAACACCTTTTTTTTTTTTTGCCACAGGAATCTCCTTTTTCATTTTTTTCCCCTCCCCTTTCCTCCATTCTTCCTTTCCTTCTGCCTATCTTTTTTTTTTTTTTTTAAAGATTTATTTTATTTACTTGAAAGACAGAGTTACAGAGATGTAGAGCCAGAGAGAGAGCCGTTTTCCATCTGCTGGTTCATTCACCAAATGGCTGAAATGGCCGGAGCTGTGCTGATCCGAAGCCAGGAGCCTGGAGCTTCTTCCAGGTCTCCCACTTGGGTGCAGGAGCCCAAGAACTTGGGCCACCTTCTACTGCTTTCCCAGGCCATAGCAGAGAGCTAGATCGGAAGTGGAGTAGCCAGGGCTTGAATCTGCATCCATATGTAATGCCAGTGCTGCAGGCCAGGGCTTTAACCCACTGTGCCACAGCGCCAGCCCCTTTCTGCCTATTTCTACCCTGTTTTTATTTATTTATTTTTTTCTGGTGGAATGTCTCCAGGGGTTGGCTTTCTGAGGAGCATATATATATTTCAGGTAATTGTAGGACTGTACTTGTTTATTTTCTGGATTTTGTTTTTCTCAGGGTTTTCCATAAGAAGTCCGGAAGTCAGAGAATAAGGCTAGGATGGATAAACAATGTGGTAAACCTAACTCTGGATACACAGGCACAAGATGAGAATTCCAGTGCTTTAAAGTTAAAGTTTCTAGCCGGCGCTGCGGCTCAATAGGCTAATCCTCCACCTACGGCACCGGCACACCAGGTTCTAGTCCCGGTTGGGGCGCCGGATTCTGTCCCGGTTGCCCCTCTTCCAGGCCAGCTCTCTGCTGTGGCCTGGGAAGGCAGTGGAGGATGGCCCAGGTGCTTGGGCCCTGCACCCCACGGGAGACCAGGAGAAGCACCTGGCTCCTGGCTTCCGATCAGCGTGATGCGCTGGCCTCAGTGCGCCATTGGAGGGTTAACCAACGGCAAAGGAAGGCCTTTTTCTCTGTCTCGTTCTCTCACTGTCCACTCTGCCTGTCAAATAAAATAAAATATAATAAAATAAGTAAAATAAAATAAAAAAGTTAAAGTTTCTAATGGTTAATATGAACTGAGATGCTGATAGACCACATTTATATTTTGGTGTTTTCAAAATATTAATCGTCCAATATGAATTCTAATAGGAATTCTGTGGCCGCAATGTCTTCTTTTCTGCCTGAGGTTGAGGAGATGCCACCAGGTGACTGCTTTGGACTTATAGGGTTAACGGATGTCATGTAGCTTTTCTTTGTGGAGAAGAACCAAGAAGGCAAAGGTTTGAGATGGTGAGAGAAACATATAGGAAAACAGAGTTAGGAACGTAAGTTGGAGAACTGAAATTATTTCCAACCTAGAAGACAAATGGATAAGTTAGCTTAAATCTTATATTCAAATGGAGGGCCTGCTGCCTGTTGCACTTCGATCACTTTAATGCAGTAAGTCAGTGGCTTGCAGTTCTAGAATAGCTTCAGGAAAGGGCAAGGCTGTGATGTTGACAGATGTATATTTGAAACCAAGATGCTGTACATTCTCTTGGGTGCCTGTGGCTGACATGGTTGTGTTCTTAGCTCTGTGCACATACTCTATATAGATTGCAAAGATGGAGCAAACGGGAGCTTTGTCCTCAAGGAGATTATGATTTGAATGGGAGAAAGATCATGTGCTTTTATCCATGATTTAAGGCAGAAAATGAGTAAGTACCAAGAGAGTGTTATGAAGTGTTAATTAATTCTACTTTCAGTCTATAATTTTGTTCATTTGAAGTGGTGAGGGCTTCTCATTAGTGTTTGAGGACTTTCTCACAGTGGATCTAATTCCTTAAAAACTGTTTTATTGCCAAACACATGAAATTAGCACATGCTATCACTTCGGATATATTTCTAGCAACTTCTGCTTTATTTGTTTAAAATTAGTCTTTAAACATTTAATGCTAATTCTAATAATAAATAATTTGTATGGTATTCTCTACATTTCAACCTGATTTCACATCCATTTTGTCATTTGTTTCCTACAACAATTAGATGTGGTAATTTACTTGCTAGCCCTTCCACTTGACAGGTAAGGAAACTGAGGCTCAAGTTCTTGGACCAAGTTCAGAAAATGAAGCAGCGTTGGAAATAGAACCATAGTTTATTGGTTGTAATTCCTGTGTCCTGTATCACAAACTATATTTTCCCAGACTTTGGATTTTAGTCTTAAAGCAGCTATGAATATCTTGCAAGAGACTAGTGAATCCAAAGTTCTTTATAATAAAAATGAACAGTAGACTAAACAACAAATTCTTATTCCTATATTCACTAGTATTTCACCATGCAGTTAAGATGACAATGTGACAAATATTATGTAAATATGTTGAGTGTAATCAATTTGTATTTTTGTGACTGCACATATTCTTCAAACAGTATATAGAATATTATTATTGTCGCTATTATTATTAACAAGGAAAAGGAATCCTTGCTGCCTACTCTTTTGGAAAGAAAATTGTCATCTATTTTAACTAAAATGATAGTCAATCAATTAAAAATAATATAGAAACAGCTTTCTTTTTTCCTCCAATAACTTCCTGCTGGTCACTACTTAGGAAGTCTGTGGTTTCTTTCTGGTCCTAAGTGCTATTTTTAGTTTAAACCCAAAAGCTTACAATTCTTACATTGAAATTGATGGCTAAATTTTCCTTTTGATCAAGCTGTTTATGAGACATGAGGTAGAAGTCTTGTTTCTAGTTTTATTTTTTGCAATTGCCTTTGAAATCGTATGAAATATTACAATGTTTAGTATTAGATGATTTAGAAAACAAAAGAGTGCATTATCTTAAAATTTTATATCAGAATGAACTAAAAGGTAGCTCTGCAGTTGGTGCATGGAATGACAAACCCTTTCTATTTAATTATTATTTTAAAAGATAGCTTTTGAATTGAAGTTTAAAAATGTTGTGTTATCTTGGGCCTGAGGAAAACACTAGCAGACCATGGAGAAGATAAGTGCTTGAGAGAAAGTTGAAATAGGAAAGAGGTGCATGATGGCACCCTCTTGCCATCTGTCTCCTCACAAGTCCCTCATCACTAGGGCACTTTGACTGTGAAAGAGAGTGCTGTGAAAAATTCTGCTGGGATATCCTGGACAGTTTGCTCCTAGCAAACTGGGACTCCTCATCTTTCTACTTATCATAACAGAGACAAGCAGGAGTCAGGTTCCAAAATGCACATTTAGAGCAGTTAAAGAATTTTAGAATTCCTTTCTATTCTTTCACACTTGAACTTTGACTTCCCATTTTAGCAAAATGGTTTGCAAGGCTAGTTGCTTTTTGTTCAAAGACAGTGAGAATAAGAGATGTCCTTCAGTATGTGTTAGAGTGATGCTTCCATTTACTCTTGTGTTTTAGCTCTTTCAACTGTCTTAGTATTACAGATAAGGGATTGGCAGAAGCAAGTCTTGCCAAAAGTGAAAATAAAGGAAATAACTATAAAATAGGTTATTTTTATTTAAAATTGAATGTGTTCTTTTTCTTAAGGAAAGTAAAATAAGTATTCAAAGTAAAGAAATATTCTTATAAGAACTAATGAGTATTAATTTTCAGTGCTTAATGACTTTTCCCAGTTTGTTTTCCTCAAACTCGCTGTTCCTTTTGACTGTACTTTTTCATTAATTTAATCTGCTCATGTCTTTTTCTGACTGATTAGTTATTGCAAATTTATAATAAAAGACAAAAGTGTTAAAAAGGTGAAAATTTGTAAAAGAAAATTTGCTCTGAAAAAGATGAAGATTGATTATCCTACAGATTGGAAAACAGGTTTTCCCCCTTGTAAAGTGGATGGTGTATTAAGGGTCCCCCAGAAGATTCCAAAAGCATTCAGGAAAATAATTCATAATGATTTTTAAAGAAAGAAAAAGACACAGTGTGATTTAATATTCAGAAAAAATAGTTGACATAATAATGTAAATATTCCTCCTCTTTTTAGGAATGTAAGGAAGCTATAACTGGTTGATTATTTTTAGAACACTTTAGATATTGAAAGAATAGGAAAAACAGCTGGTAAATTTTTAAAAATATACTTGAAATTATATTTTCATACTCTTAGGTGCCTTAAGTTGTATTTTATTTATGCAAAATTATATATTTTAAAAATCTGTGCTCTCCTGAGGGAGAACAATATCATCAATGCTTGTTATTCATGGCTATTGTGTTCTCTTTTTTCTTATAATAAAATAATTATTTTAATGAAGGATTTGAAGTAATTTTAAACATCTGATCACTAAGATCATGCACAAATATGGGCGTATACTGCACTTTATCAAAAAATAAAGCTAAGTATTTAAACTTAAATATATAAAACAACATAAGAATATATATCTTAAAGTTTTCTTTTAATATATACATAATTTGTAGCATTTTACATAACTTGCTGAAACAACAATTGTGGCCAATTTAAAACTTACTGTGGTGTAGAATATGGCCATAATAGTCCTGATTGGAAGAACAGGATGGAAAGTAACATACTTGGGGTGTTTTTCCTCCTGAATTCTTTTTCTAAGAAGCACAGCATTTCCCATTTTTTAAAACCCTACTTGGAGGACTTAATCGTTCTTTCTGTGTGTGATTGTAACTAGCTATTATTTTTCACCAGCTATATTCTACACAGGTAGTATTGAAAAAAAGGAAAAAAAAGGAGGGTTTGCCTTGCATATCAGCTTCTTCCTCTGATGTACGAAATGTTCCTCCCATTTAGAGCCAACATCCCCAAGAGGGAGAAGCTGTACAGTACCTTTTAAGAACAGAATCCAAAATGCAGTCCTATCATTTAAAATTTTGAATCATTAATTAGGATCTCTTTTAAATGCAAAAAAACGCTTAAAATTTAGTTTAACTAAAAGATTTTCCAAAAGAAGGAAACCATAGAAAACTATCCTGTTTGGGATTTAAAACAATAAAAAACAAAAAATGACTGAAATGAATGTTGAATGAATGAAAACAGTATACCTTAGTTTTTAGATGAATCCCATTGTGTTGTTTTATTCTGTTTAATAAAGCAGTATATATATAGATTTTTTTTTTTTTTAGATTTTATTTGTTTGAAAGGCAGAGTAACAGAGAAGAAAGAGATCCTTCATGTGGTTGTTCAATCCCCAAATGGCCACAACAGCCGGGACTAAACCTGGCCAAAGCCAGGAGCTTATAGCTCTATTGGGGTCTCCCATGTGGAAGCTGAGGCCCAAGAACTTGGGCCATCTTCTGCTGCTTTCCCAGGCGCATCAGCAAGGAGCTGCATCAGAAGTGGAGTAGCCAGGACTCAAACTGTCACCCATATGGGATGCCAGCCTTACAGGCATTGGCTTAATCTGCTGTGTCACAATTTCAGGCCCTAGACTCTTTGAATTGAAACATTCATATCTTTCTTCAGTTCTGAGAATTTTCTTATTTTGCTTTATTAATTATTCACTCTACATTTTTCTCTGGCCTTGTTCCTAAAATTAGGAGAAAAATATCCTTTCTTCCGACACCAGGTATGATGTTAACTCTGAATGTTTTTGTAGATTTTCTTCATTGAGTAAGTTTCACTTTATCTCCAGTTTGTTTAGTGTTTACATCATGACTTGGTGTTAGATTTTGCTAAGTGCTTTTTCCATATCTATTGTCATGTTTATTCTATTAATATGGTGTTTACATTGATTTGTTCCTATATCTTGGATCAAACATGTTCTTGCAATAAAACCCATTTGGTAATGGTCTATAATTCTTTCTTTCTTTTTTTTTTTTTTTAAAGATTCATTTATTTATTTGAGAGGCATACTTATATACAGAGAGAGAGATGGAGAGACAAAGATCTTCCATAAGCTGGTTTAGTCCCCAAATGGCTGCAACAGCTGGAGCTGGGCCAATCCGAAGCCAGGAACCAGGAGCTTCTTTCAGGTCTCCCACACGGGTGCAAGGATCCAAGCACTTGAGCCACCTTCCACTGCTTTCCCAGGCCATTAACATAGAGCTGGATCAGAAGAGGAGCAACTGAGACAGGAACTGGTGCCCGTATGGGATGCTGGCACTGCAAACAGAGGCTTAACCTACTATGCCACAGCAAAGGCTCAATTTTTTTTTTCTTTTCTTTCTTTTTGATCTATAATTCTTTTTATGTGTTCTGGCTTTGTTGTGGATTTTTGTTGAGTATTTTCCCACCTAAATTTATGAGGATTTTTTAAACTTGATTTTGTTGCATATATTTCAGTTTTCCAACACAATGTTGGAGTTATACATATAGATAGTATAAACAGTTACTAGTACACTAACACATTTATCATCTCACATGGTTTCATTTATATAACAGGAACTGATAAAAAATCTACTTAATTTAATAAAAATCCCTAATATATTATCATAAGGAATATTTGTAGTTTATTTTCTTGTGGTATCATTGTCTGCTTTGGTATCAGGTAATATACTCACATAGGGTTTTCTCCTCTTGTAAATTTTGGAAGTTTGTCAAGGATTTGTGCTCATGTTTTTTTAAACATTTGGTAGAATTTAGGGAGAGAGAGAGAGACAAGGAGAAAGAGAGAGATATTTCATCTGTTAGTTTACTCTCCAGATGGACACAATGGCCAAGATTGGGCCCATCCAAAGCCATGAGTCAGGAAATCCACCAGGGTTGCAGGAACCCAAGTACTTGGGCCATTTTCTGCTGCCTCTAAGGCACATTAGCAGAAAGGTGGATAAGAAGTGGATTCAATACCAGACATTCTAAAATGGGATGCTGGGTATCTCAAGTTGAGACTTAACCTGTAGCATCACAGTGTCTACCGCCAAAGCGGATTTTCCGTTTTGTCTATTGTTTTTCGATTCTCTGTATCATTTATTTACATTCTACTCTAATAATTTTTACTTTGGTTTAGTTGACTCTTTTCAGTTTCTTAAGGTGAAAGTTGGGATATCAATTTGAGATCTTTCTTTCTTAAATATAGGCACTTACAAATATAAATTTTTCCTTGGGCACTGCTTTAGCTGCTATGTTGTATTTTCATTTTCATTAATGTCAAAGAACTTTCTAATATTACTTGTGATTGCTTCTTTGACCATTGCATATTAAAGAACACGTTGCTTAATTTCGATATATTTGTGGAGTTTCCCAGATTTTCTTCTTTTGTTGATTTCTAGTTTCATTTAGTTGTGATTAGAAAGCATACTCCATATGATTTTTAATAATTTTAAATTTACTGAAACCTGCTTTATTACTTTAAAGTGAAGAAATAATAGCTAACAATTTCCTAGAATAAGTGAAAAACATTGATAACTCATCCAAGAATTCTAGTGAACGTCACATAGGATAAGCTCAGAGAGATAGTATCACCTTTATGTTTTACTGTGAAGAATGTTCTATGTGTACTTGAGAGGACTATATGCTAAGATGTGTTAGTGGGGTAGAACTTAGTCATCTATTTGATCTAGTTGATCTATTGCATTTTCAAGTTAAGTTTTACATTTTCTTGCTGACCTTGTGTCTAATTTTGCTATTTTTGAAAGTGAAATATTAAATGATGCAATAATTATTATGAGTCATCAATTTCTCAAAAAATTAATCTTAGTTTCATGTATGCCAGATGATTTTTAATTTTTATGTGGATTCAAATTACTCTTTAGTATTTTTTCATTTTAGCCTAAAGAACTTTCTTTAGTTTTTTATTTTTTGAGGGACAGATCTGTTCAGATAGATTTTCTCAGTTTTTGTTTACCCAAGAATATGTTTGTTTCTCTGTCATTTTTGAAGGACATTTATGGATATCCATTTTTATGGATAGAGAATTCTTGGCTTACATTCTTTTTCCCCCAGCAGTTTGAATATATTATTTCATTGCTGTGGCCCCCATGGGTTCTGATGAAAATCTGCTGTATATCTTATTGATGATCCCTTGTATGGAATGAGTTTATCTTATTTTTTTAAAAAATTTATTTGAGAGGCAGAGTTATAGATAGAGAGGGAGAGACACAGAGAGAGAGGTCTTCTGTCTGCTGGTTTACTCCCCAAATGGCTGCAACAGCTGGAGCTGAGCTGCAACAGCAGGAGCCAGGAGCTTCCTCCAGGTCTCCCACACAGGTGCAGGGGCCCAAGCACCTGGGCCATCTTCTACTGCTTTCCCAAGTCATCAGCAGGATTCTGCATTGGAGGTACAGCAGCACCCAAATGGCAAACTGGCACTGCAGATGGATGTTTAACCTGCTACACCACAGCGCCAGGCCCTGGGATGAGTTTTTTTCTCCTTTGCTGCTTCAAGATTCTCCCTTTGCCTTTCAACCGCTTGATTGTGATGTGTTTAGTTGTAGACTTTTTTTGAGTTTATCTTACTTGAAGTTTATTAAACCTCTTTGATAAATAGATTAATGTTTTTATTAACTTCAGGAAGTGGTTAACTTATTATTTCTTCAAATATTTTTTCTACCTCTTTCTCTCTTCTCCTTCTAAAACTCTCATGTGTACATTCATACACTCAGTGGTGTCCCACCGGATAATATTTTCATTAGTTTTTCTTTCTGCTTCTTATCCTGATTAATTGCAATTGACCTATTTTCAAGTATCCTAATTTTTACTTCTGCCATCTGAAATCTGTTATTGAACTCCTCTAGTGAATTTTCATTTTAGTTTCATTGTAGTTCATAACTCCAGAATTTCAACATAGTATCTTTTTATATTTTCAACCTATTTATATTCTCTAGTTTATGAGACATTGTTCTCGTGCTTTTAAAATAATTTTGGGCATAATTCCCTTTAATTCTTTGAAAATGTTACTAATGGCTGTGTGTGGTAAAAGGTTAATGCAGAAGACTTGAGATCTTTACTGTACATTACAAAGAGAAGATTGGCTTTGTCTGGTTCCTGCTCTATAACCTCTAATCCCTTGATATATTCTGTCTGATAATACTGTTTTTGTATACAAGATGACCTGGGCCATGAGTCGATCCAGATAGTTAATGCTAGCAATATGCTTGAGGGTGGATGCTTTCTTTTGTTTGTCTGGGGCCCTGGAATACACTATATAGCTTGATAACTGTGGTCAGGGAGGCTGGGGACTTAGTTAATTAATTACATAGGTGTTTAATGTCTACATAATTGACCCTTACTAAAAAAACTTTAAACCCCAAGGCATGTGAACCTCTCTGGTTGGCAATACTTAATATACACTGTCACACAACATTGGTGGGAGAATTGTGTACTCACTGTATGACTCTACTGGGAGAGGACAACTGGAAATTTCTGCCTTGTGTCTCCTGGACTATCCTGTGTATGTTTTTTTCTTTTCATGATTTTATATGATTTCTTTATGTGTAATAAGCTGTAATCATGAGTATATCCATTTTCCTGAGTTTTATGAGTTCTAGTGGGTCCCTGAACTTGAGAGTGGACTTGGGGAACCTCTATACAAGCTAATTTAAAATAATTGCCTAGTAATTTTAATGTCTGGAGTGATTTCTATTGACTGTATTTTTTCCTGTGTATTGGTCATGCTTTCTTGTTTCCTGTCATGTGCCATAATTTTTTGTTAAAAACTGTATATATAGTTCCCCTTTGTTTTTTTCTTTCAGTGATTTCCCCAGATTTATAGTTTCCTGATAATAAATTTATTTCTTTATCCTTTTTTTTCCTTTGCCCTTTCATCTTTCTCATTACCCACCTTCTTTCTCTTTTTTCTATGTATTTCTTCTATCGTTTCTAGAGATTTGAGTCATATAAGAGAAGTTGACCTTGTCTACCATCTTAAGTCAAGTCTCAGCATTTTGTATAATAGCAAGATTTGAGAAACAATTAAATGAGGAATGATTAATTAAATTGCAACATTCCCATAGAGTAATATATCACACAATCTTAAATATGAGAGTACTTCAAAAAGTTCATGGAAAAAAGTTCATGGAAAATTGATCTAAAAGATTATTCTTGGGCTGGATGTTTTTGCAAAGTGGTGATGATGCTGCTTGGGATGCCTGCAGCCCATATTGACATGCCTGGGTTTGAGTCTTGGCTCTGCTTCCAATCCCAGCTTCCTGCTAATGTGCACCCTGGGAGACAGTGGTGATGGTTCAAGTACTTTGGTCCCTGTCACCCATGTGGGAAACCAAAATTGAGTTCCCAACTCCTGACATTGACCTCACTGAACCCTGGCTCTTGAGGGCATTTGGAGAATGAATGTTTGTTCCTGCCTCTTTGTATATGTCTTTCTGTCTTTAAATAAAAAGCAAAATACAGCAAAAGATTATTTTGGCACAAAAAAGGCTGTACAATTGTATTTATAGTATGATCACAATAATGAACAAAAGAAAGCATGATTTAATTCATGGAAAAAACTGGAGGAATAAACCAAAATATTATTCAAATTTTAGCAATGTAGTTTAAAAATATATGTTGTGTCTCTTGAGAATTAGTTAAGCCAGTAGTTAAACCAACACCTATAACTATTTACAAGCTCTAATTCCTATGTAATATGTACTTTCACTTAGGACTTTACTCTCTTTTCTCTGTTAGATACACAATGCCTCTTCTTTTTGTTAACTGAAGACGTCAAACTTGCTTCTGCTGCAATGACTTTCCCTTACTGTATCCTATGCATGGGACATCATTTCCCTAGGTAACCTTTTGACTAGTCTGGTTTCCTTCAGGCTTCTAATCTAATGTAAGTTTATTAGACTATCCTATCCTATACTATACAAAATACCGTCTTTGTTTTCATTATTACTCTTTGAATCATTACAGTGTGTATTGTCTTCATAACACATTTCCCAGTATGGTTCTTCTTCTGCCTCCCACTATGCCACATGTGAGCTATGAAAGCTGCAATTGTGTCTTGTTCACTGCTCCATTTTCAGGACCTACACCAGTGCCTGGAATCTAGTAGATAATTAATAAATGTTTATAAAATAAATAATTTTGTGAATGAATATTCAATGTAAAACAGGCAACCTGTTACTTTAGCCTATAATTTTAATTCACAATTATCTCTGGACCCTATTTTCTTATTGAAGTTTTGAGATTTAATATGAAGTATGGAAATGATAATTTTGTAAAATATGTATTTTTAAACTCAATTTTTATAATGCATATTTTATCTAAAAGTATTAGAAATGAATGAAGCTCTTATTCAGTTACTGTATTGGCTTTTTGATTTTCCAGAGAGATTAAAAAGGTACATGAGTATATAGTTATTTGTTGAGTAGTTAGTATATTGTGTTTTTACACATAGTCCTAATTAGTCTTTGCTACATACCTATGAGACAGAGATAATCATCCTCACTTTTCAAATGAGGAAGCTGAGGCCAAAGAGGGTAGACTATTTTCCCTGTGTTACAAAGAAAATAAACTATGAAGTCTAGATTCAAAGCTAGGTCTTCAGAGGCTTAAGTCTTTCTTAAGACTTTCCTCATATTCTCCAGTGCTTTCTTCTCATATTCATTCATTCATTCATTAAAAAATATTCTATGCGCTAGAGATACATCAGTGAAAAAAATAGAAAAATCCATCCTCATGCCTTGTTACCTTCTCTTGGTAGTTGCAGGGGAGACAGGTAAACAAAAAATTAAGTCAAAGATATAACATATTGGGTAGTGTTTAGTGCCATGTATATAATGAAGCAGAGGAAAGATGACATGTTCTAATAATGGCATTGCTAGGGTCCGTGTTTAATATTTTTAATAAAGAAGTTAAAGAATACTTTAATGGAAAAGTGAGATCATCTGTGGAAAGAGCAACCTTAACAAAGGATACAGCAAGGGCAAGGTGTTAAAGCTAATGGGTGCTTGAGGTCTTGAGGAGAAGCAAGCAAGTCAGTGTGAGTGAACAAAATGATCGAGGTGGAGAATTGCAGATCAGTTTCAGATGGATAAATGGGAGGGAATTAGGGCTTTGTAGAAGACTGTGAGGACTTTAGCCTTTAAAGTTAATAAAACAAGGAACTATTAGATCCGAGCAGAGAAGCAAGATGATATGATATTTTTTTTTATTATTTTTTTTTGACAGGCAGAGTGGACAGTGAGAGAGAGAGAGAGACAGAAAGGTCTTCCTTTGCCGTTGGTTCACCCTCCAATGGCTGCCGCGGCTGGTGCGCTGCGGCCAGCGCACCGCGCTGATCCGATGGTAGGAGCCAGGAGCCAGGTGCTTTTCCTAGTCTCCCATGGGGTGCAGGGCCCAAGCACTTGGGCCATCCTCCACTGCACTCCCTGGCCACAGCAGAGAGCTGGCCTGCAAGAGGGGCAACCGGGACAGAATCCGGCGCCCCAACCGGGACTAGAACCCGGTGTGCCGGTGCCGCTAGGCGGAGGATTAGCCCAGTGAGCCGCGGTGCCGGCCGATGTGATATGTTTTAAAAGAATTCACATAATTTGTGCTTACTGGGCAGGTTTGGCCCAGGACACTAAAAGTTGGGATTTACCCATTTTTAAATTTAGGATGCCTGGCTTCATGAGTAGAAATACTGAGCAGGCAGTGGAACATGGAATATGGAATCCAAGGGAAATGACTGGGTTGAGATACAAATTTGGGAATTGTCAGTATATAGTTGATACTTGAAGTCATATGTTTGGATGAAATCATCTTGGGAGTGATTGACGATGAGCGGAGGGGAAGTCCAAAGATTGAAAG
The DNA here is from genome assembly GCF_051225735.1 of Oryctolagus cuniculus. NCBI lineage: Eukaryota > Metazoa > Chordata > Mammalia > Lagomorpha > Leporidae > Oryctolagus > Oryctolagus cuniculus. Next base: position 13,383,163 of record NC_142868.1, read on the forward strand.
CTGAGACTCTAAAATTAGGAGGAACCAGCAAAGGAGGCTGAAAGGATCATTCTGCAAGGTAGCAAGAAGGCCAGGAAAAAGAGAAGGCGAGAGAAAAACAAGTGCTGAAAGGAGGAGGGAATGGCAAAGAGTGTAAAATGATGCAGAATTGGCATGTGCAGTGGGGAGAAGGGAGGGAAATACTTGGGGATACATTTCTTTGTTTCAACTAAGTAAGTCTTGTTCCCCCCTGAATCCACTGTAAGTGCAGCCATGTGGTGATGTAAGGTGAAGGGTGGGGTTGGGCACCATGGTTGACTTGTTTTCTGGGATGTGTAACCCCCTATCCCTCTTCTGTCCCCATTATGGATGATCCTGGCGAGGAACCTCTCCACAGGGATGTGTGCGTTTGCTAAGGCTGGCTCATATACAAGTAAATACAATGCTGCTTTATCAATTTACAGTACAATTGCTCCATGGCCAAAAGCAGAGTTGGAAGTCTGCCTCTCACTGCCTCCAGGATAAAGGCCAAACTCCTTAGCAAGCCTCATCAGCCCGCAGAAGATGATTTTCTTTTTTACCATCCTTACTTCACCACCACTCCCATCTCTCCTTCCTCCACCATGCACCTACTGTGTTCCATTCTTACAGGGCTCCTTGCTGTCCTGTAGGCACACTTGTGCTCTTCTATGCCTGTATTCCTATTCTCTCTTGCCTGTTGTCACTTATTGTGGCATAACTGAATGTTCATATGTTTGTGAGCCCCCACCTTCCTTCCCCATACTCTGGCATGTGAAGTTGAGGCCTCAGCTTTTTTTTTTTTTTTTTTTTTTTTTTTTTTTTTTTTTGACAGGCAGAGTGGACAGTGAGAGAGAGAGAGAGAGAGAGAGAGAGAAAGGTCTTCCTTTGCCCTTGGTTCATCCCCCAGTGGCTGCTGTGGCCAGTGCACTGTGGCCGGCGCACCACACTGATCCGAAGTCAGGAGCCAGGTACTTCTCCTGGTCTCCCATGGGGTGCAGGGCCCAAGCACTTGGGCCATCCTCCACTGCACTCCCGGGCCATAGCAGAGAGCTGGACAGGAAGAGGAGCAACCGGAACAGAACTGGCACCCTGATCGGGACTAGAACCCGGTGTGGTGGCGCCGCAGGTGGAGGATTAGCCTATTGAGCCGCGATGCTGGTTGAGGCCTCATCTTTTTAATACTAACACCTAACTCAGTGTTTGGCTCATAATAGGGAATGAATAAACATTTGTTGATAAATGAATGAGAGTTCACATATCCAGTTCAGGTTAACTCAAGGACTAGGGAGGGCTTTCTGGAGGAAGCAGTCTCTGAGCACTATCAGCAGGAAAGTCATAGTGAGTGTTTCCAGCTCTTGTTCCCACCATCCATGTTTCTTGACCCCTCTTTTGCAAGGTGATCTCATCATTTCCCATGCTCTTAAGAAATGACAGTCAATGCTTCCTATTTCATATGGCTACACTGGTAACTCATAGGGCATCTGAGTTGAGGGGCATATTTTTTATTCAACAAATACTACTCTGGGATGTTTTTATCCTTCTCTTTGTTGGCACCAGAGTTTGCATAATTTCTGAAGTACACAGATGTGCTGGACAATTGTCTTCTCTTTGCGAAATGAGATGCAAAGACCTTTCCCTGGGGGAAGGAGAAAGAAGCAGCTCTTCTGGAGGGAGAGGACCCACTCTAGGGGTGCTCTGAAGCAAGCTGGGTCATGACTTCCTGTTGCAGAAGGACTTTTCCCTGACAGCTGGAAAGTATGACTCACCTTCTGGGAACCAGCACAGAAAGGAACATGAGAAGCCCCCTCCTCCTCCCTTTAGGAATCTACATCTCTTGAGCTTATTTTGTTGTGTCTGCCTTTCATCTCTTCTTTGTTGGAAACAAAAGAATAGAAGAACTTCATGCTTGTTTATTGAATAAGGAGATGTTGAAAGAACTAAAATTGATACTAAGGATGAAAATATAATTGGAGAAATGACTGACTCTATGACTGGAGCAGGAAATAATATACAATGAGCCCACAGCACCTTGTGATACCAAAGAATAAGAAAGTTCTAAAAAATAAAATACAACACAAACCCACATTGATGTGCTTATGTCAAAGGGACACAGGAGCCATATGAAAGAACTGCCAGTTGTCTATTCTGGAACAATTTGAGCAACAAAACAAATAAAATAGTATTGGCTTATAACCCAAAATGTGAAATTAATATCCATGAATACGTATTGATACAGTTAATGATTTGATAAACAAATGAGAGGGAATAGGCCAATCTCTCATGCATAAGAATTCCAAATAAATTGTATAGGTGCTCTACCCTAAAGGAGAGGAAGTACGACTCCTCACTCCTCAAGTTGTAGGCTGCATGTAGTGGCAGAGATTCTATGGAAAGAGAGGTGGGGGGAGTGAATAATGTGGATAAAATACTATATCAGCCAGGTGAGAAAGGTTAACAGCAACAGAGATAAGTGATATTGACACTATGTACCTTGGATATAATGCAGTGAAAAATAGCACTTTATGTCTGATTTTTTCCCCCTGAAAACTATAAAACACCAGCCTAATCATAAGAAAAACATCACAGAAATTCCAATAGAGAGACATTCTACAATTAACTGGCCAGTACTCCAAGAAGCTGTCAAAATAATCAAAAACAAGGAAAGTGAGAAACTGTCACAGCCAGCAGCAACCAAAACATAGATCCTGACTGAATGCAATATGGATGCGATTCTGGAATACAAGGAGGACAATAGATAAAAACGAAAGAAATCTGAGTAAACTATGGATTTTAGTTCATGATGATGTATCAACAATGGCTTATTAATTGTGACAAAGGTACAGTGCTAATGTAACATGTTAATAATACGGGAAACTGTGTGCAGGGGGAGGCAATGCGCGGGAATTCTCTATACTATTTACTCAAATTTGCTGCAAATCTAAACTATTCTTTTTTTTAATAGTAGTATATCATTCTTAACCATTGGTTTGACAAAAATGTAATACAAAGTTTAACACAACTATATTTGTAGCAATACTAACACTCACAGACATTTATTTTTTCTTTTTTAATTTTTAATTTTTTCTTTTTTAATTTTGATCCCACATATAAGGGAGAACATGTGTTATTTCTTTAAAATCTACTAAAAGTGAGGAGAAAAGGGAAAAAAGGCAAAACAACTTGTTATGTTTGTCTAGGTATGCAGAATTAAGTACACACACATACATACACAGAGATCAATGTCTCATAGCGGTATCCTGTAATGAAAGGTTAGATATTGCATAGTAACTATGATGTGTTCCCTGCCTTTTGCCTCAGCTATCTCCCTGGATTGGTTTTGTCCACTAGAATGTGATTACTGTTTCTCCTGGCCATCATCTCTACTAGAAGAAACAGGGAGAGGAGAGGAGAGGAGCTAATGGGTATTGCATCTATTTGGAATAGTTTCATCTTAGTGAAATTGACTCATTGTTTAAGGTTGTATTTATTATGACTAAGAAAATATGGCTCAAGAGTGAAGGGGAGAGTAAACAGCCAGACCAAACTCTTAGGATCTCCTAATCCTCACTCTTCAAATTCACAATTGCTTTGGATGAAAAAGAGAGTGGCTATTTTGTTGAAAGAGAAGATTACTCTACAGGAGGTTAAATATGCCCTATTGATGTATCCTATTCAGTATGGTCCAACCATGACTATAAACTCCCCAAAATATTAAATTGAGTTATTGAAAAGGACAAAAGTTAGACAAAATGGCCAAAAAGATGAAAAGAAAGAAAGACTTGAGAGGAACTGAAGAATTGTTGAAGAATACATAAGAAAACAAGTAAGCAATTAACACTGACATATTTTCCAAACCAAAGCCATGCTATATGGGCTAACAAGTATGAAGGAGTTTATGGGGACAAAAGGATAGAATTCTTTGAACTGAGGCAGCCTTGAGAGATCTGGGTCGCAGGGACAATGAAAAGTGAAGGGAAAGGGAAAAGGCAAAGATAGATGAGTAAGTGGAGGAGAGACAAGCTGTTGGCCCTACCAGTCCTAATTATTTTTTGTGATTGAAATGTGTAATTACCAAACTAATATCCATATTTCTTTTTTTAAGTTAATGTAACTGCTGTTTCATTTTGTGTCAATATACTCAGCTACAAAAGACATTTCCAAAGCTTGCTTTCCATAGCCACGTGACACAGTTCTGAGATGTGAACAGAAATTCCTGAGAGGACCTTCTGAGGAAACTCTTTAATTTAAGAACACTGTCAGCTGCCCTTTGCCCTTGCCCTCTTTCCACCTGGACCAGCGCATGGACTCAGTATTTGCTGTGAAGGAACCATCTTGTCACAATGTGGTGGAATGAAAATGGAATGCACCTTCAAAGGACAATTGATACAGTAGAAAATTAAGAAGAATGTAGATGAGCATCAAAGTTACTGTATTATTTTCAGATTGTCAAAATCTGGACTTGTTTTACATAAAAGAACAATAAATCTTTTGAATTATTTAGATCACTGTTTGTATTTTATGTTCCATACATTATTTACCACAGATCCAAACCTTAACTAATAGACCTCTTAATTTAAGCATTTGTTGCATAATACCATAACTCTTCTATACATCAGCCAATAGCAAGAATAGTCAGGAATAATAATAATGGGATTTCTGCCATACTTTACTTAGGTTATAACAAGAAACTTCCTAAGTCAACCTTAAATGAAAGTGGTGCTAATATTTTGGTTTCTTTCATAACTAAAAATGGTACCTTTATGGTGAAAATGTATGAGGAAATAAAGTCAGAAGACTAATGTTTGAGAACCATTTAGTCACCATGTGCCTGTGTAATCTTTGGTGACTCTCAATCTCCTTAGACCTGTTCCTTCATACATAAAACAGGGTTAATAATACTTCTTACAGGGTCATTGTGAAAACTGAATGAGATCTGTTATGTTTAACATTTAGCATCATTATGTCTAATATTTGCCATGGTTCCTGGCACATTGTGAATGTGATTACTAGTGGTTATAGTAATGTGATTTATAGATATATATTCTATCTATAGATATATAGAATGTGGTTATAGTAAATGGTGATTATTATTTCAAATGAACTTTTTAAAGCTTTGTAGGGGCTGGTGCTATGGCACAGTAGGTTAACCTTCTGTCTCTGGTGCTGGCATCCCACGTGGATGCCAGTTTGTGTCCCAGTTGCTCCTCTCTAGATTCAGCTCTCCTCTATAGCCTGGGAAAGCAGTGGAAGATAGCCCAAGTGCTTGGGCCCCTACACCCACATGGAAGACCCAGAAGAAGCTCCTGGCTCCTGGCTTTGGGTCAGCGCAACTCCAGCTGTTGTGGCCACTTGGGGAGTGAACCATCAGATGGAAGACCTACCTATCTTTCTTTCTTTCTTTCTTTCTTTCTTTCTTTCTTTCTTTCTTTCTTTCTTTCTTTCTTTCTTTCTTTCCTTCCTTTCTTTCTTTCTTTCTCTCTCTCTCTTTCTTTCTTTCTCTCTCTCTCTTTCTCTCTTTCTTTCTCTCTCTCTCTTTCTCTCTCTCTTTCTCTCTCTCTTTCTTTCTCTCTCTCTTTCCTTCCTTCTCTCTTCCCTTCCCTTCTCTTCCCTTCCCTCCTCTCCCCTCTCTCCCCCCTCCCTCCTCCCCTTCCCCCTCCTTCCTCCCCTCCCTCCCTCCCCTCCCTCCCCCCTTCCCTCCCTCCCTCCTTCCTTCCTTCCTTCCTTCCTTTCTTTCTTTCTTTCTTTCTTTCTTTCTTTCTTTCTTTCTTTCTTTCTTTCTTTCTTTCTTTCTTTCTCTCTCTCTCTCCCTCTCCCTCTCCCTCTCCCTCTCCCTCTCCCTCTCCCTCTCCCTCTCCCTCTCCCTCTCCCTCTCCCTCTTCCTTCCTTCCTTCTTTCCTTCCTTCCTTCCTTCCTTCTTTCGAGTTAGACCCCCCAAATGGCTACTATGGCCAGTGCGCTGCACTGATCTGAAGCCAGGAGCCAGATGCCTCCTCCTGGTCTCCCTTGCGGGTGCAGGGCCCAAACACTTGGGCCATCCTCCACTGCCTTCCCGGGCCACAGCAGAGAGCTGGACTGGAAGAGGAGCAACCAGGACAGAACCCGGCACCCCAACCAGGTCAAGAAACAGGGATACTGGTGCCGCAGGAGGAGGATTAGCCTAGTGAGCCTCCGCACCGGCCAGAAGACCTTTCTTTCTGTCTCACCTTCTCACTGTCTGTAACTCTACCTCTCAAATAAATAAAATCTTTATAAAGAAGCTTTGCAAATTATAAAGTTATACAGTATAAAAGATTATTCTTCTGATAGTTGTGCCAGTTATTAAACTACTATCTTTCAACTCCAAAAAATCCTCTTTTAGATTTTGCTCCACAATGTTGGCATTGGGAGTTTAGGAGATGAATTTCTCTTTTCCAACCGTTTCCTGTTGCTCTTTCATTAGGGGGTGCTCTAGAGGAGGACTGAGAGCAGAGGTGGAAGAAAGGGAGGGGCTCCCTCCTATCTCCTTCCTGTGCCTGTGAGCTGCACTTCAGCAATGCTTTTCCATCCCACCAATGAAAGTTCCTTCCCAAAGCAGGAATGCAATCCAGTTCACATTTCCTCTCATACTTTCAAATATTGTGTTCCACTTTGGAGTCATTGGCATCAGCCAAATTTAATTTTTTAGAGGTCTTCATCTTGGGCACCTGGGGCCTCTTCTCACATCTCCTCACCGGTTGAGGAGCACCCTGCTCAGAGCTCTAAGTTCTTTCTCTGCAAGGCCACTTCTCCCTGTTTGTACATTTAATTTCATGTTCTCCCCCTTTGTTCCTCAGCCCTAAAGGCGCTAAGTGTTTCCTGTGAAATTTTCAGGCATTTTTCAAGTAGCTGTTAAACATTGGCAACTAGAAATTAGCCACAGTGGGGGGATTTATATCATGGAAACTGGGAAATGCTACAAATCAGGTTTCCTCAACCAGAGAGCCAGTAGCAAACACTGAACAGCCCTCCACTACTTAGAGTTGTCTTTTGTACCCCTTCAATTACCTGATTAACAACTTTATATCTAATTAAGGCTATTTTATATTCACTTCTCTCTATTCAAATAATTAATGTAGTTTCTGTGGTTTTGAATGAGACAGTTACCTTGTCAATCTCAGTTGTACTTCAGGAAAACTGGTATGTATGCATAATGTTTTTGGTCAAGTGTCTTTTGTAAAAATTGAAACCTAGCATGTTAGAAATATTCAATTAATAATAGTTGTATTACTAACTTTAGTTAGCAACAATAACATGTGTTAATGAGTCTTTAGCAGAAATGTAGAAAACTATTCTGCCTATTTTAGAATGTAGTTTGTAATTGTATCCTCTAAATAGGAAAGAATGAGGTACAGCCAGTAACTGAATTTTAGCTATGCAAGAAAGATGACTTTTAGAAAAAATCTTGTTTTAAAATCTTAGAGTACTTTATGTTTTAAGAAGTTCTATTCTTTTTTCATAATATAAACAACTATTTTCTATTTTGGCACTGGTGTAGATTTGGTTTTGCATGTCAGGTTTCTGAAAAATAAAGCTATACTTGATACCTCTGATTGCTTAAGACACACACTTCTGGCTCTCTTGATAACTATATGCTTTCTGTTAAGGCTTTTGATCTCCATTTTAACTGCATAGTTTTGCTTATTAGACTTGGCAAAACCTTTCATTGGCTCTCCAAAGCTTTGATCCTGCTCAACATGCCTATGTGAGACTCCACAAAGTTATATTCTGAAAAGAGAAGAGATGCCAGCGTTCTAATATAATCATCAAAATAATTTGTAAGAAAAAGAAAACTTTTCACACAAATCCTATATTTAAAAATGCCTTCCTCCCAATAACATTCATTAAGCAACCATCTGTTTGCCTTTGATTATCATCTGGACCACTAATAAGCGAGTTTAATCTGAGCAATGTTATTTGCACGCTACTTCTAAATTTAGTGCTTTTCAAAGAAGTCAGCAAGGCTGGCCTCCAGGAAATATTGACTTTGATGTAACATCTGGTTTTCAGGGAGTTTCTGTGTAGTGCCCAACTTGGCGGGGGTGGGCTGTGGACCAAAGGGCAAAGGGAAATCAAGTGACTTCTCCAGAATCATGGGATTAGTTCATGGCTTCACCTGGATTACCTGTGGTTTCTATCTGCGGTAAAAAGTCCTTGCTTGTGTAGGTCTATTCTATGTGTTGCCTAGATAATATATATGGAGACACAATACCCGTTTAGCCCAAATAGTCACAAATAGGTAAATAAATATGTGTGGATTTGTAAGGCTAATTACAGATTTATTTATTTGTATCTTCCTGTATGGTGTTTCCACCTGTATTTTGAGAAGAAGATAAATTTCTCAGCATTATACTTTCCTTCATTAAAAATGATTTGAAGTAACAGGAACCTGCTATTGTCAGCAAAAACTTCTTTCTAAGTGAACTGATCTTTTCCTTGCAAGGGAAATGGAGGGTTAAATTGAATGGACAACCCACTTGATTTGAGGGAGGCTGGAAGGCATCATCAACATTCAAGCCTTTTCTCTTCTTTATTGTTTCCCTCATTCTCTTTCTTTGGGCTGGAGATCACAGAGCTGTCAACACCCAAAATGTGTGATTATAAAGAAAATTCAAGGTTATGAGGCTTTTATTATAGAAGTGAATCTTTTTTTATTCTACTGAGTCAATTTATTTTATAATCAATGTGTCATTTTTATATCCTTGTACCAACTATAGAATAATATATCACATCTGATTAGTATTTTAAAGATATTCTCACATTTATGATTTAATTTAGTCTTCTCAGGTTTTTTATTTTAAAATAATTTGCATATTGTGCTTAATACATATGCTTAGAAATGTTTTCCCTTTACCAAAAAAAAAAACCACTCCAATCTTTATACAGTCAAATATATAATAACATCTTATAAATTAACAAAATTAAAATTCTAATTTGACAAGTTAGAGTTTAAGTTTCAGCTCTACTGGCTGTGTGACCTTGGACAAATCATTAGGTCATTGTAACCTTCAGTGTCCTTATGTGGAATATCTTAGTATTTAGATAATGAAATGATATTCTATGTAAAACTATTAGCACAGTGCTCTGATACATATTAAAAGGTCAGGAAATCATCCTTAATTTTCTTTCTTGTTCTTGTTTTTTTCCTGTTAAGTAAATTAGTGTCCTGTTCTTATTTTTGCCTGACTCTCAGAGAGTTTATGAAAACCACAGATACATCATGCGGTGAGAGGGATCTTGGGAATTTTAGAAAATTTAATTAGAAAATTAGATGACATGTTGTGGTACAGACTTGTTATTTGCTGGACAAGATCCACTTGTTTTGGTTTGGATGATGTACCATGATTTCCTGAAGAAGAGCTCCTTTTGCTCTATTCTGTGCAATCAGAAAAATGACATGTTTTCCCATCGCTATGGGCTTGTCATGGACCTAAGCCATTCCGATTGTGGTGCTCCTCCTGGGGATTTGAATCCTAGTGAAATAAAGATTCAAAGGCAGGAAATTCTTGAAGTTTTTTGGGATCTTGAAATGACTGTTGATCAGAAAAGCCATGAGGAACTGGGTGTGTGGCTAAAGCAGAGACTTGGGAGCTACAGAGCTTGGATTTAAAGTCCTAGGTATGGTTTAGATGATCATATCTAAGGAGTCATTTATCGTTTAGGTGACCCTAGTAAGCGTCAGTTATTAGCTTGTTTTGCCTCAGTTTCTTTATCTCTAAAATGGAGTCATAAATAGTACCTAATTTACAGGGTTGTTGTGAAAATGAAGTTAGAATACATAAAATGTTAGAATGTGCTTGCTACATATTGTCAGTATACATTATGATTGCCAACTACAAATACTGGTACTACTGTTACTATTCCTCTGTTCTTGCCCAAGATATACCTAATTCCTATTCTTCTTTGATCTTGGTTCTCTAGCTTTCCCTTTAATTCACCTCATGGTGGGAAGCAAAGAATAGTAGTGAGGTCTGACGGAATGGGGGGTAACCTTGTAGGACTTTGAAGTTATAGTAAGGACTCTGGATTTTCATTCTCAGTATGAAAGGAGCCATGATGTGCTGGGGCTGGTTTACACTACTAATGAGACCAAATTCCTAGCATCTTTTCTCAACCCCTGTGTTCAGGGATTTCACATTGGCGTTTAAGCATTCACCAGCATAGCACTAGATGGGAAGCTCTCGGGGGGATTAAGAGCAGGTGAGTAGCACGTTCTCATTTACCCCTTCCTTCCTTCCTTCCTTCCTTCCTTCCTTCCTTCCTTCCTTCCTTCCTTCCTTCCTTCCTTCCTTCCTTTTCTCCTTCCCTCCCTTCTTCCTTCCTTCCTTCCTTCCTTCCTTCCTTCCTTCCTTCCTTCCTGATTTATTTATTTATTTATTTATTTGAAAGGCAGACTTAGAGCGAGAGAGAGAGAGAGAGAAAGAATCTTTCATCTGCTTGTTCACTTCCCAAATGACCACAATAGCCGTAGCTAGGCCAACCCAAAGCTAGGAGCCAGGAGCTTCTTTTGGGTCTCCCACATGGCTGCAGGGGCCCAAGCACTTGAGTCACCCTCCGCTGCTTTCCCAGGCACGTTAGCAGGTAGCTGGATAGGAAGTAAAGCAGCCTGGATTCGAACCAGCACCTATATGGATGCTAGTGCTACAGGCAGTAGCTTTACGTGCTCCACCACAGTGCCAACTCCATCTCATTTATCTTTTCAGAGGATCACTCCATTCTGCTGCTATGTGGAGAACAGTTTGTAGGAGATCAGAAGTGGAAGCAGGAGACCAATTAGGGTTCTGCTCCTATAATCATAGGCATGTTGATGCTTGTTCAGAGTTTTAAAGTAGTGGTAGAGCATGTCAAAGGTACTAAAATGTAGGTTGCAGTTTGGAGACAGAGTCGCAGTCTGTATATACTGATGATTAAGTGAAGGGTATGAGTGAAAGAAGAGTCAAGAATGACTCATGGGTAGGCGTTTGGTCTAGTGCTTGAGATGCTGGTTGGAACGCCTCCATCTCATATCATAGAGCCTAGGTTTGAATCTTGGCTCTGCTCCCAGTCCTAGCTTCCTGTTTATGCACACCATGAGGCCACAGTGATGGCCAAAGTTGTTGGGTCCCTGCCACTTGCTTGGGAAAACTGGATTGAGTTCTGGGCTTTTGGTGTTGGCCTGTCCAGCCCCGGCTCTTGCAGGCATTTGGAGAGTGAACCAGTGGATGGGAGTTCTGTCTGTCTCTTTCTTTGTTTCTTTGCCTCTCAAATAAATAAAATACATAAATAAAAATTTAAAGAGAATGACTACCAATTCTGGGTTAATATAGGTGTTGATTGTTGAGATTATTGAGATGGGGAAGACTAGAGAAGTAACAAAGCTGATATCCAAAAATCATTGTTTGGATTTTTGTTTCTAGAGTAGAAAACAGAGTAATTAAGAAGACTAGTAATTAGGGATGTGTCTTAGTTTGGGCTTCTGTGACAGAATACCAAAGAATAACTGCATTAAATAATAGTTTTCAAGGCTGGAAGTCCAAGATCAACATACTAACAGATTTGCTTCCTGGTGAAGATCACTTTTGTCATACAGATGGCCAGGTTTCCTCACATAGGGGAACTAGAATGTGAGAGCTCTGATTTTCTTCTTTTGTTAAGAGCAGAGATTTAGGATCCAGAAAGCCTGGGCTTAAACTCCTGGTTATTGTATAGGTCACTAATCTCTTCATGAGACCCTAACTGTCATGATCTCATCTAAACATAATTAACTCTTAAGTGTTCTATGTCCAAGTCATATTGAGGTTTAGGACTTCAACATTTGTAATGTGTGGGAGATACAGCCATTTAGAATATAGAAAAGAGTAACTATTATTAAAGGCCATACAACAAGGGAAATGGAACTAAGTACTTGTCAGGTGACAGGAGCTAAGGCACTGGTAAGAACCCAGACTATTATTGGGAGTGAAAAGTTAAAACTGAAGCTCTTCAGGACAGGCATTAGTCCATTAGGCAGATAGTTTCTTTTTAAAGTACAAATACATTTCTACTTATTGTTAAAAATGTAACCATTGTTGGGCTGGCATTGTGATACAGTGGATTAAGCAGTACTTGCCAGGCTGGCACCCGATATCAGCATGCCAGTTCAGGTCCCAGTAACTCAGGTTTCAATATAGCTTCCTGCTAATATGCCCGGGAAGACAATGAAAGATGGTTCAAGTAATTGGACCCCTGCCACTCATGGGAAACTGGGATGGAATTTCTGGTATCTGGCTTCAATCTGGTGTAGTGTTTGACAATTATGGCCATTTTGTGCATGAACTAGTATATGGAAGACTCAATCTCTCTCTCTCTCTCTCTTTCTCTCTCTCTCCTCCACCTTTGTCTTGTCTTTCTCTATTGCATTGGCTTTCAAATACATAAATAAATCTTTTAAAATATGCTTCTTGTATAAAGGCTTTAACAAGTATATGCAGAATAAAATTATTTCATTAATTATTGCCTTTCTAAGCTGAGCTAGATCCTCTCCAATGTATAAAGAAATTGCTGTTACAGTTTCTACTTAACCTGACTCTTGTATGCTACACTATTATAGTGGTAAAAGTACAAAATAATGGTTAAGAGAACAGGTGCTGGAGTACAAAATGCCTGGGTTCAAATCCCAATTATTTCTATTTCTTGCTGGGGACTTTTAACAAATTGTTAGAATGATTAATCTCTTATCCACAACTTGCGGGTTTCAACTATGAGGAAATGGCTAACTATGTGTTAATTCTTAAAACTTCTTTTCAAAAGTGTCAAATGTGGCTCTTGCTCACATTTCCTTGGCCAAAGGTAGTTAAATGGTTAGGCCTGACACCAACAAGGGTAGGGATATTTAATTTTCTCAAGTTGGTGCAACAAAAGTCACAAGACTACGTCAGAATTTGCTCTTTCCGGGGAAGGTGCATTATTTTTTTAGCAGTGCTCCTAAGGACTGTGCAAATACAGGGTAATGCATGAGATCAAAAAGTTCGTGAAAAATGGAAGTAAAATATACATTTGTTTTTGATGCAAAAAACTTTTGAATTCCAGCATAGTTTTTTCATAATATATACTTCCAATGATGTTTTTGAAGACCCCCATGTGCATGGGTTTCAACATTTTTTTGCACCAAGATAAACTTATTTTCTAATTTCACTTTTTTTCCACAAACTTTTTAAGGTGTTCTTTCATATATAGACCTTATCCCTAGAATCTAATAATGTGATTTTTAAAAAAGATTTATTTTATTTATTTGAAAGACAGAGTTATAGAGAGGTGGAGAGGTGGGGAGAGGGGGAGGGGGAGAAGAGGGGGAGAGGGAGGGGGGAAGAGGAGGAGAGGGGGAGAGGGGGAGGGGGGGAGAGGGAGAGAGGGAGATAGGGGGAGAGAGAAAGAGAAATCTTAACAGCTGGTTCACTCCCCAAATGGCCACAATGGTCGTAGCTGAGCCGATCCAAAGCCAGATGTCAGGAGCTACTTCTGGGGTTCCTAAATGGGTGCAGGGGCCCAAAGACCTGACCCATCCTCTGCTGTTTCCCAGGGACAATAACAGGGAGCTGGATCAGGAGTGAAGCAGCTATCACTCGAGCCAGTGCTCATATGGGATGTCTGCACTGTAGACTGGGGCTTTAACCTGCTGTGCCATTACCATAGCACTGGCATTGAACCATGTGATCTTAAAGCTGTGGTCATTATTACTGATAACATCAAGATTTTATCAAGAAATGAAAAATTCTCATTAACACCTAGATGACACAGACCAGAGAATTATAGTCCTAGCAACTCATTAAAAGAGATTGACTTTCCAATATTAGACTTCTAGATTGTCCTATAATAGCATATTTCTTTTGTGGATTGGAGTTTCTATAGTTTTAGTGTCTGGATTTTGGAATTGCTAGCTACTACTTGGGTTTCTTTCTTGGCTACACCACAGGTGTGGTGTAGTAACTCTACCACTCAGCTTACACCCTGGGTCTCATCACTTCTCTGTGAAACAAGGTAGACCAGTTGTCATTCATTGATTCACAGTTATGTGTAAGGATTAATGAGTTAAAGTTTGTAAAATGTCTCCTGTTCCTGAAAGGTGATAGATAGAAGGCATAATTATTAATATTTTCCCATCTTTATTTAGACTTGAAAGGCCTTTCTAGTCACCTCTGAAATTTTGACATAAACTGGCTGCAGTGTGAATTTAATTTGTTTTTGTTCCTTTCTGTTTGACATTTCTCTACCTTCACCCCATCACAGTGACTTTAAAGAACGAATGTCAACCTTAACCTTTCATGTCCCCATCTGTTGAGATTTTTGGCTTGTCTCATTATTTTGTATATTTTATTCCACTATTTATATGAGTGTGCTCTCAGACCTATGCTAACAGCTAAGTAACAAAGAGGCATAAAGGACAAAAATGTAGTCCTATGTTTATTCTATATACTGCATGAGAAATTCATAGGGTTTTTCAAAGATTAATCAACATTATTTATAAACACAGGCTTCCTGTGAACTCTCAGTGTGAAAATCTTATTCTAATGTACAATAGGATTCAAAACAAATGCTTTTTATTGATATATTCAATGCAAAAAAATAACATCTTTTCCATCCCTGGTGTTGGCTAGATAGCATATAGACAGAGCAGAGCTGGGAGAGGACTTGTCTGTGAAGAAATTGTCATTTGAGGAATATAATGTTGTTAGCACTGTCGTGTCCTGTGATTTTTCTCTTTGGAGTACAACATAACTTCTTCAATAGGCAAATTTTGTTTCTTTCAAGAACATGCAATGGCTTCCATTTTCACATCTTTTTACTCACTGTCACTGTAAGTACAGCTCATTATACACATTCAAACTCTTCCTTTACATCTTGTTTTTGCAAAACTGATTTACATTAGACCTACCTTACTCCAATCATGAACTAGTTGGCTTTACTTTAGTTCTCACTGGGGTAGGTTGGCATTGTAGACACTACCATTAAAGAACTAATTCATTAGAAGCCCTCTATATATTGAAGATCAATACATTACATGTGAAATTTGAGTCAGAAAGTTGCCAGTTCAAATTTTGGCTTATTATTCTATCCAATCAATGGACATATATACCATCCTTGTTAAGTGTGGTATTTCCACATTATTCATAATATCCAGCATCCTGTTAGGTCTTCTCTTTTTAAAAATATTTTATTTATTTATTTGAGAGGCAGAGCTACAGACAGAGAGAGGCAGAGACAGAGAGAAAGGTCTTCCATCTGCTGGTTCACTCCCTAAATGGCCACAATGGCCCAAGCTGGGCCAATCCAAAGCCGGGAACCTGGAGCTTCTTCCTGGTCTCCCATGTGGGTTCAGGGGCCCAGGCACTTTTGTCCATCTTCTAGTGCTTTCCCAGTCCATAGCAGAGAGCTGGATTGGAAGAGGAGCAGCCACATGAACTGTTGTCCATATGGGAAGCCAGTCCACTATGCCGTGGCACCGGGCCCATCCAGCGAGTCCTTAATTCCTTGCAGTTTATTTCATATATGGTGACTGAGTACAGGAATGGGATTATCTGTGAATTCCTTTTAGCAATCATTTCTATATGGTTTGTAAAAGTAATAGTCTGTTTATGGATTTTGTCTTCCTGAAATACAATAATTTATATGTATGTTATTTTCTCTCTCTCAAGCATTTGTTTTTGAGAGCTAGAATTCTAGTTGGAACTCTGTTTCCTTAGTCTGACTAGCTTCTTCTTTTGTTCCTTGGCTGGGAGACTTGTTTAAAAAGCTGAACAATTTTTTTTTTATAAAAAGGTTTATTTATTTCAGAGGGAGGGAGGGAGGGAGGGAGGAGAGAGAGAGAGAGAGAGAGAGAGAGAGAGAGAGATATTTTCCATTCACTGGTTCAATCTTCAAATAGCCAAAATAGCCAGGGCTACACTAGGCTGAAGCCAGAATCCAGGAGCTTTGTCTGGTCTCCCATGTGGGTGCAGGGTCCCATGGATTTGGGCCATCTTCTGCTGCTTTTCCCAGGGGCACTAGCAGGGAGCTGGATCAGAAGTGTAGCAGGTGGGACATGAACCAGTGTCCATACGGATCAGCAGGTACCTGAACTGATGCCGGCATTGCAGGTCCAGCTTAACTCATTATGTCACAACATGGGCCCCTAAAAGCTGAAAAAACTTAGTGACAATGAGCATTATTAATCAACACTCAGCTTTGATTAAACTGACATTCTAAATTACTCAATACTTTATTCCATTTATAACTTCAAAATCCTCTGTGATTTATCTTGGGTAACTTACCTACTTTTTCTGAATCCCAGTTTCTTTACCTATGCAATGCAAATTATCTTTCAGAAGTGCTCTAAGGACAAAATGAAACCAGTGCAATTTTTGGCAAGGTATTGATTGAGCACCTTCTATGTGTCTGGCACTGAATCAGTACCTAAGGGCACAGCCATGAAACAAAAACTGACACTGTCCTTGTCATCATGGGGAAGGAAATAGACATTAAATAGCACAAATTAATATTTTTTAAGTTTTATTTACTTATTTGAAAGTCAGAGTTACACAGAGAGAGGAGAGGCAGAGAGAGAGAGAGAGAGAGAGAGAGAGAAAGAGAGAGAGAGAGAAAGAGAGAGAGAGAGGGAGGTCTCCCATCCACTGGTTCACTCCCCAATTGATCACAATGGCCGGAGCTATGCCAATCTGAAGCCGTGAGCCAGGAGCTTCCTTCAGGTCTCCCACACGGGTGCAGGGGCCCAAGTACTTGGGCCATCCTCTACTGCTTTCCCATGCCATAGCAGAGAGCTGGATTGGAAGTGGAGTAGCCGGGACTAGAACCGGTACCCACATGGTATGCCGGTGCTTCAGGTCAGGGTGTTAACCTGCTGTGCCACAGTGCAGGCCCCAACAGATTACTGTTAAAGTACAGTTATGATATGTGCTACCATATAAAAGCAGTAATAGTGACCAAGAGTCTCTGCTTGACAAAACTACTGAAACTTCCATGCCCATCCAAGTCTTTCCTTGTAAAATCCAATTTCAGCAGTCAGTTTAGCAAAAATCCCCCTCCTCCATTTCTGATTGACTTTGATACCTAGTTTGGTTCCTCTTCCTTTTTTGGCCTCTGGTTAATGTCTGATCACCCTGGCCTATCTTCAAACAGCATCCTATTAAAGGATATTCTTGTTTTATCCAGAATCCCCTTGTCCACTGATATTTCTTCATAGTGATTTTCCATTCATTAACCTCAACCTTGCTCCTAGGTTATGCATTTCTACTTGCCTGTGCTATATTTGGAATCGAGCTCAGTTCTATATCATGGCCTGTTTTTCTATATTGTAAATGTCCTGAAGAAATCTGTTTTTATTTCCTTAACCACTGTTCAGCTCTGGTTTTTCTTTTCTATTATTGGAGAGTATTGTAGGGAAATTGATCAAGAATGAAGAGTCATGGAAGGAATCCTATAAACTGAGAATTAGTAAGTGTGATAGAGGGGGAGGCTCAAGGAGGAGCATTTCAGGCAAAGAAAACAACCGGAGTTAGGAAAGAGTTTGGTGTTTATTTCAGTGAGTAAGAGTGAGCAGGATGATGATGAGCTAGGGAGATGGTTACGGATGTGATCATGCAGGGCTTTGCAAGCCACAACAGGAATTTTCCATGTACTCTCAAAGTGATGGAAACCATTGAATATGTTAAGTAGATTTGAATTATAGTACTTCTTAGTATTATTTTATTTGATTCTGATAGCAGTATGGAGACAGATTTGGAAAGAGTTCAGAGTAGATATAAGAAAATCTGTTAGGAGGCTACCATGGCTGTCCAGGTAAGAGGTGCTGATGCTTTGGGGCTTGTGCAGTATCTTTGGAGGGAGAGAAGGAATACATTACATCTGGCAGGTTGGGGAGGGGGATTGAGGATGATGCCCAGATTCTCTGGTATGAGCTACTGAGTATAACATGTTAATGGCATCTATATTGAGAAACATTGAGGGGAAAAGGTTTAGGATAGAAAGACAATATTAAGTTCATTTTCAAATACATTGAGGTGTTTGTGAGACATCCAAAAGAAATCAACAGGTGCATAAATGGATACATAAAGATCTAGAGTTCAGAAAAGAGGTCCGAATAGAAAATAGATTTGAAAGTAGAAGAGGTAATTATTAAAATCATGGTATGGGTAATGTGATTTGGGAACAGAACTCTGAGTAAGAAAGGAGAACCTAGGACCACACTATAAGGAATGCCAATATTTTAAGATTAAATAGACTAGGAGAAATACATAAAGGAGGGTAGGAAAGAATGGTAAAAAGGTAAAAATGGTAAAATGGTCAAATGGTAAAAAGAATGGTAAAAAGGATAAGAAAGAAATTAAGAGTGGGGAGTCACAGGACAAAAACAAAAGGAATTTTTAAGAAATCAGACATGATATTTTTGAAATGGATATTTTGAAATCGATGAAATAGCCCAAGGGATATTTTTTGAAATGATGAAAAATTGAATGCCTCTGTAAATATTTTTGAATATATATTTATTTATTTGAAAGGCAGAGTTACAGAGGCAGAGAGAGAGAAAAAGTGAGAGAGAGATCTTCCATCTGCTGGTTCACTCCCCAGATGGCTGCAATGGCCTGAGCTGCACCTTTCTGAAGCCAGGAGCCAGGAGCTTTTTCCAGGTCTCCCATGCAGGTGCAGGGGCAAGGACTTGAGCCAACTTCCACTGCTTTTCCAGGCCACAGCAAAGAACTGGATTGGAAATGGAGCAGCCAAGACTTGAACCGGCACTGCAGGTGGGGGGTTTACCCGCTACACCACAGTGCTGGCCCCTGACTCTGTAAATTTACTAAAAAAATTTTACAGGCCAGCGTTGTAGTGCAGCGGATTAAAGCCCTGGCTTGATGCACGGACATTCTATATGGGCGCCAGTTCTAGTCCTGTCCTGGCTGCTCCTCTTCAGATCCAGCTCTCTGCTGAGGCCTCGGAAAGCAGTCGAAGATAGCCTAGGTCCTTGGGCACCTGCACCCATGTGGGAGATCTGGAAGAAGCTCCTGGCTCCTGGCTTCAGATTGGCACAGCTCCAGCCATTACGGCCATCTTGGGAGTGAACCAGTGATAGATCATCTCTCTCTGTCTCTACCTCTCTCTGTAACTCTGTCTTTCAAATAAATAAAATAAATCTTAAAAAAAGAATTTTACATTTAAAAAGGATGAATTTATGGCAAGTAAATTATACCTCAATAAGTCATAAAAAAGAGAAACAAAAAAGGCTTAGTAATCATGTTGACAGTTGATGAGAAATTGAGACAAATGACTAAGAAATATCTCTTTTTTTCATCAATAGGGATCTTCACTACCAAGGTAGAAGGGTTTTTGGAAGAAGCTGAGGACTGGATGGATGATGAGGAGTGAAGATAGACACTATAGTGCTTTGAAAACCATGTTGTATTACATTATAATATTATTTTAGTTTTTGAAAGCATAGCAAGCTATTTCCTTAGAAGTGGATTATAAGAAATAATATTAGAACCCACAGGTATTCTTTTAATCCAATAATAAGAAAACAGTTGGATGTTACTGATTTTTGATACATGAGTGGTGCTCTTCTCTGCTCCAGCAATTTTTCATGACCTATGTGTGTGGTGTTGTGGGGAAAATGTGGGTATTTCACACAGTGGGGGGTGATCAGGGTTACTAACCTGAAGAGATTACTCTCAGTAGAAGATAGTATTTTGAAGTTTATGCCTGAGTAAGAAACTTCACAGGTTCTATTATTGGGATTTAATTAAATGAGCCTTCCAAAAATCAACAGATTCATTTAAAATATTCCTATAAATAAACTGCACCATCAAAGGATATTTTAGTAATTCAACTACAAAGAATAACAACAAAAAAGTCTCCTCCTCTTCTAGTACAAGTTATCTGACAGTCACATGACAACATCAAAACAGTGATTTAATCTGACCAGAAGTTGGCCAAAACACTTGAAACATTTACAACAATTTGAAATATGAATCTCATCTACTACTGTTGTCAATCTTTCCAAACTTTTCCCCACTTATTTTCTGTTGTGTATACTGTGCCTTTGTAAACTATGTTTTCTAGCTATATAAAAGCTATAAATCCATTAAAACCACACATTGAAATAAATTGAACTCAGTAACAAAGCTTTGAGTCACTGTCATGAACTGTTAAACCAAGATTTTTGAAAAACCAATTATGAGTTAAGAACTGCTCATATCAAAATTAATATTATTTTGTTAAATGCAAAACAATGTAGTAAAAATATTTAAAATACATTTATACTGTCCCTATAATGCTACTGTTCACTAAGTTCAGAGCCAAAACTAGGAATGTTAAGTCTGTTTTTAGTGGCTGCCCTCTCTTCCAGGTCCCATGAGTGCCCTTTCTCTCTGACCTAACCTCCTTTACCTATGTTACTCCTAACCTACCCTGCATGAACTCATTCCTGAGGGCAGTATTCTTTGTTCTGAATGACTATGGTAGTTGTAGACAACAAAAGCAATTTTCAGGCATGACTAAAACATACCCTTTCCTGAGTAAAACTGGCAGTGTCCAGGAAAATATTTAGAACTCTGTATAGCTGCTGATCCCTAAATTCTACTTTAGGGATATGTCATAAGGATATTTTTATAGCAATCAAGAAGGTCTAAATTAGTATCACCTCACTGATAATACAAAAACCAAAAACTATCTAAATGTCCAAAGTCATGGGTCAAATTATGATTCTTCCACTTAATAGGTTTTATTACCCAATCATCAGGAATGATGTTATAGGATAATTAATGACCAAGATGTTTGTGATTTGTAACATTCAGTGGAAAAAAGAACAGGATATAAAAATTACATTTGAATCTATCATTAAAAATACTCATGAACAGAACAAAGGCTCAAATGATATGCATGGAAGCACTAAAAATCATGACCTTTGGGTTACTTATTATGGGTGATTTTTAGTTTCTTCTTTGTGTTTATCTGGATTCCTTGCATTTTCTGGAAGAAACACATGCTACTTTTGTTATAAGGAAAAATAACTTAGTGAAAGAAAAATCCATATCTCCCTTCCTCCCTCCCTTCCCTCAGAGAAAGAGCAATTGAATTAGGAAATTCAGAGCTTTCAATGAGGCCTTAGTTGACTGTGAATGGTCAAGATGCTAACTTAAAACTTATCTTCTGAGTAGCAGGAAGGGCCAAGAGCAGAGGGTCACCAGCAACAGTTACAGAGCATCTATCATTCATCTGGGCACTTGGAGCACAGCAACAAGACAATGGATGTCCCTGGCATCTAACACTTTATACTCTATTGAGCAAAGACAATCAATTTAAATAAACAAATAATTATATTATGTGTCAGGCATAATAAACTCTATGGAGAAATAAAGCAGGTTGAGAAGGTAATCAATAATTGGTATGGGGGCATGTGTGTTTGTGGTTTCCGTTGGAAAGGTTGATAAAAGAGGCAACTGTGGTAAGGCTATATTTGAGCAGAAGACACCTGAAAGAAATGGGGGCTGGACACATGTGGTTTTCTGGCCATCCAGGCAGAGGAAACAGTCAATAAAGATGGCCCCAGGTGTTAGAAGGCACATCATGTGGGAGAAATTTTTTTAGAAAGCTTTTATTTAATAAATATAAATTTCATAGGTACAGATTTTGGATTATCGTGATTTTTCTCCCCATGCCTGCCCTCCCATCCCCACTCCCATTCCACCTCCTACTCCCTCTCCCATCCCATTCTTCATTAAGATTCATTTTTAATTATTATTATTTATAGAAGATCAACTCTATACTAGGTGAAGATTTCAACATCTTGCACCCACACAGACACACAAAGTATAAAGTACTGTTTGAAGACTAGTTTTACTGTAATTCTCATAATCCAACTCTGTGCAGACAGAGGTCCTACATGGGGAGCAAGTGCACAGTGACTCCAGTTGTGATTTAACAATGGCACTCTTATTTATGACGTCAAGGATAATCTGAGACTCCTGTCATGAAGCCTTTGAATACAGAAACTCCGTCAGTATTTAGACAGGGCCAATATCAAAGCAGAAGTCTTCTCCTCCCTTCAGAAAAAGGTATCTCCTTCTTTCATGTGGGAGGAATTGAAAGGAGTTCTGTGGTGTGTACAAGTGTGATGATGTTACAGGCTAGCTCAGACAGGCCACCAAGTCTTATATTTCTGGGAGTCTTGGAGATCAGAGGGAGGGTTTTGGATTTTATTCTGACATGAGGATCCCATGGAGGTTTTAGGTAAGAAAAATGACTCAATATCATTTAAGTTCTAAAATGATTACCCAGATAGCTGTGAAGATAGTGGACCATGGACTCACAATAGTGGGAAGAGGGTACCCAGTTAGAATAATAGTGTAATGGTCCAACCAAAACATAGTGGCTGTGGCATTTGTCACTGTGGCCTTCTGAATCCAAATTTTTCCTAATATATACCTGGGGAGATGCTGTTTCTGGCTCAAGTACTTGGGTCCATGCCATCCAAGTGGGAGACTGAATTTTGAGGTGGCTGGCTTCAGCTTGATACAGTCCTGGTTGTTACAGGTGTTTTGGGGGAAGGAACCAGTGATTCTGAAGGTTGAGTCAATGAGATTTTCTGATTTTTACATGTGAAGAGCAAGAAGAGGAATCAGTGATAATCACAAATTTGTGAACCTGAGCAGCTAGAAATGCAGGGTTTCTGTATCTTAAGATGTAGGAAACCGTGGAAGGAGAAGATAAGAGAATCAAAAAGATTTAGTTTCAGATGTGTTAGATGCCCCGAAGATAGCTGGGTGATGGTGGTGAGCTGTCCACATGTTGGTCATTTGTCTGTTCAGCCAACACTTTGGAAATCCATTAGGATCTTGCCTCAAGGCATACAGCATAGGATCTGCTGTTTAAAATATATCAATTACCTAAATTATGTCAGATTGTGTTTGAATGTATCATATGAAACAAATGAATTGGCAGAGAGATAGATAAATAAGAGAATAAGATTAATCTAGAGAATTTCCAGCATAATAGAGAAAGAACTGTGGTATTCTGATGATTATCCCTAATGTAGAATTTGTGGCTGTGTAATATGGGGCTAATTGCACTTTTGAAATCAGTACATTTTGTTCATTATCTTTTATCATGAGGTAGCCCTAATTCACTTGGTGCTTCAGATAAAGTTTAATGGAAGAATCTCAGAGTCACCCTGATCTCTCTTACCTGACAAATTAGGGTAATATAGAACTCAAATCTAATCAGAGCTCAAAGTTGTTAAATACTTTAATTTTCATCTGTGTTTTGTGTTGGAAAATAATTTTAATATTAAAGGACAGCTGTAGACTGCTAATGACTTGAATACAGTTTGACTGTTTTCATGAAGTGCTCTGTGGGATGTCAGAATATTTAATTCAGGATGTTAAAAACATCCCAAAATGTCACAATAATTATATCACAGCAGGCAATTAAAACACTGGAAAATGCCAAATGACTAAGAGTGTTCCTTGTTATTTAGGAAACTATTAAGAACCTGACATATAAAGTACAAAACGCTGGTTATAACTTCTATTTCAACAGACAATTTCATCATCATATATGAAATTGACACTTCGTATAGTCCAGGGTCATGCTAAATACGTAGCCCAAGGAAGAAGTAAGGAAGAGGTTTCCACTTGATCTTTAACTTTATAATATCTATGTTCACACATTATAAAAAACATTGTTTGGTTTTACATATCATACCATATGTGCTGCAACATCCTCCACACAATGGCTGTGTTAATTATATCTTATGTTGGCAGTCTTAATTGAGCTGATTTTACCATCTTAAATTATGGGCAATGGAATTATTTCCTTGTTTTCCAAATTGTACTTTTGTAAATCCTCATGGATTAATAATGTAATGCTGGAGACCAGGGCAGGGTTTGTATAATCCCTGAGGATTAGAGTGTCATTCTCATTGGGGATGTTAAGAACTGATCAGCTAGAAGGGAATATATTCAGGCAGGGTGAGGTACAGAATACCAAGTATAACAAATTCCCCAGAGTTTAAAAGCAATCACAGGCATGTGGTTATCTAGGGTCAAATGCATAATTTGCTAGTGTAACTGTAACATTCAGAAGAATTGTGTTTATGGAGGAAAAACCATGAATCTGTATTTTTAACCAGAAGCTGCATTTTGGAGAACTATGTCCAGGTTTAAAATGAGTCATCTGTAGAGCTAAATGTTATCTTTAACCAACATACTTGAGAAGAAGTTGCTAAGATATATAATGAGTACTATAGCATTCATAGAAAGCAAAAATTACTGAAGCAAGTGAGTATTTTTGATTTATGGACAATAGGGTAGGAAACCATTGCTGTGCTTTCAAGAAATGGATATGATTAAATGATGCAATGCCATAGAGCATCTAAAATGAGGTGTAGCAGAGAATAGCTACTTAAAACATTTTAGTCCATTCTTTGTGAAAACAGATATCACCATAGAGGATATGGCATAGAGGTGATATTTGAATTGAGATTAAAGGGATAGTTAGAAGTGGAAAGCAGTGTTTTAGAATAATGTCTTAACACTTAAGTGACGGGCCATCTTTAAGAAAAATCATCATCACAAAAAGTAAGAATAAAAGAGAATATTAAAATATTAATTAAGAATGAGAAAAACAAACATAAGTAACATATTTCGAAATCTGAAAAATTCCACAAATATTTCTATTTAAAGAAAATTATATTTTACTTTTATTAATTACCAATCTGCCACATCACTAGAATAATTTTCTTTGCCTTTTTAAGCTGCATACTCTTTGATCATGATTTCACATGACAATAAGTTTTTAATATTTTCTATGGGCAGTGAAATATAGGTTGATAATTCAATATTTTGCATGGTAGTAAAAATTTAATTTTTTAAAAATATGATTGAGTTTCTCCTAGAACATTTCAACTTCATAACTCATTTATTTATAGCTATATGCTATGTAAATATTTAAGACTGTTGTTAATTTGGGGAAAGTTCTATTGAATTTCTTCCATATATGAGTTGTAAGATTTCAGGGAATTTCAAATTTTCTTTCTCATTTATTGAAGATTCAGTACTAGTAGAGTTAATTTCATGCATTGAACAATTTTTCATTGCTGTTTCCTTTGTAGCAGAGTAATGAGTTAACTGTCATCTTTGTTGATACAAGGGTTTCATGTCAAATCCACAGGAAACTTAAGACTTTTCCCAAAGTGTTCACATCATTTACTCCTCTTTATTGATTGAATTAATAAAACTTCTACTCAAAATTTATTTCTTCCTCTTAATTAATCATTTCATTTGGTATGACCTGAAAGCCTTTTATTATAACTGCTTTTCAGTGTCAAAATAATTTCTGTTGATTTCATTCCTTATCTTTATTGCTTTTATTTCATATTTAATTATTTTAACCTATAATTAATCAATTATATTAAAATAATTTAAAAGTAACTAAAGATGATACTCTTTATATGCATGCCTATTAGGAGTCTGTAATTTCACACTTGTTTCAAGAAATATCTTCACAAATGGCAACAAAAATCATTCAACTTGAACTTTATTGAACTTGCCATTCTCATCCCACGCCATCCAGAAAAAGAAAAAGTCCCTAAATCCAAACTAAATCGATAGCCAACTTGACTTCCCTTAGCTAGATCTCCCAAAATGCCATACCCACTCCAGTGGTGACTAACATTAGAGGAAATTTGAATGAGAGAACAATATTTGATTGCAGTGGAAGTAGTTTTCTTTACTAAAATTTTCAAAAATATGAGACTATGTGAATACCTTGCTAGGGCCCCTCCCAGGACCTTAAAAGGGTTCCCTCAAAAACATGTATTTATTTATTTGAATGGCGGAGTTAGAGAGAGAGAGAGAGAGAGAGAGAGAAATCTTCCATCCACTGGTTCACTCCCAAAATGGCTGTAATGGCCGGATCTGGGCTGATCCAAAATCAGGAGTCAGGATCTTCTTCCAGGTCTCCGATGTGGGTGCAGGGGTTCAAGGACTTGGGCCATCTTCTACTGCTTTCCCAGGCCATAGCAGAGAGCTGGGTTAGAAGTGGAGCAGCTGGGACTCGAACCAGTGCCCATATGGCATGCTGGCTGGCACTACTGGCAGTGACTTTACCCACTAAGCCACAGTGCCAGCCCTGGAAGAGGAGATCTTAAATTTAAGATTAATTAGCTTTAAGGCAATGCTGCCTTTGAACACTTCTTCATATAATTATCTGTGGTTTGGTTTCTGCTAGTTCCTCCGGGCCAATCTCTCATCACCTCTTTCCCTCACTTCCTCCAATATAGCTCAGTTTCTTCCAGGACCTTGACTCTGCCATGCTCTGTCTTGCCCAGGAGCGTTTCTCCAGTGCTGTCCTTGGTCAGGCCAGAGTTCATCCTCTACATTGCACTTGAGATGTCACTTAGCTTTCTCTGACTGCTCTCATGGTATAGCATGTTAGTAATAACAGCATATAGTTGATATTCTCATCATATGATATAATAAGAATTAAATTTAAAAGTCTGTATCATATCCAATTATTGAGCATGTCCATGCTTTCTCATCTTTGTCTACTACTAGAAGTAAGTTTATGAGGAGAGCGATTGTGCCTTGCTTCTCCACTGTAATTTCTAGGCACAGTTCCTGAAGCATTTGCTAAATACTTATAAATGTGTAGAAATGAAGGAGATTAAACATTCCAGACTGAGTAATATTAGCAGATGTGGAAGCTTAAAAGTCAGTGAAATAGAGTGTCTAAGCTCTGAAGTCTAATTTCTGGTTTTCGAATCTCAGACTCATCAGCTGCATGACCACAGCCAAGTTATTTAACATTTCTGTGCCTCAGTACCTGTGGAATGGGAAAAACCATTTAACCTCAAATGTATTTAACCTCAAATGATCTCTGAAAATGAAATGTTTCAAAAATATAAAATGTTTAGAACAGTATCTCATATACACTAAGCACCTAATAAATGTATTATTGTGAAAATTGATAACTTCATCCCAGTCATAAAATTTACCTGTTTTAAACCAAGTACTTTTCAACTTTCATATCAACCTGACAGTTACAAAATATGAGGTCAAGTTTCAGATGAAAGATCTTAGAGGTAATCAATTCAATCTCTCTATTTTACAGAGGAGGAAATTTAATGAACAAAATATTAAGTGACTCCCTCCAACTGGGAATGGCCAGGACTGGAACCTAGATCCTGTTGGATCGGGCTGGGCTGATGACCATGGCAAGTTTAGAACCAGAGACTGATGACGTATGGCTTGGACTGATCCCAGAGTTCGTGGTGACTGAGCTGCTCCTCTAAAGATGGCGTTTGTTGCTGCTACGTGAGTTGTTGCCTCCTGCATGACTCTCTGCTGCTCAATCTATCAATCTGGGTACTGACATTCTGGAAGAGCAAAACAGTGTCACAGTAGAAACAATGGGTAGAAAGCTCTTAAGATGATTCTACATTCAAGCTTTTAGCCTCTAAGTCCAAAAGCTGCATGAACATATTCTCAGGAAGTGTAGTGTCTTCTGTTTACTTATATACTCCAAAACCTTCTAACTGGAGGTAGGAGTCTTGGCTGAGTGTTTGAACCAGAGGCAGATGGAATTCTGGGAGGCTCTTTCAGATTTTAGCAAAGAGACACCACACACACAGAATTAGAAAAAATATTCTTTCTAAAATGTTTGCCTTAGGTGGCTGGCATTAGATTTATTCTAAGACATTCCAACTATGTTGCATGTCTCATAAGATGTGGCTTATCCAAATAACAGAAGTCCCTATACACACATAATTTCTTTGGGCTACTTATATTTTTTTCTCAAAGTAAGAGAGACTCAATTACTAACATGCATTTGGTTCTCTTCATTCTGGTATGTCTCTTTAACAATAACCTTAGAGGAATTCATTTAATTTAGGACATTGAAAGACGAAGGATTGATTGAGAAATATGGAATAGAAAATAATGAATAACTATATTTATTTCATTTTATTTAATTAAAGTCATTTTTAAACATTTATTTATTTATTTGAAAGAGTTACACAGAGCGAGAAGGAGAGGCAGAGAGAGAGAGAGGTCTTCCATCCGCTGGTTCACTCCTTAATTGGCTGCAATGGCCAGAGCTGTGCCAATCCGAAGCCAGGGACCAAGAGCTTCCTCCAGGAATGCAGGGACCCAAGGACTTAGGTCATATTCTACTGCTTTCCCAGGCCACAGCAAAAAGCTGGATCAAAAGTGGAGCAGCCGGGACTTGAACTGGTGCCCATATGGGATGCTGGCACTGCAGGCGGTGGCTTAACCTGCTACACCACAGCACCAGCTTCTGATAAACTCATTGTTTATAGACTCAGATCATTGCAAATACTATAGAAAAGGATAGATAGATAATGACCAAGGGTTAATTTCTGATTTTATCTCATCTCTGCAGTGTTTGTTGATAGGTATTGCTTTTGTCAGAAAGTGTACTATAGTGTCTATTAGTTCATTTCAGTCGAATATATTTTAATAAGTGTTTATTGAGCACCTTCTAGATGGTAGAAGCTGTGGTGTGCTAACTGTTGTGAATGCAAGAATAACACAGGAATAGTGATTGTCTTTAAGTAGCTTATTTTTGATGGGGGCTGGAAGAGGTTCTATAACCTGGGCTGGATAGGGATTTGTTTATTTTTTTTTTTCTTTCAAATTGTCCTACTTCATGTTGAAACACATCCAGCATTGGACAAGTTGCTTCTGGGTACAGAATTTTTTTTTTTCTCAGTGGAAAGAAACTTCAGTTGGTTAGAGTTTGATTTTTCACCGCCAGTTAGCATTCCACTACTATTTATTGGGTTAGCTATTGTGTTACTGCACAAATCCAAGCAATACAGGAAATGACAAAGTGAGAAGAAGCTTAGAATAATGACTTTGCCTTTGATTGCTTGTGAACACTGCTTTGCTGAGGTGGGAAAAGTTTTATAGGTTACTCTGATTCAGAGCAAGAAAGAAAACATACTTAAGGCTGGGTTTTGCCTAGAGTACTACTCTCTATCACTCTAAAGTCTTTTCTCTTATGAGTATTTCCTGTTTCTCCCTAGTAAAATTCTCTCTGAAACAGATAACACCTAGATATAAGAGCTATTTCTTGTGAAGAAGTGCAGCACTCTTTGGCTTTTCCTGTTTAAAGTCTCATGTATTCTCTATGCTGGGTACACCTATATAAATTAGCATTTTCATTTTACTATGTGAGGGCTGGCTCACGATTATGAAGACTCAGTGATTGATCTGGTTTGCTTATAGTCTCAAGTATTTTTGCAGAATTACCACATTTAATTTTGGGATGTGTATGTGTATGTGTATATATAAGTAAATTTAAATTTTATATTCTCTGTTATGTAAACCTCTTTTTATCATAAGGAGATAACTTTGATTCTCTTCTGATCTTGAAATCTGCTCGTGATGTATCTGGGGTATGTGAAATGACTACCGAATTACAGATTAGGAAACAAACTTAAAGAGTTGACCTGCCCTAAGTAGAAGTAAGTAAGTAGCAGAAATGGGACAAATTGCATTTTTATCTCTCCAGCATCTCTTCCCCCTTCTTTCAGCAATAACCCTTGCATTTCGTTTGAGAAGCTATTCCCTCCTCATTTTCTGTCTCTGTGGACCAGATGGGACTACACCTATAGCTTCAGGAGGGTATCTCATTTCTCTGGTCATAGACAATTGCATTTCCATTGTTTGACCCCAGTGATAAGTTCACATGAAAATGATCAACAGAGATCAGAGCAAAAGAATCCCAGAATTGGAGGGAGAGGTTAGAAAGTACATCTCCTTTTTCTCAGGGTGTGGTGTTGGGAGGAGGTGGAGCTGCAGCTGCTTACTGCCTCCTGGAGTCTTGGAAGAAAGCCAAGAGAACAGAAGGCAGTGTCAGATAAGGAGGAAAAAAAAAATAGAACCAGTGCTGGTAGCACCATTTGAATGCCTACATCCTGCCACACCTCAAAATCAGCCTTACCTTTGGACTTTTTTAGTCTAGTGTAAAAGTTTTCTGCTCAAGCCTGTTTGGGTTGGGCTTTCAGTCATAAATGGTGTAACTGCGTGAGTGAGTGAGTCACAGTGGTAGCTTTCAAGGACCACAACTTCCCAAACTGGGAAATGAATGTGCTTTTACAGCCTTCTACACACCTGAAGTTGTGGTTCCACCTTGATCCTCTCAACTCAATAGCCTTCTGAGAGGCACTGAGGGCTCTTGGGCCTTTGGCAATTGGGTTTACTTTTGGTTGGGTGTTTCTTTCCCATTAGCAAATAGTTGATAACTGAAGGCTAAGGAAGTCTAGGAGAGAACTGCTGTAATCAAGGTTTTGGTTTAGAAAAAGAGGGTTTCATTCTTTATAATATCAGTAGAAACATCAAAGAACTCAGTCAGAAGTCAACACTGGGAATTGGGGAAAACAGACTATATCTCTTTTAGCCTGACAGGAATCTATGCACTAAATCCATGCATTATTGTGGCATGTGATAATTTATATTTTAGCATACACATACAATAAATCCCTTCTATGACATGATAAATGTGACTTCAGATAGTCATAAAGTTGTGATTTGTTGTTGCAATGTTAAGCAAAGAAAATATATAAAGTTACCATTCTAGTTACTGGGTAGAAAAAAAAGAGAAAAAAATTTAAATTAAATGTGTGAAAAATGTACCTATTAGTACAATAAAACATTCATCATCGCTGAGCTGAGAAAGATCAGAGTGATGAAAGCTGAATCACTTTTAATGCTGCCTTGCAACTAACCCCTCAATGTTGTCAAAGTGACCAAGTAGGAATGCTGAGCAGAGCATGGGAGAAAATTTTCAATGGCTTTATAGCAATATTTATTATAGTCCGTTTAACTGTACGATAAAATGGCCTGATCTGTTTATATTGTAATGATAAATTAAATACCTGGGAGTTTCTAGAAAATGATTACTGTGTTTCCCTAAACACATCACAGTGTCTGTGCCTTTGCATATCACTTAGCCTGAGATGCTATTCCATTCCTAACCCCACTGAATGTAGCCCTCCATACCTTACATGATTCAAACACACTGCTTTACCTGGGGCTCCACCTGTAGGTTTTTGATTGCTCTATCCATGGTCCCTCCAGTTTGTGGTATAATCAGTCAAATGCTATTACGCTAGTTCTCTGCTCCCTGTCTCTGCCACTGGACTTTGAGGACCTGCCTGGCTCTGCAAGTCCCCAATACGTGTTTGCTAGATAAATAAATAACCTTAGTGTTTCATCATTTGCATAATCCTCCTGACTATAATTACAATGACTACCCATTTTGAACAGCCAGACAGTTTATATACATTGTAAATGATCATACCTTAAACTTCCACAGTGTTTATTGCCCCTCCACATTTTATAGATAAGAAAACTGAGGCTCACAGAGGTCTGGAAGGTTGCTCAAGATGTCATTAGCAAGTGATAGTTCAGGGATGTAAAGTCAGTACTTATTCCTCCACATCATATCTCCAACTTTACTTGAAAGAGTTATTTTTAAAAATTTCTAAAATGCTTCCATTGCAACATTCCCTGAACATTCCCTTGAGGGCTCTGTTTCCTGCTTCATTTGTGCTACCTGCTTCCGTCTGCAAAATCAAATAAGCCACTTTGTGCAGCTCCTTCCTCAGGAAATCTGGAAAACTGAGCTGTTCTTTCTAGGAACACTAACAATTCATCTCTATTTACTGGTCCAACGTACAATTTTCATTTTAACCCATGACGGCTCATGTTTCCCTGCACTGGGTTGTTCGCATATTAAAACTGAAAAAAAGTTTTAATTCCCAACAAACAGAAGCAGGAAACAGAAACAGTTTTGAAAAGGCTGGCTAAGAAAGAAGTTGTTACAGAAATTGAAGCCCACAAAGCGTTTTTATTAAAATGACCTGATTAATTACAACTCTTATTTGGCTCTGCCAGCACAGATCTGGTTCCTACCTGTTACACTCTGCAGTGCACTTTACCCCAGTGAGTAAATTACCCAAATGTTGGTCTGAGAATTTACCCTGCTCAAGGTTTTGATGAGGTTTGCACTAGTCTGAAGAAAAAGCAGAAACAAAGGAACAGTGCTATCCATGCATCTGAGTATATGTGTACATATGCATAGTGCACACACACACTCCACACACACACACAGTCATATATACACACCACAAACACACACAATCACCAGTTTCCTTTTTGGTAAAGGATCATGTTTTGAGATCATATCTTTTCACCTTTTTTTGACATTAAAATATCCTTTCCTTTAAGAAATTATAGTGCAAGTGGATGGTAGATACTTTCCTTGATGTCTCAACCTGACAGAATTAAAATGTCTCAGAAAGCCCTTTTTCATCTCTCTTGATTTTTGAACACAATGTTTGTATGGGTCCACAGCATTCCAGATTCCTGGAACCATGTCTCACTTCCTTTTTCTGTGTTTTCTTGGCCAGCCATAAAAATAACAAATCTGCTCCCCAAGAAGGAAGACTAATGTTTTCAAAATACTTTCCTGCTCTGGGCTCTAGGCTCACCTGTTGTTTTTAGCCTTCATTGGCAGTTAGGAATGTGATGACTGTGTCAATAGTTTTAGGTTTATGTCCTGGATATTAAGATAGTCTGTAAGCACCCTTACTCTAGGCAAGGAAGCACTGCCTTCAGATATTGTCAGAATTTACACATAGCAGATGCTCAGCTGTTTTAGTATCAATTTAGCACAAGGAACTTCGGGGTAAGTGCTGAACATTAGTAAGGTAATGACAATAGTTTAAAATTAATATTGATTAGATATTTTACATACACTAACTACTATTTTAAGTATTCCCTATGTGAACTCATTTACTCCTTCCAGATGCCAAAGAGAGCTTTCATGATCGCTGCTCTCATTTCAAAAGGGAAGAAACTAAGGCACCAGAGGGTGAAGCAATCTGACTGTGATCACACGGCTTTTCCTTGGCACTGGTGGGATTTGAAGTTTTTAAAGTTCTACTTATATATTTTTATTTATTTATTTGAAAGGCAGAGATGAGAGAGGGAGGGAGGGAGGGAAGAAGGGGGGGGAGAGAGAGACAGAGAGACAGAGAGAGAGACAGAGAGCTCTTCAATACAATATATTGTTTCTCACTCCAAATGCCTGTGACAGTTGGGTCTGGGCCAGCCCAAAGCCAGGAGCCTAAACTGGAATGTGAGTGGCAGGGACCCAAGTACTCGAGTCCACACCTGCTGCCTCCTATGGTGCACAGCAGTAGGAAGGTAGATCTGAAGAAGAGCTAAGACTCAAACCAAGGCACTCTGATGATATGTGATGTGAGTATCCCAAGCAGCATCTTAACAACTGGACCAAATGCACACCCCACAGCTGTGCGATTTGAACCAGCACAAGCTTAGTTTAAGTTCTAAATATCTTTCAGCACATCACCATGCTGCCTTCTGCAGGAACGGGTCAAACAGCTACTGCTGGAGACCTTCATCCGTGGTCCCCAGGGCTGCATGGGTGATCAGGGCTCTTAAGCATTATTTTATACTCACAACAATCCAATGCAATCTAGAGACCTCTGTTTACAGGTAAGACACTGAAGCACAGTGCTCCTACGTAGATTCTTCAAGATTGGAAAGTGGCAGAAACAACTCAACCACTGTTTTGTTTGACCCTGAACCTCGTAAGCAATGATGCTGTGCTTGGAAGAGCTTAGGATTTGGGGTGGGAAAATTCTATCATCTGGTGCCCACAATAGCTGAGTGGCCTTGCCATACTACTGCATCCTCTATAAGGAGCAGGAGAGGTTTGAAAGGTGCCTAATAAAAACAGTAATGTGCTGGTTGAATGTAATTTGTTTACGGATATGTCAGAGGCTTGTTCCATTTCCTGACCCTCCAGCACCTTGGCAGTTTCAGAGAATTCACCGTCCATCCTCTTTGCTCTCCTTGCCAGCTTCCAGTTCTGGCAGGAACCTCAGAAGCATCTGGCCTCTTGTTCCTGAGTAGCTCTAGGAAATGTATTTCGAGTTGCAGATCACCTATAGCCACAGAAAGAAAATCAAAGCTGACAAGCATTGTGCTCGTTAGGTACATGTTCAGATTTACCCAGCCTCAGAGATATTAGGAAAGGATATTTATAGCTTGACCTTTCAAAACTAATAATTCCAGTGAAAGAGAAACCATAGTATTCGGCACAATTTTTTAAAAACCTGAATAGTGAAGGAAACACTTATTTTATTGTTTGCAGTGTAGATTGCCACATTTATTAAAAATCTAATGAATTGCTTATGCATATTTATCACATTTTAAAGATGATTAAAACAATATAAAGTCAGTTAGATGTGTGATATTTCCATCTCTTCTACCTATTTTGATATTTTCTTAATAATATGTGCATTTATCTTACATTTTGAAAAGATAAAATTCAGTAACAACCCAGAAATATGAATCTCAGAACTTGATCATACAATAAAATGCCAAAACATTCCTTTTTTAAATATTTGGAAATAAAAATACAAATACCACAAGATATTAACATACTCCTTTTGCTTTAAAATTTTTAGTTGTCACATAATAATTATATGTACTAATGGGTACAGTGTGGCATTTCAACACATGTATATGATGTGTAATGATCTGATTAAAGTAATTAGTACATCCATCATATCACACACTTACCATTTCTTTGTGATGGAAACATTCAAAATCCTCTCTACTAGGTATTTTGGAATATGTAATTAATTGTTGTCAACATCTTCCTTTTTTTTTTAATTTTTGGTCTTCCTTTATTCTTCCTTCAGATGCCACATTAAATTGACTTTTAGATAACATGTGTTGGATGAAGATCTTCCTGGCTTATTTTATTGCCTTGAAAATGCCAAAATTAGGAGAATCTATTTGTCTCCAAATCAGTACATTCTCAAGAGGTGACTTCTATTGAAAATCCTTATATTCTACGTAATTAAATGTTCTGTGTTGAGAATGTAAAGTATGCCATATTCTGAGGGAAAAAAAAAAAAACAAAAAACCTCTCAACCTTTCCAGATGGGACCAACTTGAGTTTTTAAGGTGGGAAGAGGGAGAGGTTGGAGGTCCAGAGGCACCAGTAGAAATGAACACTGTGGGAACGCTTGCTTAATGACTTTATGGTTCTGATTTGTGGCTTTTAGTGGAAATTAAAAAAAAAAGGTTATCAATGAAGTTGAAAAATGATTAAAAATATTTTAAAACATGTAAGCACTTCCCTAGTGTATATATCAAATACATTCTTTTAAAATGGAATCAGAAAAAATTATATAAAGCCAAACCATTTTATTATGCATATTCCTTTAAGTCTTTCTTCACAGTTCATTATCAGAATCATCACTTTTACATTATTTTAAAATATGCAGTGATATTTTCTCCATTATTGTTGTTATTAAATTCTACATAACATCTTGACTTGGTTAGTCACTAGTTATTTAATTCTTTCCTTATTATTTTAATTTTTTGTCATCTACTTGAAAGGTGGGAAGGCAGAGAGAGAGAGGAGAGAAGAGAGAAGGAGGAAGAAAAGGAAGCAGAGAAGGAGAGAGAACTACTGGTTCACTTACCAAATGCCTGCCACAGCCAGGACTGGGCCAGGCCAAAGTCAGGAACACAGAACTCTGTCTGGATCTCCCACATGATTGGTAGAGGTCTAAGTATTGGAGCCAGTATCCTCTGCTTCCCGGATGTACAGCAAAAAGCTGCATTAGAAATGGAGCATCCAGGATTATGGGATGTGAGCGTTACAAGTGGTGGTTTAAATTTCTATGCCACAATGTCTGCCCCCATTTCTTTATTTTTGATAGTTAGGTTTCTGCTCATTTATTTTGCTTTTCTAGAAATAGCAACTACATATTCTAGGTTTTCAGAGTACGTTTTTCTAGTCCTTTAATTTTATTGTATTTATATGTTCTTGCTTTTTGCTTTTAAAAAATAGAGTCATGGAGCTGGTGTTGTGGTGCAGTAGGTTAAGCTGCTGCCTCTGTCTCCCATATGAGTACCAGTTCAAGTTCCAGCAGTTCTACTTCTGATCCAGCTCCCTGCTTATGCATCTGGGAAAGCAGCAGAAGATGACCCAAGTGCTTGGGACTCTGCCTCCCACAGGGAAGACCCAGATGGAGTTCCTGGCTTCTAGTTTTGGCCTTGCTCAGCCATGGCCATTGTGGCCATGTGGGGAGTGAACCAGTGGGTGGAAGACCTCCCCTCCCCTCCAAAAATTGTCCCTTCCAAGTAAATAAATAAATAAATCTTTAAAAGAAGTTATGATAATTGTAGTTAAAAATTCAACAAGCTTGAATATTCCTACAGAATTTTCTTTCTATGAAGGGTTATTTCTTTAAGACAATTTTTCCTCCTTCTATTTGTTTATTTTTTCTTTACCATATTCTCATCATGAAATTCTACTATTTAATACCCAACTTAAATATCTTTTTGTTGAGACTTTAACTGATATTCTCTAGTAGTATGCATCACTCTGACCTTTATACATTACTTGCTTATAGCAGAGAGTACATTGTAGTGCAATTATGTTGAATTTCAAATATTTACTGAGCACACTGTATTGTGCATTTGTTAGGGAGAAACCTTGAGTATATATTATACATATATCCCAACTTCATAGAACAATTTTTCACAAATTAGATGTTTATTAAATAATTGAATGAGTGAATTAAATAAAAGCATTTACAAGGGCCTTTACGAGTGGAGGAAGAAATGGAATTCTGCTTACAGGAGTTCAGGGAAAGGTGAGATGCTTAGGGGTGGAGGAGAAGGGAAAGGGGAAGGAGAAGGGAAGGAACTTCTTTCCATTGAGCTTTGTTCTGTGGGAGGCATTATGCCAGGTGCTTTACTTACCTTATCTCATTTAACCCTGAGAACAGCTCTGAAGTAGGTTCTATGACTCTCGTATTGCATATTGCAGATAAAGAGATTAATGTTCATAGAGGTTTAGTCATTACATGAGTTCATTTTATTAGCAAGAGCCTGAACTGAAGGAGAATGAGAAGGGGAGTTTCACTGCCATTCAACTGAAGAGGTAGGAGGTGAGTGGGTGGATTCTGCAAGATAAGGCACAAGGACAGATATGACTGACCAGCTAGTGTTGCTAATTATCAAGGAGCTTAACCTGGCTATTTGGAAAGCTTGAATGGGGCTAAGAGATAGGTAATCTGTGTTTCCAGTATCACATGCTTTAAGAATTATAAAGCCAGTAAGGCCTCTGACAGAGTAGAAGGGGTTAAGACTCTGCTGAAGGGTGTGTCTATATAAATAATGGTTGGCCTGAGCAACTCTTAATACCTAAGGCTGGTCATATTCTCACTACTGCAGTTATTACATGATTATGGTGAACCCTATGGAATTAATTTACATTACTGAAAGCCTTTGGGAATGTGCAGTTGAGTTTTAATGAAACAAAAATGAGAAAGTTGAACTAAGGGAAATAATTCAAGATACAGAGAATACTATGGTACTTGAAGGATGACATTAAAAACCAAAATGCTGTAAAAGAGAACAGAGGGTTGACAAAAGTTGTTTAACTTCCATTGTCCTTCTGTACAGCAACAGTTGTAAAAGGAAATATAGCCTTTAAGCATGGCTGGTTATGGATATCTCTTTTATCAATGACTTGTCTTTGTGTATTTGGGTCCTTACCACCATCATCACCAAATTGTTATCCTCAGAATCAACAAACACAGGCCTGCTGATGTGCAACACTGTAGTCACTACTGAGTACACCAAGAGGCATAGGCCAGTCCTTGTTCTTCAAGGACTTGTACCTTGAAAATAGGTACAAGAGAAAATAGGGTCTGGATAGAAGACAACTGGGATTTTTTTTTTTTTTTTTTTACTTG
Organism: Oryctolagus cuniculus; assembly: GCF_051225735.1. Lineage (NCBI taxonomy): Eukaryota > Metazoa > Chordata > Mammalia > Lagomorpha > Leporidae > Oryctolagus > Oryctolagus cuniculus. Next base: position 13,421,021 of record NC_142868.1, read on the forward strand.
ACAGAGTTATAGACAGAGAGCGAGACAGAGAGGACAGAGAGAAAGGTCTTCCTTCTGTTGGTTCACTCCCCAAATGGCTGCTACAGCTGGCGCTGCACCGATCCGAAGCCAGGAGCCAGGTGCTTCCTCCTGGTCTCCCATGGGGTACAGGGCCCAAGCACTTGGGCCATCCTTCACTGCCCTCCCGGGCCACAGCAGAGAGCTGGACTGGAAGAGGAACAACCAGGACCAGAACTGGATGCCGGCGCTGCAGGCAGAGGATTAACTAAGTGAGTCACAGTGCTGGTCCCTGGGAATTAACATGTAGCATGTTCTTTCTATGTGCCATTGCTTATACCAAATACTTCACATGAGTTTAGACCAAAAATTTTGCTATTGTGATACCTAGAAAAAGCATTATTTTAGCAAGGGGGACAACTTTATTTAGAAAATGTTGTCAGGCTACTTGGGGTGGAAAGTAAGGCTTGGAGAACCAGTCCAAAAGAATACTGTGTTATTGGGCTGGCGCCGTGGCTCAATAGGCTAATCCTCCACCTTGCGGCGCCGGCACACCGGGTTCTAGTCCCGGTCGGGGCGCCGGATTCTGTCCCGGTTGCCCCTCTTCCAGGCCAGCTCTCTGCTATGGCCAGGGAGTGCAGTGGAGGATGGCCCAGGTGCTTGGGCCCTGCACCCCATGGGAGACCAGGAAAAGCACCTGGATCCTGGCTCCTGCCATCGGATCAGCGCGGTGCGCCGGCTGCAGCGGCGGCCATTGGAGGGTGAACCAACGGCAAAGGAAGACCTTTCTCTCTCTGTCTCTCTCTCACTGTCCACTCTGCCTGTCAAAAAAAAAAAAAAAAAAGAATACTGTGTTATAAAGAAACAGCAAAACTGAAAATTAAAAATTTGAGAATGAGGTAAACAGTGATAGTGCAATGTCCCACATTTCACTCTTCTGAAATGAAATATGGGTCAACTATATTTGATATATGGTTTAAATATAATTGGGTTACATTAATCCAAGTCACATGGTTATACTCAAACTTCCTATGCAAGGAAAGCTAGACAAAGGAATTTTGAATTCTCTCTAGGAGAAGTGAGAAATAGTGTAGGGGAGAAGATGTTGGGGGGGAACAAAATATCCTAGAAACCCTCTTCTGAATATATTTCATTTCTTCTGTTTTGATTAAAGACTTATGAAGAATTGTGCCCATTACCACTTTGTACAGAAATACTGGCTGGCTGTGCACTGCACAGCTTCTCAGGATGTGCCACTCATTTAGACTGGCTGCACTATAGTTTGTAGTGCAGTTTCTTGCACCCAGAGTAACCTTTGCATTTATAATATCAATGAATAAGAAAAACATTGTGTGTACTGTGGTCTAGTTATTGTTTTGCTATGGGGCAGTAGAGAGATCCAGGATCTAGTAGTCCTAGGTATTAATTTCACATGAAATTCGTGTATGAGGCCATGAGGCCATTGACAAGTTAGTTTATCTCTCAGAATGTTACCTTCTTTGTGTATAAAATGAGGGTGTGAATACTTAGCTCATCATGTTATGCATGTCTGGTCCAGGGTAAGCACCATTATATCTATAATGATGACCTTACAAACAATATCTCATCTTATCCCCATTACAGTTTTATAGTTTAGCCTTAACTTGGGAAACTGAGAATCAGAGAACCTAAGACACCAAGTGAAGACAACTGTGGAGTGTCAGGAAATGAAATCAAACTCAGATTTGGAAGTCTGTGGTCATTCTGCACTGAAAAGTTGGTTTTTACCTATTTGCAAGGATGAATATCCAATATAAATTCATTTTCCTCCAAGCCTTTTTTTTTTTATCATGTCCAGCATAAATATTAATGTAGTTCCCATCTGCCATCATGAAAAAACACTTGGTCAAATCTATTTTAGAAAATGAAGTAAAATTGCTTTTTGTTTAGTTCAGAGTATGTATGTTATGCTTTCTTTTGACCATCCAGTCCATTTTTGAAGTGGAATTTTGGTTACCTAGGGAACTAGCATACAGCATTGGTATATATTTTTTAATGAGATGTAAGCTCAAAGTTAGAATTGTTGGCTGAATTTCAAGTGGTGACCTCTGTATTGACTCGAAAGTTAACATAATTTTACTTGCTATCTAAAAATAAAATTAAAGATGGGAGAAAATGAAAGGAGTTGATGGTTGGTGAAAATAACTGTCTTTAAGTTGCAGATATTTTGCCTTTTAGTTGGAAGCGAGATAATTGATATCTTTATTTCAGACTATGTAATTTGCACACAATTCTTAGTATTTTGGGAAATGTTTTATGTGTTTTTAAATGGGAATAAATTTTATGTGCCAAGTTGTAGGAAATACTAATATGTACACAATAATGTGTACATTTCTGGAATTGTACTGCACAAAATATATGAAATCTTATCTTTCCCTACAATTATACTTCTTTTTAAGGAAGGCTGTACTTCATTCAGTGGTTCAAATCTTTCACAATACAGCAGTTATCTTAAAAATAGAAATAAAACAAGGAAAGAAAATTACTAAGAATCACTTTCTCTGCTTCACATATTTCAACTAGTAATGATAAGACCAGGGCAGAGAGCCAATAATAGGTGATCAGAATTTGGGGAGTTAAAGGCTTGAGTAAAAGCAATATTCGTCTGGGATTCTGAAGCTCCCATCTTAAGGAGTATACTATGAATGCCAACTTGAAGGGCTGGAGGACTGGAAATCTAAAGATAAGAACAAAGAGTCTGGAGCCATGTGGGCAAAGATTAAACACTGAAGCATCTGAATTGCCATTGAATGTGGGGAAAGTTAGGCAGTGTTTGAGTTTTACTTTTACAAGGGGCAGTGTCTAAAACATGAATTGGTCAGCCTGTGTGTTAATGCAGTCAAAAATGTCCTCAAAGAACGTGTGTCCTGATTATTTCATGTTTTTGTCTTCTGTGTATGTTAACTAAGATTAAATTTGGCTCAGAGAAACTGTCTTCAATTGGGTTTCCTAAAAGCCCTGTCTGACAGTGTGGAGCCAAGGGAGGTTTGTGAGAAAGTTCAGGGCTGAGGCTATTGAAGCGTTAATTTAATGGGTCTGGGCAGGGAGACAATTATGTGGTGAGAATCAGAAACACCAAAAGACAGCAGGTGGAATGGAGGTGCTAGGTGTAGCCACAGTAATATTCCCTAAAGTATCTGTGGCCAGGCCTATTAATACAGACCATAGTTTTTTTTTTTTTTTTTTTTAAAGATTTATTTACTTATTTGAAACTTAGATTTACAGAGTGGGGTGGTGGGAAGAGAGATCTTCTATGCACACATTCACTCCCCAGATGGCTGCAACATCTGGCACAGAGCCGATCTAAAGCCTGGATCCAGGAGCTTTTTCTGGGTCTTCCATTGGCGGCTGGGGACCAAACGCTTGGGCCATCTTCTGCTACTTTTCCCAGGCCATCAGCAAGGAGTTGTATTGGTGGTGGGGCATCTGGGACATGAACTCGCACCCATATGGGATGCAAGTGTTGCAGGGGTGGCTTCATCCTCCATGCCATTAAGCTGGCCCCAGAGCAGTGTAATATCTTAAAGACATGGAGCCATTTTAGACATTCAGATCCTGAAACTGATTAAGATCTGATGGGGTGATATAAATGGAGTATTTCTGGGGAAAAGTACCCATGATGAGCTGTATATCAGGAGTGGTTCAAATGTTTCATAGGTTTGTTTAACTCATTGTCCTCAGCTGGGTGACACCAGCATCACGCCATTTAAGATTCACTTTTCTGGTACTTTGGGGACCTTTTAGTTGAGTACTTGGCTTAACAAATATTGACTTAATGAATCTAGCTTTGGTAATGCCATGGGTTAGGAAGGTAGCTATTAACATTGTTGTGAAGTCTCCTCCTTGCTCATGATAATGCTATTTTTGATTGATGGAAAATATCAGAGTGAAATATATTCTGCCTATTCTATAAAGACATTCAGACCAAAAAGATGGTGGACTTCCCGGAAGAAGTTAACTGGAAGGCAGTGGAGGTGAAGCACAATCCATAGACTGAGGAAATTTCCTTAGAGAAGAAGGAATAAGTATGCAAGGACCAGTGATTACAGAAGGGGAAGGTGAGCTTCTAAGAACTATTTATCAATGAAGGTAAATCTGAGAAATGCAGTTGAAGGGCTCAGGGTAAGTTCCATGGAGTATATGAGTGAGCTGAGTCACAGAATAGGGGTCAAGATGAAGGGAACACAATTAACTGAGCCCCTAAAAGGAAACTCATAGAAGTGAAACTGACACAATGAGAAGCAATGACTTGATCAGCCCCTGTCCTGTCAAAGACAGCTTACTATTTTATTCTTTTTAGTATTTTCTTTTTCTACTTAATACCATTGATTGAACTTTTAATTTAACACAGAATTATTCTTAGATGTTTAAATACAATTGAAAATTGATCCCTGTAAAAAGAAGAGTGGGAATAAGAGAGGGATGATATGTACAGTTCAGCACACATTCCCATGAACTTACACCTAAGGGTAAAGCTAAAAATTTGCCATAGGACTCCAAATTTCTTCAAGTTGGTAGGTTTAATGCCATCTCTTACATGTTAAAATGATTATATTAAATGTGTAACTGATCATATAGATAGGATTAAATGTCAAAGGGATCACATAACTAAGACCAAGTGTCTGGAAATAACAATAGACAGAATTAAAAATGAGAGAACCATCTATCTTGGGAAGCAGGCCATACAGCAGACTCATAGGATGACAAATGTCCTACACAGCACTCTGGCCTCAGAATCAGCCCTTAAGGCATTCAGAACTGCCCATGAAAAGCCCATGAGAGCATTTCACGCATGGAAAGCCAAGTCACTGTGGCAAAAAATAATCTACACAAAGGATCTCTGTGAGTGAGATCCCAGTGGAAAGAAGGGGTCATCAAAGAAGGATGTACTTTTCTCTGAAGGGAGGAGAAAACTTCCACTTTACTTACAATTATGGCCCTGTCTAAATACTGATGGAGTTTGTGGTCACATAGGTGGTCAATGACATCATAAGTAAGAGTGTCAGTTGTTAAATCAACAATAGGAGTCTCTGTGAACCAACTTCCCATGCAGTACCTCTGTCTCCAGAGTTGGATTATGAGAATTACAGTAAAACTAGTCTTCAAATGGTACTTGATACTTTGTGTGTATGTGTGGGTGCAAACTATTAAAATCTTTACTTAGTATAGAGTTGATCTTCTGTATATAAAGATAATTAAAAATGAATCTTAATGAAGAATGGGGTGGGAAAGGGAGTAGGAGGTGGGATGGTTTGGGGGTAGCAGGGTGGGTATGGGGAGAAGAACTGCTATAATCCAAAAGTTGTACTCATGAAATTTATATTTATTAAATAAAAGCTTTCTTAAAAAAAAGAAAAAAAAGAAGAAGGGAATACAGGCTGGAGATGGTAGCAGTTAGACACTGAGTGTCACCCAGAGGGAGGAGGTTGAACAGCCCTTCCCTTGGTGGCACAGAGAACTGGTGATCAAACTGAAGACAATGTTAGCACATACGTATGTAACCAGTATCTTATTTGGTGGTTTAGTAAAATCATCTAGTGATGTGCTATTTCCACTAAGTTTTTTTTTTTAAAATCACTAGCTGTAGTAGAGAATACTAAACACTATTGAAATGCTTCGATTTGGATGTATTTTATCAACCACCTCCCCTGGTTTAATGCCCAGACTGGACAGTGTCCCCTAATTTGCAGCTATATATGTCCTTATTTTCCTGACAGAAATTAAAGGGTTTTGGATACTCTTTCATGTATTTGAGATAAAGGATCTTTAATGTAATGGAGTACATATAAATATAGGCAAGATGCCTACTCCGAAAAACACTTCACTTGGACCAGTCATTTAGCCTAACACTTGAGAAACCCATGACCCTCTTTGGTGCCTGGGTTTGATTCCCAGTTATGGCTCCTGACTCCAGCTTCCTGCCAATGCAGACTCTGGGAGGCGGTTGGCAATGGTTCTAGTAACTGGCTTCCTGCTACAAGTGAAGGAGACCTGAATGGTGATCCCACCTCCCGGGTCTGGCCCTGGCCCAGCCCTGACAATTGTGGGCATTTGGGGAGTGAAACAGAGGAAACCCAAATGGCCAACAGACACATGAAAAAATGTTCAAGATCACTAGCAATCAGGGAAATATAAATCAAAACCACAATGAGGTTTCACCTCACCCCGGTTAGAATGGCTCACATTCAGAAATCTACCAACAATAGATGCTGGAGAGGATGTGGGGAAAAAGGGACACTAACCCACTGTTGGTGGGAATGCAAACTTGTCAAGCCACTATGGAAGTCAGTCTGGAGATTCCTCAGAAACCTGAAGATAACCCTACCATACAACCCAGCCATCCCACTCCTTGGAATTTACCCAAAGGAAATTAAATTGGCAAACAAACAAGCTGTCTGCACCTTAATGTTTATTGCAGCTCAATTTACAATAGCTAAGACCTGGAATCGACCCAAATGCCCATCAACAGTAGACTGCATAAAGAAATTATGGGACATGTATTCTATAGAATACTATACAGCAGTCAAAAACAATGAAACCCGGTCATTTGCAACAAGATGGAGGAATTTGGAAAACATCATGCTGAGTGAATTAAGCCAGTCCCAAAGGGACAAATATCATATGTTCTCCCTGATTGATGACAACTAACCAAGCACCTAAAAGGAAACCTGTTGAAGTGAAATGGCACTATGAGAAACAGTGACTTGATCAGCTCTTGTCTTGACGGTTGATGTACAATGTAATACTTTATCCATTTTACTATTGTTTTGTTCTAGTACTATTGGTTGAGCTCTGTAATTAACAGACAATTATTCTTAGGTATTTAAATTTTAACTGAAATGTGATCCCTGTTAGGAATTTGGAAAACATTAAGGTGAGTGAAATAAGCCAGTCCCAAAGGGACAAATATCATATGTTCTCCCTGATCGGTGATAACTAACAGAGCATCAAAAAGGAAACCCCTTAAAGTGAAATGAACACTATGAGAAACAGTGACTTGATCAGCCCTTGCCGTGACTGTTGATGAACAAATTAATACGTTATTCCTCTTAGTATGTTTTTTGTTTGTTCTACGTAATACTTTTGGTTGAATACTGTAATCAATACACAGTTATTCTTAAGTGTTGAAACTTAACTGGAAAGTGATCACTGTTAAATATAACAGTGGGATTAAGAGAGGGAAGAGATGTACAATTTGGGACATGCTCAAGCTGACTTGCCTAAATGGTAGAGTTAGAAACACACCAGGGGATTCCAATTCAATCCCATCAAGGTGGCATGTACTAATGCCATCTCACTAGTCCAAGAGATCAATTTTTGTTCACAACTGATCATAATGATAGGACTAAGAGTCAAGGGGATCACAGAAACAAGACTAGTGTCTGCTAATACTAACTGATAGAATCAAAAAGGGAGAGAACAATCCATCATGGGAAGTGGGATACACAGCAGACTCATAGAATGGCAGATGTCCTAAACAGCACTCTGGCCTCAGAATCAGCCCCTAAGGCATTCAGATCTGGCTGAAGAGCCCATCAGAATATTTCAGGCATGGAAAGCCAAGACATTCTGGAAAAAAAAACAAAAAAAAAAAAACCTAAATGAAAGATCTCTGCAAGTGAGATCCCCGTGGAAAGAACAGGTCATCAAAGAAGGAGGTACCTTTCTCTGAAGGGAGGAGGGAACTTCCACTTTGACTATGACCTTGTCTAAATATGATCAGAGTTGGTGAACTCAAAAGGCTTCCATAGCCTTGGCAACTTATGACTAGAGCCTAGGGTGATTACTGATGCCATAAACAAGAGTGTCAATTTGTTCAGTCAACAACAGGAGTCACTGTGCACTTACTCCTCATGTAGGAGCTCTGTCCTTAATGTGCTGTACATTGTGATTTAAGGCTATAACGAGTACTCAAACAATATATTTCACTTTGTGTTTCTATGTGGGTGCAAACTGTTGAAATCTTTACTTACTATATGCTAAACTGATCTTCTGTATATAAAGAGAATTGAAAATCAATCTTGGCCAGTGCCACAGCTCACTAGGCTAATCCTCCGCCTTGCGGCCCCAGCACACCGGGTTCTAGTCCCGGTAGGGTGCTGGATTCTGTCTCGGTTGCCCCTCTTCCAGGCCAGCTCTCTGCTGTGGCCAGGGAGTGCAGTGGAGGATGGCCCAAGTACTTGGGCCCTGCACCCTAGGGAGACCAGGATAAGTACCTGGCTCCCGCCATTGGATCAGCGCGGTGCGCTGGCCGTAGCGCACCAGCCACGGTGGCCATTGGAGGGTGAACAACGGCAAAGGAAGACCTTTCTCTCTGTCTCTCTCACTGTCCACTCTGCCTGTCAAAAAAATAAAAAAGAAAATGAATCTTGATGTGAATGCAAGGGGAGAGGGAGCAGGAAAGGGGAGGGTTGCGTGTGGGAGGGAAGTTGGGGGGGGAGCCATTGTAATCCATAAGCTATACTTTGGAAATTTATATTCATTAAATAAAAGTTAAAAAAAAAGAAAGAAGAAAGAAAAATAGCTGGAAGAAAGACTTCTGAATATTCACACTACAAAGATACCTTGAATATATGAAGCAGTGGAATCTAATTATCCTAATTTGATCATTAAACTGCATGTATGTGTCAAAATATTACATGGTACCCCATAAATATGTACAATTATTATGTCAATAAATACAAATAAAAAATAAATTATAAAAGAAAGTCTCCACACCTGTTCTGAGGGGCAAAGACATACACTTTTCTGCTCCTCCTCATAGCAGTTAAATACATCCTTTAGCAGGGTAGAAAAGGCTTAAGCCAATGCTCTTGAAAATAGCATCAATGAGGCTGGCGCCATGGCTCAATAGGCTAATCCTCCACCTGCGGCACCGGAAGACCGTGTTCTAGTTCCGCGCGGGGCTCCAGATTCTTTCTCGGTTGCTCCTCTTCCAGTCCAGCTCTTTGCTGTGGCCCGGGAAGGCAGTGGAGGATGGCCCAAGTGCTTGGGCTCTGCACCCACATGGGAGACCAGGTGAAGCACCTGGCTCTTGGTTTCGGTTCAGCACAGTGCAGCCATTGGGGGTGAACCAATGGAAAATAGGAAGACCTTTCTCTCTGTCTCTCTCTCTCTCACTCTCCACTCTGTCAAAAAAATAGCATCAATAAATATATTAGTGAACTTGGTCAATTTTTCAAATGTAAAGAATTTGCCTGTCTATGATAACATTTAAGTCCACTACTATTTGTTTCTGACCACAGTGTGTTCACATATGAGCCAGTATACATGAAGTGAATGATTTTTATAAATCATTCATTAAATGTATACCTTTCTGCACTTGGAAAGCAGTTTGGTTTGCTTATTTTATTTGAGAGGTAGAGAGATGCACTGAAAAACAGAGAGAACTGCCACCTACTGTTTTTTTTAATTAAATATATAAATATAAATTTCCAAAGTACAGTTTATGGATTGCAATGGCATCCCCCCCCCCATAATTTCCCTCCCACTCGCACCCCTCCCATCTCCCGCTCCCTCTCCCATTCTATTCACATCAAGATTCATTTTCAATTATCTTTATATATAGAAGATTGATTTAGTATATATTAAGTAAAGATTTCAACAGTTTGCACGCACACAGAAACACAAAGTGTAAAATACTGTTTCAGTACTAGTTTTAGCATTACTTCACATTATACAACACATTAAGGACAGATCCCATATGAGGAGTAAGTACACAGTGACTCCTGTTGTTGACTTAACAAATTGACACTCTTGTTTATGGCATCAGTAATCTCCCTAGGCTCTAGTCATGAGTTGCCAAGGCTATGGAAGCCTTTTGAGTTCACTGACTTCGATCTTATTCCGACAGGGTCATAGTCAAAGTGGAAGTTCTCTCCTCCCTTCAGAGAAAGGTACCTCCTTCTTTGGTGGCCCTGTTTTTTCCACTGGGATCCCACTTGCAGAAATCTTTCATTTAGGTCTTTTCTTTTTTTTCCAGAGTATCTTGGCTTTCCATGCCTGAAATACTCTGATGGGCTCTTCAGCCAGATCCGAATGCCCTAGGGGCTGATTCTGAGGCCAGAGTGCTATTTAGGACATCTGCCATTCTATGAGTCTGCTGTGTATCCCACTTCCCATGATGGATAGTTCTCTCCCTTTTTTATTCTATCAGTTAGTATTAGCAGACACTAGTCTTGTTTGTGTAATCCCTTTGACTCTTAGACCTATCAGTGTGATCAATTGTGAACTGAAATTGATCAATGGACTAGTGAGATGGCATTGGTACATGCCACCTTGATGGGATTGTATTGGAATCCCCTGGCACGATTCTAACTTCATCATTTGGTGCAAGTCCTATTGAGCATGTCTCAAATTGTACATATCCTCCCTTTCTTATTCCCACTGTTATATTTAACACGGATTACTTTTCAGTTAAAATTTAAATACCTAAGAATAATTGTCTGTTAATTACAGAGCTCAACCAATAGTACTAGAACAAAACAATAGTAAAATGGATAAAGTATTACATTGTACATCAACCGTCAAGACAAGAGCTGATCAAGTCACTGTTTCTCATAGTGCCATTTCACTTCAACAGGTTTCCTTTTAGGTGCTTGGTTAGTTGTCATCAATCAGGGAGAACATATGATATTTGTCCCTTTGGGACTGGCTTAATTCACTCAGCATGATGTTTTCCAAATTCCTCCATCTTGTTGCAAATGACCGGGTTTCATTGTTTTTGACTGCTGTATAGTATTCTATAGAATACATGTCCCATAATTTCTTTATGCAGTCTACTGTTGATGGGCATTTGGGTCGATTCCAGGTCTTAGCTATTGTAAATTGAGCTGCAATAAACATTAAGGTGCAGACAGCTTGTTTGTTTGCCAATTTAATTTCCTTTGGGTAAATTCCAAGGAGTGGGATGGCTGGGTTGTATGGTAGGGTTATCTTCAGGTTTCTGAGGAATCTCCAGACTGACTTCCATAGTGGCTTGACAAGTTTGCATTCCCACCAACAGTGGGTTAGTGTCCCTTTTTCCCCACATCCTCTCCAGCATCTATTGTTGGTAGATTTCTGAATGTGAGCCATTCTAACCGGGGTGAGGTGAAACCTCATTGTGGTTTTGATTTATATTTCCCTGATTGCTAGTGATCTTGAACATTTTTTTATGTGTCTGTTGGCCATTTGGATTTCCTCTTTTGAAAAATGTCTATTGAGGTCCTTGGCCCATCTCTTAAGTGGGTTGTTTGTTTTGATGTTGTGGAGTTTCTTGATTTCTTTGTAGATTCTGGTTATCAACCCTTTATCTGTTGCATAGTTTGCAAATATTTTTTTCCCATTCTCTCGGTTGCCTCTTCACTTTCCTGACTGTATCTTTTGCAGTACAGAAACTTCTCAATTTGATGCAATCCCAAATGTTAATTTTGGCTTTGACTGCCTGCTCTTCTGGGCATTCTCCAAGAAGTCTTTGCTAGTACCTATGTCTTGCAGGGTTTCTCCAATGTTCTCTAATAATTTGATGGTGTTGGGTCATAGATTTATGTCTTTAATCCATGTTGAGTGAATTTTTGTGTAAGGTGAAAGGTAGGGGTCTTGCTTCATGATTCTGTACGTGGAAATCCAGTTTTCCCAGCACCATTTATTGAATAGACTGTCCTTACTCCAGAGATTGTTTTTGGATCCTTGATCAAATATAAGTAGGCTGTAGATGTTTGGATTGATTTCTGGTGTTTCTATTCTGTTCCACTGGTCTATCCATCTGTTTCTGTACCAGTACCATACTGTTTTGATAACAACTGCCCTGTAGTATGTCCTGAAATCTGGTATTGTGATGCCTCCGGCTTTGTTTTTGTTGTACAAGATTGCTTTAGCTATTCGAGGTTTCCTGTGTCTCCATATGATTTTCAGCACAATTTTTTCTAGATCTGAGAAGGTCTTTGGTATCTTGATTGGTATTGCATTGAATGTATAAATTGCTTTTGGGAGAATGGACATTTTGATGATGTTGATTCTTACAATCCATGAGCATGGAAGATTTTTCCATTTTTTGGTATCCTCTTCTATTTCTTTCTTTAAGGTTTTGTATTTCTCATCATAGAGATCTTTAACATCCTTGGTTAAGTTTATTCCAAGGTATTCGATTGCTTTTGTAGCTATTGTGAATGGGATTGATCTTAGAAGTTCTTTCTCAGCCGTGGCATTGCCTGTGTATACAAAGGCTGTTGATTTTTATGCATTAATTTTATATCCTGCTACTTTGACAAACTCTTCTATGAGTTCCAATAGTCTCTTAGTAGAGTTCTGTGGGTTCACTAAATAAAGAATCATATCATCTGCAAAGAGGGATAGTTTGAGTTCTTCCTTCCCAATTTGTATCCCTTTAATTTCTTTTTCTTGCCTAATAGCTCTGGCTAGAACCTCCAGAACTATATTGAATAGCAGTGGTGAGAGTGGGCATCCCTGTCTGGTACCAGATCTCAGTGGAAATGCTTCCAACTTTTCCCCATTCAATAGGATGTTGGCTGTGGGTTTTTCATAGATTGCTTTGATTGTATTGAGGAATGTTCCTTCCCTACCCAGTTTGCTTAGAGTTTTCATCATGAAAGGGTGTTGCATTTTATCAAATGCTTTCTCTGCATCTATTGAGATAATCATATGGCTTTTCTTCTGCAGTCTGTTAATGTGGTGAATCACATTGATTGATTTGCGAATGTTGAACCATCCCTGCATACCAGGGATAAATCCCACTTGTTCTGGATGGATGATCTTTCTGATGTGTTGTTGAATTCTATTGCTGAGAAATTTATTGAGGATTTTTGCATCTATGTTCATCAGGGATATTGGTCTGTAATTTTCTTTCAATGCTGCATCTTTTTCCAGCTTAGGAATTAAGGTGATGCTGGCTTCATAGAAAGAATTTAGGAGGATTCCCTCTTCTTCGATTGTTCTGAATAGTTTGAGAAGAATTGGAGTTAGTTCTTCTTTAAATGTCTGGTAGAATTCAGCAGTGAATCCATCTGGTCCTGGGCTTTTCTTTGTTGGGATGGACTTTATTACTGTATCAATTTCTTTCTCATTTATGGGTCTGTTTAGGTTTTCTATGTCTTCCTGGTACAATTTAGGTAGGTTTCATGTGTCCAGGAATCTATCCATTTCTTTCTTTTTTTTTTAACTTTTATTTAATGAATATAAATTTCCAAAGTACGACTTATAGATTACAATGGCTTCCCCCCCATACCGTCCCTCCCGCCCACAACCCTCCCCTTTCCCGCTCCCTCTCCCCTTCCATTCACATCAAGATTCATTTTCAATTATCTTAATATACAGAACATCAGCTTAGTATACATTAAGTAAGGATTTCAATAGTTTGCTCCCACACAGAAACATAAAGTGAAAAATAATAGATGATTTTTTTAAATGATGATGAAATCAGAGCAGACCTATTGTCATGTTTAATCCCAGTGAGAGTCAAGTTGGGAGTTGATAATTTCTTTTTTTTTTTTTTTTTACAGAAGATCAGTTTAGTATGCATTAAGTAAAGATTTCAACAGTTTGCACCCACATAGAAACACAAAGTGAAATATATTGTTTGAGTACTCGTTATAGCATTAAATATCAATGTACAGCACATTAAGGACAGAGATCCTACATGAGGAGTAAGTGCACAGTGACTCCTGTTGTTGACTTTACAAATTGACACTCCTGTCTATGGCATCAGTAATCTCCCTATGCTCCAATCATGAGTTTCCAAGGCTATGGAAGCCCTCTGAGTTCTCCGATTCTTATCTTGTTTAGACAAGGTCATAGTCAAAGTGGAGGTTCTCTCCTCCCTTCAGAGAAAGGTACCTCCTTCTTTGAAGACCTGTTCTTTCCACTGGGATCTCACTCACAGAGATCTTTTTGCCAGAGTGTCTTGGCTTTCCATGCCTGAAATACTCTCATGGGCTTTTCAGCAGATCCGAATGCCTTTAGGGCTGATTCTGAGGCCAGAGTGCTATTTAGGACATCTGCCATTCTATAAGTCTGCTGAGTATCTCACTTCCCATGTTGGATCACTCTCCCCTTTATTTATTCTATCGGTTAGTGTTAGCAGGTACTAGACTTGTTTATGTGCCTCCTTTGACTCTTAGTCCTTTCATTATGATCAATTGTGAACTGAAATTGATCACTTGGTCTGGTGAGGTGGCATTGGTACATGCTACCTTGATGGGATTGAATTGGAAACCCCTGGTATGTTTCTAATTCTACCACTTGGGGCAAGTCAGCTTGAGCATGTCCCAAATTATACATCTCTTCCCTCTCTTATTCCCACTCTTATGTTTAACAGGGATCACATTTCAGTTAATTTTCAACACTTAAGAATAACTGTGTGATAATTACAGAATTAAAATAAACAAAATTGACACCCCATTGGCCCAACTAACTAAAAAAAGAAGAGAAAAGACCCAAATCAATAAAATCAGAGATGAAAAAGGAAACATAACAACAGACACCACAGAAATAAAAAGAATCATCAGAAATTACTACAAGGACTTGTATGCCAGCAAACAGGAAAATCTATCAGAAATGGATAGATTCCTGGACACATGCAATCTAGACGCAAAAATCCTCAATAAAATTCTGGCCAATAGAGTACAACAACACATCAGGAAAATCATCCACCCAGACCAAGTGGGATTCATCCCTGGTATGCAGGGATGGTTCAACATTCGCAACTGAGGAATGTTCCTTCCATAGCCAGTTTGCTTAGAGTTTTCATCATGAATGGGTGTTGTATTTTATCAAATGCTTTCTCGGCGTCTATTGAGATAATCATATGGTTTTTCTTCTGCAGTCTGTTAATGTGGTGTATCACATTGATTGTTTTGTGCACATTAAACGATCCCTGCATACCAGGGATAAATCCCACTTGGTCTGGGTGGATCATCTTTCTGATGTGTTGTTGCATTCTATTGGCGAGAATTTTATTGAGGATTTTTGCATCTATGTTCATCAGGAATATTGGTCTGTTGGTCTGTAATTCTCTTTCTTTTTTTCTTTTTTTTTGACAGGCAGAGTGGACAGTGAGAGAGAGAGACAGAGAGAAAGGTCTTCCTTTTGCCGTTGGTTCACCCTCCATTGGCCACCGCGGCTGGCGCACTGTGGCCGGCGCACCGCGCTGATCCGATGGCAGGAGCCAGGAGCCAGGTGCTTTTCCTGGTCTCCCATGGGGTGCAGGGCCCAAGCACCTGGGCCATCCTCCACTGCACTCCCTGGCCACAGCAGAGAGCTGGCCTGGAAGAGGGGCAACCGGGACAGAATCCGGCGCCCCGACTGGGACTAGAACCCGGTGTGCCAGCGCCGCTAGGCGGAGGATTAGCCTAGTGAGCCACGGCGCCGGCCTGTAATTCTCTTTCAATTCTGCATCTTTTTCTGGCTTAGGAATTAAGGTGATGCTGGCTTCATAGAAAGAATTTGGGAGGACTCCCTCTTTTTTGATTGTTCTGAATAGTTTGAGAAGAATTGGAGTTAGTTCTTCTTTAAATGTCTGGTAGAATTCAGCAGTGAATCTATCTGTTCCTGGGGTTTTCTTTGTTGGGAGGGCCTTTATTACTGTTTCAATTTCTGTATCAGTTATGAGTCTGTTTAGGTTTTCTATGTCTTCCTGGTTCAATTTAGGTAGGTTTCATGTGTCCAGGAATCTATCCATTTCTGATAGATTTTCCTGTTTGCTGGCATACAAGTCCTTGTAGTAATTTCTGATGATTCTTTTTATTTCTGTGGTGTCTGTTGTTATGTTTCCTTTTTCATCTCTGATTTTATTGATTTGGGTCTTTTCTCTTCTTTTTTTAGTTAGTTGGGCCAATGGGGTGTCAATTTTGTTTATTTTTCAAAAAACCAGCTCCTCGTTTGGCTGATTTTTTGGAATGTTTTTCTTGATTCAATCCTGTTGATTTCTTCTCTGATATTAATTATTTCTCTTCTCCTACTAGATTTGGGTCTGGTTTGCTGTAGGTTTTCTAGATCCTTGAGGTGAATTGAAAGCTTATCTCTTTGGTGCCTTTCCAATTTCTTGATGTAGGCACCTATTGATATAAACTTTCCTCTTAACACTGCTTTTGCTGCGTCCCTTAAGTTTTGTTATGTTGTGCTGTTGTCCTCATTTACTTCCAGAAAATTTTTGATTTCTCTTTTAATTTCTTCTATGACCCATTGTTCATTCAGGAGCATGTTGTTCAATCTCCATGTGTTTGCGTATGCTCTAGGGATTCCTGAGTTGCTAATTTCCAGCTTCATTCCTTTATGGTCTGAGAAGCTGCATGGTATGATTCTAATTCTTTTGAATTTGCTGAGACTTGCTTTATGGCCTAGTATGTGGTCAATCCTAGAGAAGGTTCCATGTACTGCTGAGAAGAATGTAAATGCTTTCTGTGTAGGATGAAAAGTTCTGTAGATATCTGTTAGATCCATTTGGGCTATAGTGTCATTTAAATCTACTGTCTCCTTGTTGATCTTCTGTCCTGTTGATCTGTCTATTTCTGAGAGTGGACTATTGCAGTCCCCCAGTACTATTGTATTGTGGTCTAAGTCTCCCTTTAAGTCCCTTAACAAATCTTTTAAATAAACTGGTGCCCTGTAATTAGGTGCATATACATTTATAATCGTTATATCTTCCTCTTGAATTGATCCCTTAATCATTCTATAGTGCCCCCCTTTGTCTCTCCTAACAATTTTTATGGTAAAGTTTATGTTGTCTGATATTAAGATGGCTACGCCCACTCTTTTTTCATTTCTGTTGGCATGGTATATCTTTTTCTAGCCTTTCACTTTCAGTC
The DNA here is from genome assembly GCF_051225735.1 of Oryctolagus cuniculus. Lineage (NCBI taxonomy): Eukaryota > Metazoa > Chordata > Mammalia > Lagomorpha > Leporidae > Oryctolagus > Oryctolagus cuniculus. The sequence continues at coordinate 13,437,859 of NC_142868.1, forward strand.
TGTATGGATCTTTGTTGGAAAGATGTGTTTCTTGTAAGCAGCAAATAGATGGGTTTTGTTTCTTAACCCAGTCAATCAGTGTCTTTTAACTGGACAGTTCAGGCCATTAACATTCAATGTGACTATTGATAAGTAGTAACTTTGCCCTGCCATTTGCCAAAGATATTTTCTAATATATGTTTTGAATTTCCTGTGATCTTTTGCTGTGAGGTTTCCTTCCTTTACCTTCTTTCATATTGATGAAGAAGAACCCAAGAATGGTGCATTTTTTCAATCACTTAAATGTTACTATAGCTTATGAGACATAGATAACATCCTCCATTTAATACATTAAAATGAGGTAATTCTTTGTGAACAAGTTTACTATTAACTCTCATAATCCAACTCTAAGGACAGAGGAATTGCATGGGAAGTTAGTGCACAGTGACTCCTGTTGTTAATTTAACAATTAACACTCTTATGTATGATGTCAGCAATCACCCGAGGCTCTTAACATGAGCTACCTAGGCTGTGAAAGCCTTTTGAGTCCACAAACTCCTTCAGCATTTCGATAAGGCCATAAGCAAAGTGGAGGGTCTCTCCTCCCTTCAGAGAAAAGTACATCTTTCTTTGATGACAACTTCTCTCTGAACAGCACACATTCAAACCTGTCCTGAGTGATTTGAAACATTGTACATTTCCTTGAAATGCTGAATTATTAGATTGAAAAGAGCAGGCATGCATAGTCATCAAATAAATGGATTGTAGCATAGCCATAGTTACATATGGCATTATTTTGATAATCCAAAAAGCAAGACATGGAGGCGTATACATGAATCTTTGAATTAGATGCCAAGGAGAAAAAAAAAACCTTTGTGTTATTGGCTTTAAAATTTGTGTTTTTGATTACTTCTTTTGCAGAACTATGCAGCTTTACAGTTACAAGCATCACACACTTCATAATTACAACTATTGGAACGTGGTGATTCTCTCACCGTGCCCACCCTCCCACCTACTCCCAACCCCTCTTCCTCTTCCCTCTCTATTCCCAGTATTATTTTACTGAGATCTATTTTCAATTGACTACATAGATATATGTTTAACTCAGTGTTAAGTGAGAATTCAACAAACTGTGTGTGTGTGTTTGTGTATAGTTCCTCAACAGTCAAGGCAAGGATTATTCAAGTTAATGCTTCTCAAAGTGTCAATTTCACTTATACAAATTGCCTTTTAGGTGTTCTGTTAGTTATCACAGGTCAGGGAGAACATGTAGTATTTTGCCTTTGGGACTAGCTATTTTACTAAGTATGATATTTTCCAGATTCATCCATTTTGTTGGAAATGACTACATTTCATTTTCTTTCCCATTCTGTAGTATTCCATAGTGTACATACCCCATAATTTCTTTATCCGGTCTTCAGCTGATAGGCATTTGGGTTGATCCCATGTCTTCGCTATTGTGAAATGAATTGTAATAAACATGGAGGCGCAGATAACTCTTTCACATGCTGGTTGCATTTCCCTTGGGTAAATTCCCAGGAGTAGGATGGCAGGGTCATATGTTAGGTCTATTTTCAGATTTTTGAGGTATCTCATATTGTCTTCCATAGTGGCTTTACCAGTTTACATTCCCACCAACAGTGGATTACGGAACCTTTTCCCTCACATCCTTGCCAGTATTTGTTGTTTGTTGGTTTCTGTATGAAATCCATTCTAACTGGGATGAGGTAAAATCTGATTGTGGTTTTGATTTGCATTTCTATGATAGCTAGTGATCCTGAGCATTTTTTCAGGTGTCTGTTGGCCATTTGGATTTCCTCTTTTGAAAAATGTCTCTTTAAGTCCTTTGCAGGTTTATTCACTGGGTTGTTTGTTTTGTTTTTGAGTTTCTTGATCTCTTTATATATTCTGGTTACTAATCCTTTATCAGTTGCATAGCTTGCAAATAATTTTTTCCATTTTGTTGGTTGCCTCTTCAATTTCTTGAGTGTTTCTTTTGCAGTACAGAAGCTTCTAAATTTGTGAATTTTGTGAATTTTGGCTTTGACTGCTTTTGTCCCTGGAGTCTTTTCCAAGAACTCTTGCAAGGTTTCCCCAATGTTCTCTAATAATTTGATGGTATTGGGTTGTAGTTTTAGGTCTTTAATCCATTTTTGTGGATTTTTGTGTAAGGTGTAAGGTAGAGGTCTTGCTTCATATCGATTGATTTGCAAATGTTAAACCATTCCTGCATACCAGGGATAAATCCCAGTTGGTCTAGGTGAATGATCTTTCTGATGTTTTATTGGATCAATGGGCTAGAATTTTGTTGAGGATTTTTGCTTCTATGTTCATCAGGGAAATTGGTCTGAGTTCTCTCTCTCAGTTGCATCTTTTTCAGGTTTAGGAATTAAGCTGATGCTGGCTTTATAGAAAGAATTTGGGAGGATTCCATCCCTTCCAATTGTTTTGAATAGCTTGAGAAGCATTGGAGTCAGTTCTTTAAATGTCTGGTAAATTCAGCAGCGAAGCCATTTGGTCTGGGCTTTTCTTTGTTGGGAGGGCCTTTATTACTGATTCAATTTCCATCTTCATTATGGGTCTGTTTAGGTTTCTATGTCTTCACAGCTCAATTTAGGTAGATTGTATGTGTCTATGAATCTATCAATTTCTTCTAGGTTTCCCAGTTTTTTGGCATACAGCCCTTTGTAGTAATTTCTGATGATTCTTCTTATTTCTGTGCTGTCTGTTGTAAATTTCCTTTTTCATCTCAAATTTTATTGATTTGTTTCTTCTCTCTCTTTTTAGTTGGTTAGGCCAATGGTGTTTGTTTATTTCTTCAAAAACCAGCTCTTGCTTTTGCTGATCTTTTGTATTTTTTTTGGTTTCAACTTTGTTGATTCCTTCTCTAATTTTAATGATTTCTTTTCTCCTACTAGTTTTGTGTTTGATTTGCTGTTGTTTTTCTAAATCCTCAAGATGAATTGATAGCTCATTTGTTTGGTGCCTTTCCAATTTCTTGATGTAGGCACCACTTGCTATAAACTTTCCTCTTAAAATGATTTTGCTGTATCCCATATGTTTTGATATGTTGTATTGTCATCTTCATTTGTTTCCAGAAATTTTTTCATTTCTCTTTTGATTTCTTCAGTGACCCACTGTTCATTCAGGAGCATGTTGTTCAGTCTCCATGTATTAGCCTGTGTTCTTAGAGATTCCTGAGTTGCTGATTTCAGCTTCATTCCATTGTGATCCGAGAAGATACACGGTATTATTTCGTTTTCTTTTGAATTTGCTGAGATTTGCTTTATTTCTTAGTGTGTGGTCACCCCTAGAGAAAGTTCCATGCACCACTGATAAGAATGTGTATTCTGCAACTGTAGGATGGAAAGTTCTGTATATATCCATTAGGTCAATTTGGTCTATTGTGTTGATTAACTATTGTTTCCTTGCTGATTTCCTGTCTGGTTGATCTGCCCATTGCTAAAAGTGGGCTATTAAAGACCCCCATTGCTATTCTATTGGAGTCTGTGTCTCCCTTTAGATCCTTAACATTTTTTTTAAATAGCCAGGTGCCCTGTAATTAGGTGCTTATACATTTATAATAGTTACATCTTCCTGTTGAATTGATCCCTTGTCATTACATAGTGCCCTTCTTTGTCTCTTTTAACAGTTTTTGTATTAAAGTCTATTTTTTCTGATATTAGTATGGCTACACCAGCTCTTTTCTGGTTTCCGTTAGCATGGGAAATCTTTTTCCATACTTTCACTTTCAATCTGCATGCATCTTTATTGGTGAGTTGTGTTTCTTGTAGGCAGTGAATAGATGGGTTTTGTTTTTAATCCATTCAGCCAGTCTGTCTCTTTTAACTGGAGTGTTTAGGCCATTTACACTCAAAGTTACTATTGATAAATAACTACTTTACCCTGCCATTTTTCCATAAATATTCCTATTTTTTACTTTGGATTTCCCTTGCACTTTTACTGGGAGATTTTATTCCTTTACCTTCTTTTGTAGTAATGACAATGTTTCTGCACATCCTTAAGCATCTTTTTTGAGGCTGCATGGGAGGTGACAAATTCATTAAATTTCTGTTTGTTATGGAAGCTCTTTATTTTACCTTCATTCATAAATGAGAGCTTTGCAGGGTACACTATTCTGGGTTGACAGTTTTTTTCCCTCAAGACTTGGACTATATCTCACCATTCTCTCCTATCCTGTAGTGTTTGATGAGAAGTCTGCTGTAGTCTAACTAGAGATCCTTTGAAAGTAATCCATGTTTCTCTTATGCATATTTTAGAATCTTTTCTTTATATTTTACTGTGGAGAGTTTGATACAATATGTCATGGTGAAGATCTTTTCTGGTCGTGTCTTTTAGGAATTCTATGTGCTTCTTGTACTTGGATGTCACTTTCATTCTCCAAATTAGGCAATTTTTTTGTTGTTATTTCACCAAAAAGGCCATCTAACTCTTTCTCTATTTCCACACCTTAAGGAACTCCTAGAACCCGTTTTTTGGGTTGTTTGATAGTATCCTGTAAATTCCCAACAGTGTTTTTCAGTTTTCTAATTTCCTCTTGTTTTTTGTCTGTCTGTATACTTTTTTGTGATTTGTTTTCTAAGTCCTTTATTCTTTCTTTGGTTTCACTGATTCTGTTAAGACTTTTCACTGCATTTTTTATTTGTTGTATTGAATTCTCCATTTCCATTATTTTGTTTTTTTTCTTTCAAGATCTCAATTTCGTGGGAGAAATTTTCTTTCATGTCATGTATGGATTTCATTAGTTCATGCATTTGCTTCTGATTTCTTCTAAGTAACCCTATTATCAGTTTTTGAATTCCATTTCTGATATTTCTTCAAATGCTTTTACTTCACAATCTAGTATTGAAGTGTTATATTCTTTTGGGGGTGCCATGTGGTCGTTATTCTTATTTCTTGAATTGGTGCATTTATTAGTCAGCATTTGTGGAGATACTCATTGGTTTCTTTTTTGTTTATTTTTTTCTTTTTTTGCTGTGGAGGATTTTATATTTGAACTATATCTGTGTGGATTAGTTTTTTGTCTACTTTCCAGGAATACCTAGAGGCATGTGGTGGATGTGTCCAGGGAGCTCTGTTCAGTGCTCCAGGGAGAAGGGAGTGTTAAGGTGACACCCAGTTGGACATGGTAAATCTCCTCTTTTTTTTTATCAGAAGGAAGGTTTTTCTGTTATGTTGGCATAGACTCAGCTCATTTCCTCTCCTCAAAGGAGACCAATGCCTGGTGCTTGCCCCACTGGGTATACTATTCATCCACACTTCCACAAGGACCACACAAAGGATCTGTGCCATCCTCAGTGTAAGCATATTCTCCAGCAATGTCCCTTACCAGGGAGCCCTGAGCTTGTGGAGCCTCCTACGGTGATGACCCAAAGTCCCAGCCACACCCTGTACTTTCCCATGCAGCCTCCATGTTTTCACAGTCCTGGCACACAAACCTCCACAATCATGAGCATCCAGTCCCCAATCAGTTCTCCTGGCCAGAATCAGGAGTTTTCCCTCAGCTGGTTGCTGAGTGCACACATGAGCTGGTGCAGCTGTTATGTATTTCCCAAATGTGCCCACTCTGTATTGGCTTGTTATTACAGGACATCGTTGCAGTGTGATTGAGGCGAGAGAAACGTGCCCCCTCATTTCCTTTAAGTTGTCAGGTACACCATCCCCCACAAGGCTCCAAGCTGGATCCCCTCATACTTTTCCTGCAGCTTTATCACCAGTGGCTTGGGCTGTTGCAGTCTGTTCTCACCTCTCTCCAAAGCTGGTGTGGAGGCTTTCAGCTGATGGGGTCCTCATTTGTGTGCATCCACATCATCCATGTAAGTCTGCTGTGTCCCTCTAATTTGTGTGAAGTTTCCTCTGCTGTTTTCTCGCTAACTCTTCCCTGAGGTTACATTCTCTCCACTTTTTGAAACTATCTTCTCCTAGACTAGAATTATAAGCTCCCTCTCTACTCTGCCATTTTAACCCCTCCCTCTATTTTTGGCTAATTGTAAGTGATGTTGGAAATCCATAAATGTATCTTTGTAAGTTTTTGTGTCTGTCTCTGTAGAATCTTTGTAAGCTGGAAAGAGATCAGGTGAAATTTTACAGTTATATAAGATTCCATTTTTCTAGGAGAAGCTATATGTTGTGACATTCTTACACACTCCTGCTGCACATTAAGGGTCTTTCATATTATTAGTGGTATAAAACTATGCTTCCATGAGCAATAGAATTCCAACTGGGGACAGAAGCTGATAACCATGGATTGTTGAGAGTACACAGGAGTGGTCAATGGGTAATAACAAAGAACCTGCATGATTTGCTATCTGTAGCTTTAATTTGCTTCAACTTTTGTGTTTAATTATTTTTTTAAAAAAGAGTTTTATTTATTTATATAAGAGGTAGAGTTACAGATAGTAAGAGGGAGAGAGAGAGAGAAAGTTCTTCCCTCCACTGATTAGTTCCTCAAATGGCTGCCAAGGCCAGAGCTGAGCTGATCCAAAGCCAGGAGCTAGGAGTTTCTTCTGGATTTCCCATGCAGGTTCAGGGATCTAAGCTCTTGGACCATCTTCCACTGCTTTCCCAGGCCATAGCAGAGAACTGGATTGGAAGTGGAGCAACTGGGATTAGAACTGGTGCCCATATGGGATGCTGGTGCTGCAGGTGGAGGATTAACCTACTGTGCCTCAGCACGGGCCCCTGTGTTTAATTCTCAAAGGACAAAAATGATTCCAAGAAGGCAGGAAAGCCCAACTTGCCCTATAAAGGGTTAATTTCAAAGAACAAAGCAAGGATTGAGCAGCATTGGGAGACAAAAATAAGAGCATGGAGGACAGGGTACCTGATGTCTAGCATGGGTGGTAATGGATGTGTTAATTTAATTTTGGTAATCATCACACACCATATGCTCATATCAGATCACCACATTGGACACTTTGGATATAGTCAATCTTTATTTTACATCTAAATATTTTTATAAAGAAGAGCAAAGAGGAAATGATTTGAAGAATTATCAGGTGTTCACTGTAGTAAATTCAAGGAACTTAAAAGAAAGAGGGAGATTGGAAGTTGATCATATTACCTGGAACTAAGAACTTGAATTTTTTAAATATTTATTTTTTATTTCCCTTTATTTATTTGAGGGGCAGAGAGAAAACCAGAGTAAGAGTGAGAGTGAGAGTGAGAGCGAGAGCGAGAGAGTGAGAGCGAGAACAAGAGAAAGAGAGAGTGAGAGCGAGAGAGAGAGGGAGAAAGTCTCATTTGCTGGCTCAGTCTCCAAAAGCATGCATTGGACAGGCCTGGGACAGGCCCAGGACCATAGCCAGGAGCCAGGTATCAATGCAGATCTCCCATATGGTTGGCAGGAACCCAGTGTCTGCATTAGCAGGAAGCTAGAGTCAGGGTGGAGCTGGGTGTTGAACTGAAGTACTCATGTTGGGCGTTTTCATCTTAACCAGCATCTTACCCGTTATGCCAAGTGCCTACTTCAGATCTTGAACTTTATTAGCATATCATTGTCTAATCTCTTTTTGAATACCATCTCTAGAGATGAGAAATTCTATTTTGGGGTAGTTCCAATTTTCTAAAAGTTACCTTTGTGTATTGAGTTCAAATCTGTTTTTCTTTTCATCTACTGGTAACAGATAATTTCCAGTTACTCAAAATTCCTCTTCTTTATAAATACTTAGCAGGAATCTGTAATGTATTGGCACTGTTGTTGGTACTCAAGTATAGTGTTAACTCAAGTACAGGGTTCAAAGACATAGAGCTTACACTTTAGTGAGAACAGACAAAAACATGCAAATAAATGAGTGAACACAAACACAAATGCTAATGACTGGTAGTGTGCAAAACCTTAAATAGGGGGACATGATGTAAAGTGACTGGGAATCCAAGGGATGGCTTCCTTAAGAGGTAACTTGTGAACTATACAAAAATTAGGAACCAATGGCATTATGTGGAATAGTCATGCTAAAGACCTAGGGGGTTCATGAACTTCATTGTCATTGAGGATCTTAAGTGAGACTTTTGAATGAGGCTGGAGTTTAGTGAATGCTATGTTTGAAAGTGATATGTGTCTCAAGAGTTCATTTGCTGGGAGCTGGGTCCTTAGTGTGGCAATGTGAGAGGTGATGAAACTTTGAAGAAGTGGGCTGTGTGGAAAGTAATTAGGTCAAGCAGGTGCTGCCCTCTGAAGGAATTAATGCTGGCCTCAGAGGATGAGTGAGTTCTAACAAGAGTTTTTGCTAGACTACATATATGTACTCCTATACCAAATTTGTTAATTTAAAAATTGAAATTAATTTTAGAGCTCTTAGAGACAAGACATTTATAGCACTCATTAGTATTTTCTTGTTCTGTTAAGACCTTGTAGGCAGTATTTAATTTTTAAAATAACGTGAACAATTATAAAAAATTAGGTGGCAAAAGAAAAATATCTTGGGAAAATATTTCAGTAGATAAAGCTGATAGTTAATATCCTTAAATATCATTATTAAAGAGCAGGACTAGTCACTCTCTGCTCTCTGGCATCAGGTCTTGCCACATAATCTCTCCTACTTGCACATTTTCCAGCCATCATAACATCTGCCTTGAGTTCCTAACCTGAGGCTGAACAAATGGGGCTGCCTCACCTTGGACTTTGAGTCACTAAAACTGCAGGCTAATAAACCTCTTTTCTTTACAGTACTCAGTATTTTGTCTAGCAATGGAAAATGAGGATGGTATGTGAGAAAGGAAGTAGCCCAAGGTGAGAGTGGAGAGGAAAGCAAGGAGCAGATCACCTTGGTTTTTGTGATGTAGGAAAAGAGTTGGCTTTTATTTTAGTTGTGCTGGAAAACCATGAGACATTTTAAACTTGGGAAGGAGGCTTTGCTATGTGTGTCCCAAAGCAATCACTCTGGCTGTTGAGTGGCAAATGGGTGTTGGGGAGGCAAGAGAAGTGACACCAGGGAACTAGGGTTGTACTTGTAATGGGTCGGATGGGGCTTGCACTGGGTTGGTGGTGATTAAGAGGGAGAGAAATGAACATATTAGAGATATGTTTTTGAAGACCTGGATTGAGTTCCTGGCTCCTGGCTTTGGCCTGGGTCAGTACCAATTGTTGTGGGCATTTGGGAAGTGAACCAGTGGATGGAAAATGTCTGTCTCTCTGTCTGCCTTTCAAAATAAATAAAAATTAAAATATTTCAAGTAATATGGCTCACAAATGAATTTGACTTATCAGATTAAGAGAAATAGAAAGGAAGATGCTCATCATGGAATTTCTTCCGTTTTTGCTAGACTACATATATATACTCCTATACCAAATTTGTTAATTTAAAAATTGAAATTAATTTTAGAGCTCTTAGAGACAAGACATTTCTAGCACTCATTAGTATTTTCTTGTTCTGTTAAGACCTTGTAGGCAGTATTTAATTTTTAAAATAATGTGAACAATTATAAAAAATTAGGTGGCAAAAGAAAAATATCTTGGGAAAATATTTCAGTAGATAAAACTGATAGTTAATATCCTTAATTTAAAGGAATTATTTTAAGTCAGTATTTGGAAAAGGTAAATGAATAAAGGATATGAGAAGACAATTTATAAAAGAAAGTCAACAGCTGGCGCCATGGTTCACTAGGCTAATCCTCTGCCTGCGGCACCGGCACCCCAGGTTCTAGTCCTTGTTGGGGTGCCGGGTTCTATACGGTTGCTCCTCTTCCAGTCCAGCTCTCTGCTGTGGCCTGGGAGTACAGTGGAAGATGGCCCAGGTCCTTGGGCCCTGAACCCACATGGGAGACCAGGAGGAAGCACCTGGCTCCTGGCACCAGATTGGCACAAGGCGCCGGCCATAATGCACCAGCCGTAGCAGCCACTTGGGGGTGAACCAATGGAAAAGGAAGACCTTTCTGTCTCTCTCTCTTTCACTGTCTAACTCTGCCTGTCAAAAAAAAAAAAAAAAAAAAAAGTCAACAGTATCATAGAAGATGATGCAATCACACCAATAATCTAATCATTCAACTGTTAAAAGAACAATGAGGAGCAGTCTTTTTTTATTTTTAACTTTTATTTAATGAATATAAATTTCCAAAGTACAGCTTATGGATTACAATGGCTTTTTCCCCCCAATAACTTCCTTCCCACTCACAACCCTCCCCTCTCCCGCTCTCTCTCCCCTTTCATTCATATCAAGATTCATTTTCAATTATCTTTATATACAGAAGATCTATTTAGCATATATTAAGTAAAGATTTCAACAGGAGAAACATTCTTAGAGTGGATTCAAGCATGAACTCGAGGGAGGGAATTCCTGAGTTTGAATACCTAACTCTAAAACTTACTAATGGGTTAACTTTGGGAGAGCAACTTAATCGATGATCAAAATAGTACTTAAATCATAAGGTTATTTTGCATATTGAATAAACTTTAATATAGGCAAATTACTTAGGATAAGATATAGAATACTGTGCAAGTTTGAGAAATTATTATTATCGTTTCTGTTTAGTATCTATTATTATCAAATGTTTATAAATGCTAATATCTAATATTGGCTAGGTGGAGGAATTGAGTACTTTCATACATTATAGATGAGAGTATAAATTGTATCATTATTTCTGGAAGGAAATTTTACAACATGTCTGTCTTAGAAGTTATTTCTTTTTTACTGTTTAAGTAATTTATTAACCTATATTTTAAAATATCTCTTTCACTCATTATAGAGCAAGATTCGTGGGTTTGGAGGGAGGCTGGTGTTGTATTGCAGTGGGTTAAGCTGCTGCTTGGGATGTCTGTATCCATATTGGTATCTCAGAAGTTTTAACCAAAATATTTAATAAATAAATTTTTATTTTTGGGAATTCAGCCAATGATCTATGTAATTATTTGTTCAAAATGTTGATCAAAGCAGTCCTACAATTGTAAAAAATTAGGACCAACCTGACTGCTATGTGAAGAGGAAGTTTGAATACTTATATTTAATTTCATTTACTCTAAATTTCATTATACCCACAGTAAGAATGATTATTTTTATTGAGCCAAAATTGATATGCAAGAAAAATTCTTATAATAGATGTACAGTTTGATAGGTTTTGAGAAGTATGCATGCCCATTTATCAAGTTACCAATCTGGACTATTTCTACCTTTCTAGAAAGTTCCTTCATTGCTGGTCCAGCCAATCCCCATCTGCACAGGCTAGATTGTTCAGAGTTCTATTATCATAGATCAATTTTGCTTGCACTTAGCCTTTATATAAATGGAATCATATGGGACAGGCTCTTGTGTGTCTGGATTCTTTCATTCAATATATTTCTAAAAACTCATTCTCATTGCTACATCAGTAGTCTATTATTTTACTCCTCTTATTCCTTTATTGCTTTTTTTTTTGCTTTGTAAAAGCCTATATACATACACAGTGCAGACATACATACAAAAATATTCATTATTGTTTAGCTTGATGTAGTAACTGATTGTAAATAATATAAATGCTGATCAGTAAGGAACTGGTGCAAAATACTCAGTCATATTCACATAATCATATTTGTAAACTGTTAAAGAATAAAGTGAATCTACAAGTGCTAAAATGAGCATCCACAAGATATATTAAGCAGAAAACATGAATAACAGTGTATAGTATATATTCCCATTTATTTTAAAAGCAAGGATATAAATATGCAAGTGAGATATATATGTATATATATATATATATAATTTATTGGTTTGTTTAACTGGAATGCTGAAAGTTACATTGTCCTTAGGCAAGACTATCTCCACTTTTCTCTGTTGGTTTAATTGTCAGACAGCTGCTTCTATACCATTGGCAGCTCTAGGATTTCAAGGTGATCATGTTCATGAGGGGCTCTATCACAATTTTCCTTAATTGAATCTAACAGAGGAAGTATGGTATTTCAGTTATATGCCCATCCCTAGATTTATCAATCTGAATGGAGGAATGCAGACGCTTGTTTGGCCAAGTGGACCATTTGTTCATGTCTGCAACTAAAGGGAAGAAAGGCATCATGAGAAAGGAGCAGTTCAGTGGAAGGGATGATATGCAAATTAAACAACATATGCTCCTAAATTGACCTTAATAGATCTCGGTTCTTGCATGAATATAGTAGTTTAGTATACAAAGTAGGTATACTGCCTATGAGAAACATTCACGCTCTGATTATTATATTCCAGTTTGGACATGCTTACCCTTTTATTGTTTCCTTGTTTTCCAGTTTTTATGTTTCTCCCATTTAGCATAGTCCATTTGGATTGAGAACCTGTTTATGCCTGCTACCAGGATTTGCTTTTAGTGTCTATCTTTGACCTTGACTTTTAGATCATACAATTTAGTTTAATGCACTGGAGAGTCTGGGAAGAAATGCTTTGCATCTGTGATTAGTCTTAGTTGAGTTCAATCTCTGGGCTGCCCCATGACTGCAAGGGAGATCAGGTAAAATTACCTGAACTCTTTTCTGATTGCTTATATTAGTCCTTAATGGATTCGCCAGAATGGCTGCTTTCATGCTTGTGTTTCCATGCTTGGTACTCTGGATTTATACAAAGTCGCATGAGTGAACACTGAGCTGAACATAGCACTTGATCACCTGCTTGTTTCCAAGTAGGAATCAGGCAACATTGCTGCATGATCATGGATATTAATTGTTCTGAAAACCCCTATTATTTTTATTGCAAATTAATCTGGTAGCTAACTCTGTTTCTGAATGGACTGGTTTCTTTGTCATAGGATAATGCATCATTTTGGAATTGGCTTGCATTAAAAATGTCCTAATGTGATTATCACTAACTGTCTAAAGAGGAGGTAAAAGTCAGTTTAGAGATGATGTAATAACAGTGAATTAAAGACACAATTGGATATTTGAGTGAAATTTAGGCCTTTAAAAGAAAATGTTAAATGAGCTGATTTTAATATGAGTTATCCAGATTAAGACAGCCAATAGGTACAAGAAGCTCATAGAGCAAAAGCTTCTTATTACAGGAATTATATTCAAATAACACATGGCTAATTTTGAAATAAATTGACATGCAAAGAGAGGGACTGATTTTGTTTAAGCATCACAGTTATTGTATGAAATACTTGATTTGTTTGACTCTTATTCATTCACTCATTCATAGCTAATCAGTGCAACATACTCATATTATTCAGTCTTCTTGATGTTGAGTCTTTAAATGGAGATGCTCTATTCATTATACAACTGACACCATGGAAAAACCCAGCCCCTATCCATGATCCCCTTATTCTCATTTTAGCACCAAGGCATGCCACCCACTTACTTTGCCTGACTCTTTAGTGTTTGGACAAACATACATAGGTCACCATTTTATTATTTTATTTTGACTTAGCATATTGGGCTACCACACTGAAACTTTTAAAATCTATATTCTTCATAAAATTTTGGTGATTAAAGAAAAATGAGAAAATAGGGATTATGAGTAGAAAGAATGAAATAAGTACTAATTATAATTATACAAAATAAAATGAATGTTAAATAATTACTGGAGTGAGTATTTGGAAAAGTGATTAAGTCAATTCTTGGCATGTCCACATCTTGTACTGGAGTACCTAGGTTTTTGAGTCCATCTTCCTGCTAATGCAAATCTTTGGGACAACAGGTGATGACTAAGTCAGTTGAGTCTCTACCCATGTGGGAAAACTGGATTGAGTTACTGGCTCCCAGCTTTGGCCTGGTTCAGCCCTGGATGTTGAAGGCATTTGGGGAGTAACCTAGCAGATGGGACATGTCTCTGTCTTTGTCCCACTCTTTGCCTTTCAAATAGTGAAAAAAGATATTCTTCTAAATAATTGCTAACATTTTACAATATATTATGATCAAAACTGTCTATAATTTACACTCTCTTGTTTAACCACCAAGAAAAGTAGAAATATTATCAATTAAATTGTAATGTACTATTTTCTTTTCTGTTGAAGAGTTTATACTCATTGGAAAAGATTTTTAATTGGAATTATTTTGATACAGACTTACATCATATGACTTTAGAATGCATGAGGACATTTTTCTTTTTATATACAAAGAGTCATCATAAAGTCCATGGAAAATGCATGTTATAAAACAACTATGAATGTTTCCACATTTTTTTTGCATGAAAAAACTTATCTTTTCACTCCATTTTCTAGGACTTTTTAAAAACACCCTATTATGTATATGTTTATGTAGATGTCTGAATTTCTTTAAAATAAATTCCTATATATAGAACTTATTATGTTATAATAAATTTATTACACTATAATTTATCATTTGACAAATATAAATTGTATAGTTAGTCAAAGGTTTTTAACATTTTTGAGGCCTTTGAAATTCATGACCAAATTGACTGTCAGTATTTTTGTATATTCTCTAAGCAAAAATATATGTGGATTACTATACAGAACCAGTGAATTTTTAAAAATGTTTTTGAGGTATAATTTGCATATAATGAATCCACAAATCATAAGTGTTCAGTTCCATTAATTTTACGGTTGTATACATTCATATGACTGCCACTCAAAAAAAAAAAAAAAAAGCATGGAATGTTTTCCATGCCTAGAAAGTTGTCATGAGCCTTCTATCTCAATTACCATTTCCAAAGGCAGTGAGAGTCCAATTTCTGATTTTGCCTGTTTGATGACTTTATATAAATGGAATGATATAGCAGTTAGTCTCTTATAAATTCTTTGCTTTACACGTTGTAAATATTAGTAGTGTTCTGTTGAATGAAGTTAATGCATTTAAAATGATCTATTCTCCTGTTTGTAATTTTATGGGTTTTTTCCAATATAGAGTTATAATGAATATGACTTTTTGTAGACATATGTTTTTATTTCATTTCTCTTGGATAAATACAAAAATGGGATTCCTGAGTCATAAGGTAGTTAGATATTTACTTTTATTAAAATGACCTGTGTCTCTCCAAAAGGTTTGCACAACTCTATGCTCTCTTTGCATGAGAGTTCTAGTTTCTTCCCATCTTGGTGAATATTTTGCCTTATCAGTCTTTCAGATTTTAGTAATTCTTATGGATGTAGAAGTGTTAACTTGTGTTTTCCTTATTACCAATGACATTGCACTGCTCTGTGTAGTCTTATTGGCTATTTATATATCTTTTTTAAGGAATTTGTTTAAATATTTTTGTTTTCTTACAAATTGAGTTTTCTTTATATTGTTGATTTACAGTAGTTCATGGATTCAGAATACAAGTTCTTCAATGGGTGTATGTGTTGTGAGTTTTTTCTTCTAAAAAGTAGCTTTACAAGTAGAAATTTGTTAGATTGAGAAACAATATATCATTTTTTCTTCTATATTTAGTTTTTATTGTTTATTCTAAGAAACTTTTGCCTACCACAAGGTTATAAGCAAGAAGTTACTCAGAATTATTGGTAACTTTTGGTCTATTTTAAATTAGTATTTAGATTGAATTAAGAAGTTTTAAGATGGGTGGGTGTTGTGGCCAGATAGGTTAAACTGCTGCTTGGGACAATTGCATACCATGTTAGAGTGCCAGTTCAAGTCCCTCCTGTTCCACTTCCTATCTAGCCCCTGGCTAATGTGCCTGGGAAGCAGTAGTTGATGAAATCAAGTATGTCAGTTTTATCATCCATGTGAGATGCCCAAGTAGAGTTACTGGTTCCTGAATTCACCCTGGTCATGCCCCATTTGCTGGGGCCATTTGGGGAAAGAATCAGTATTTGAGAGATCTCTTTCAACTCTTCCCACTCCTCCCCATACCCTTTCCCACTTGGTCCCTGTGTCACTCTGACTTTCAAAAGGATAAATAAATAAATAAATTTCTTTTAAAAAAGAAGGATTAAAATGGTAATATTTGTATGATGTTAACATTTGTATGAGTGGTTAAAATATAAGGTACATTATACCAAATACTTAAACTAGTATAATAACTGTTAGATTGGCAAATCATGAATTATGCTTGCTAGAGAAGTACAACAATCTGTTTTAAATATAGTTAATATAAAGTTATAAAGAAGAACAGAGAATTATGTTTCAAGAAAGTAGCTCATGCTGACAAGTTAAACCAAATTACTTTGCGATTTTACCTTTAGATTTCTATGACCTCCCGAATTAGGAACCATTCACACGATGTCAGAGTCTGAGTTTCTCAGGGAAGGGTAAATCTCAGCTCCACTGACTTCTTCAGGGATCGTATTATACATAAATGGGACAGAGCTCTAAGGAGAGTAAAATATTCACATTCATTTTGGAGGGTTAATGTCTGAGAAAAATGACTAGCTAAGCAGCTATACTAATTCCAATACAGAGCACATTTACATTTTTCTAATAATACAATTCATGTAATTCTTTATGCCACATAAATCCCTTCCACATACTTCCAGATATTTGACTTCCATATACTTTATCAAGTTATGAATGATTGAGTCTTCCTTTTCTCTGATATTTTCCTATGTTAACTTCTTCCTATGACTTATAGTGTTGAAGAATCATTTGGAATTAGAATTCTAAATGTTTCTTTCCTCCATTTTCCCCCACCTTCTATTTTGACCATTGCTAAAGAGTATTATTGAATTATTTAAAAATATTTATTAAATGGTTTGTTCACCACATCTTAATTTATTGCTTTCTATTTGGTGACTAAAAAAAAAATGCAAGGCTAATACAAAGAAAAATAATTGTCACAAGGAGAACATTGTCATAATTTCCCCCAAGGAACTACAACTTGTTAATTCTTTAAAATTAAAGAGCATATTTTTCTTTAGTGATTTAGCAATTTCTTTTTAGTACTTTTATTCTGCTAAAAAGCTATTTTATGTATTGAATAGAGTCCTAGTAATCTACGACAGTCCTGTCAAAACACTTGAAATGTATGCTTATTCATAGTGGAAATTTTGGATGTCTCTGTCCCTTCAAAAATACATGCGTTGCTTTGGAAGCTATGCACAAAAGCTTAAATTTTGGAATACTATTGGGAACAATTTTGAGAGAAACCAGTTGAGTTTTCAGATGAGAGAATCCAGGACAATGTTACAGAACCAATCTGGACAACATCACTTTATCTAAGGTATTCCTAAGAACACCTTGTAAAGGGTTCTATGCTACATAAAAGTTTTCGTTTTTCAGTATTGCCCTAACCATATACTGGCATCTTAAAACTTGCACTGCCTTAAATGTAAGCTATTGAAGATCTAACTGTTCTGAGTTGGGTCTTTCTGACAGAAGAGAAAGGCCAATAAACCAGCCCCCAATGGTGTAATCAGGAGCAGTGCATAATTAAAAGCCATCTGCATGTCTGTGTGCCCCTTTCTGTATGTGAAATAGGGCCAGCACTATGTGAGTCCTTAAAAGCTCCTTTCAAAAATTTCAAATCCTTACTGAGATGTTACCCTCCAGTGCAGAGCAGAAGACAAACCAAAGTATTCATAACCAACCTCCTCCCACTTATTTTCTGATAAGATGTGTGAGTGATTTACAACCAAATGAACACAATGTGATATCACCCACAACACTAGAAGTGTTTATTGTAGACTTAAAACTATGCTATAGTTCATGAAAAAATTAAGTTGTAGGAGCTAAGAAATAACATTGTGTGCTTCTATCAGGATTACAGTCAAAGGTTCATTCTTGAACCCTGAATTCTAATAGAGGCTGTACTTGATTCCAAAATGCTAGTTACTATGCCTTCAGATTCAGAAATTTTATTGTTTAAATTTTGTATGTTAAAAGAGGTATTTTTTTTTAAAAAAATATTTTTAGGGCCATTTCAGGTTCACAGCAAAACTGAGAGGAAGACAAATCACATACGCCTTCTGGCCCCACACATATAGCTTCCCCTATGATAATAAAATTTTTATTTTTTTTCTTTAGGATGAACTTGACTTCCAAGCACATAGTTAACACACTTGCTTTGCTAGGAGATAACTGATAAAGGAGGCTATTCATTAGTTCTTGTAACAAATTGAGTCATAACTCAGTGGTACTCTTTGATACCATTGTGATAGCCTCGCTTGCTTCAGGGAACACATGTGCTTAGCAGGCAATCTTAGAAGACTGGCGCATCCCACACAGACTGTCAGCCCCATCCAAGAGCACATTTTCTTTCTGTGTTCTTGTGGTTTGGGTTGTTATAGATGGGAATCTGGATTGGTGTAGGGAAAAAGTTGGCCTTGATACCCTCAGAAGTCCCTTCCAATTCTAATTTTTTGATTTTATGAGGATTCTATTTTTAGAAAGTACTATGTCAATTGTCAGTGAAAGAATTCAGGGTTATTATGTAAATGCACATAAGAATGTTCAAAGATCTGAAATTTTTAAAATGTTTAAATTAAAATAATTTTGCTCTCTGTACTTCATACCTGTCGTTTTTGTATCACTGCCCTCAGCATTTCCGTGGCACAAAGTCCTTTCTTTTGAAATGTCAGGTTTAACTTCTGAAGTTCTACTGAACACTCCTTTCGAAGTGTAACTGATATTATGTTTATATTGGGGTACAAATGTTTGTTATTCCAAAATACAACAGTTCTGAATTCTCAGGCCCATGTGTTTGCAGAGCCTCTTTACTGCTGTGTTCCACAATCTCCTGGATTTACTGCTATCGAACTCGTCATTCCAGAGGATTTGGTGACCTTAGAATGTCATCCTTTGTATGTGTGGCTCCTGCTATTATTGCCATGAAATCCCAAGGTTTCACAGAATGGTTTTATGTGGCCAAGAGATGCAGTACTTAAAGTTTTGTAGGCCTTCCTGCAGCCCAGATGTATTTAACTCTAGGGAAAGGAAGAAATCTTCCCATCTTCCCTTCTTTAGACTCAGCTTTCTGAGTGAGTTTTTTCATGGGCTGAATGAGAGGAAATATGTGTTCCCTGCAGAGAAGCCCTCATGTCCTACCTTGAGAAAATGGTAGCAGACATGACATTTCCTAACTGATGACATGAGTATCAGGGTTATATTGTCAGTTTTGCTATCGACTTCTTATGCATGTATAACCAACTGAAAAGATTTTCTGAGTTGATACTTACATGGATTTTATGGAAAAGGAAATGCAGATATGTTAAATTCTTATTTTCTTTCTTTAATCAAGATTACAGCTTCTACTTTAAAAATGTCAGTTCTCCCAAATTTTGTGCCTTCATAGTAACTACCAATTCTAGATCATTCTTATTTAACAGTAGTTATTATAAATTCCACTTAGAAAAATCACAGGATTTGCAAGTTACTTACATATAGTTATATGACTCTGTTAAACATAATGAAACAGAAGTATATGTGGTATCACATTCATTAATTCTATGAATAGTTATCTCATGCCTATGATTTGTCATAGTGATGTCTAAAGACTATGAAGGGCATGGGAAATAAAATTGTTTGCAGTCGAAAGCTTGGAGCTAAAGTAGTCATAAAATTATTCACATCTATTCAGGGTAAAGAAATGCAACAAAATAATACGAATAACTCTTTATTCAAGAAATTTTCTTCAAAGAAGTATAATGCTTTTCTATGGAAATATGGATGAAAGTCATAATTATCTCAAAAGCTATGAAAAACAGTATGACAAAGATTTTTCATACTGTTGCCTATACAAAAGGGGGCAAAGTAATTTTGTCAGAGAATTTCTGCTTTTTTGCTTTCCTCTTGGCTATGGTAAAATGCTATTGCTTTGCTTTATTTTCTAATTTTCCTGGAGCTGAAGTATGAAAACAAGTCTTTTATCAAAAGAACTAAAAATATTTAGTTGCAATAGTTCAAGCTGATGAAGCAAGGTCTATGGATTTATTGTTCAAGTAATGTTTTGTGTAATTGGAAGGTACAGTTTCAAGGATGTTGGTAGTGAAAGAAAATTTAATTGCTTATTTCATTTACATCAATGACTACTGACATTAAGGGATTAACTCTTTTATTTAAAAAGTGGATGTTTGTTGTTTTTAAAATCGTGTTTTGAATCATGTATTAAGGATCTTATTGGACTTAACATTTGGTATCTGAAATTATAGGGAACAAATTATTTTTAGGTAATATTATACTTTGAACCAGTCACTTCCAACGTATTTCTTCAAGTTCCACAGTTCTAGGAGGAAGGTGCTCTTTGTTCATTTACCCATCCATCTGGATGAACAAAAAATGTTTATTAAATGCCCACTATGATCTAACAATAATGCTGGCAGTAATAATAGCAACAGTAAGGTGTACCTTGAAGTTTGCCCATGACTGGAGTGATCAAAAGAGGAAAGCTGGTTCTGGACTGAACACATCCCTGATGCTAGAATTCCTCCTCATTGTACAACCCAAGCAGCTATTATAGCAGGCAACAGTGAAGACAGATATTGGAAATTTGGTTAGAATTTCAAAAGATGCCTGGATTTAGTATGTACATTATGTGAGTAATCAAATTCAGGAAAGAAGTCCTTTTGCATGAGCTAACGAATGATATTCACTGGCAATAGAAAATGTGATATTTGCTGTGGGCAGATAAACAACATTGTAATTCAAGGGAATACTTAGAAAGAGTATGAACTGAGAGCTTTAAGATAGAATTTAACATGTAATAAGTTGGATACTAAAAGAATGGTGTCACTTTGTAAACCAGGGTAAAAATAGTTGGATATACCTGTTATATAAACTTGAAGAAAGTAAAACTTGGAGATGCCATGAAGATGATAAACAAAGACAATGGAGTTCAAACTGAGCTTGTACTAGCTCATTAGACAACTTTTCTAATCATTTCTAGACATTTGTCTGAAATACTTTGCTTGGAATTTGCCTTTGCCACTGCCAGAAAAATGATATGTACAAAGTGAAACACTTTCCGTAGCAGCAAAATGCTTTGGTAAGTGGTGAGAAAGTCATTCCAAGTTGTACTCTGACTCTCTGTCCTTTGTTCAAATTGTACTATTAAGAAATTCAGAGACAAAGTGTCTCTATGACTTAATTATGATGAGTATAATAATTGAAAGTCGGTGGTTATATTATGCCAGTGGATATAATTAAATGGGGAATTGCACTATTAGCTGGGATTTAGCACCATGCATTTTCCTTATTATGAAAGATGATATTACAATTCCACTATACATTGTTAAGATAAAAATATTTAGAGTCAACACTTTAGATTGGAGGCCATTAAGAAATACATTAGCTATAGAAGGCATCCAGAGAAATCATTAAAATACTTTGAAAATATTGTCAGCATAGATACAGTCCAGGAACTTCCTTTCTGACCAATAGTTTGTCAGGAAGACTGAGAATTTTTCCTGTACACATGATTTCAGTATAAATAAATTCATTATTAAATAGACTTGATAGGAGTATGGTGGCAGGTTAATTTTCTTTTTTTTTAACTTTTATTTAATGAATATAAATTTCCAAAGTACAGCTTATGGATTACAATGGCTTCCCCCTCCATAACTTCCCTCCCACCCACAACCCTCCCCTTTCCCGCTCCCTCTCCCCTTCCATTCACATCAAGATTCATTTTCAATTCTCTTTATATACAGAAGATCAGTTTAGCATATATTAAGTAAAGATTTCAACAGTTTGTACCCACATAGAAACACAAAGTGAAAAATACTGTTTGAGTACTAGTTATAGCATTAAATCACAATGTACAGCACATTAAGGACAGAGATTCTACATGAGGAATAAGTGCACAGTGACTCCTGTTGTTGACTTAACAAATTGACACTCTTGTTTATGGCATCAGTAATCACCCTAGGCTCTTGTCATGAGTTGCCAAGGCTATGGAAGCCTTTTGAGTTCACCGACTCTGATCATATTTAGGCAAGGTCATAGTCAGAGTGGAAGTTCTCTCCTCCCTTCAGAGAAAGGTGGCAGGTTAATTTTCAATCTTCCCACTTCTGTTCTGGAAAATCATACATGAGGAGGATAAAAAGAACTGCCGAGCCGGCGCCGTGGCTCAATAGGCTAATCCTCCACCTAGCGGCGCCGGCACACCGGGTTCTAGTCCCGGTTGGGGCGCCGGATTCTGTCCCGGTTGCCCCTCTTCCAGGCCAGCTCTCTGCTATGGCCAGGGAGTGCAGTGGAGGATGGCCCAGGTGCTTGGGCCCTGCACCCCATGGGAGACCAGGAAAAGCACCTGGCTCCTGGCTCCTGCCAGGATCAGCGCGGTGCGCCGGCTGCAGCGGCGGCCATTGGAGGGTGAACCAGCGGCAAAGGAAGACCTTTCTCTCTCTGTCTCTCTCTCTCACTGTCCACTCTGCCTGTCAAAAAAAAAAAAAAAAAAAAAAAAAAAAAAAAAAAAAGAACTGCCTTCAAATTAGAGCCTTAGAAAAGCTAGAAAACAGAATTCACAAACTCTAAGTGACATATTACTGTAGCCCAAGCAAATGAAATTGGCATTAATTGCATGGGAATGACAGGGTTTTGGAGGATAGGGTGGGTTGAAGACTGAAGGAGTACGGAATGGGCTCAGATCTTGGAAATCGGAAGCAACGATTCACTTCCAGAAGGAGCAAGCCCCTCTCTGAATGGGAAGTTCTATGAGCAGCACTGAGAGAGAACAAGGTATGATCATTAAGGAAGCTGTAAGGATGTTGTGGAAAGCATCTGGGGAAAAATCAAGAGATGACTGACTTGTCTCGAAAACTCCATATCGCAGTTTAACACCTTGAAAGGAAAGAGATATATCTATGGTATGACTGGCAAGTAAAGGATACAAGGGAATTTGGAGTTAAGGGTAGAAGTGCTTCGGAACCAGGCTAGGTGCTAAGAGGCTAAGGAATTGTGTTATAAAATAGTCGATGATGTTAGCCATTCCAAAGGAGCTCTTGGACAAAGAAGTACAGAAAGAGACCCATTTGCTTTCCTTTTTTTTTTTTAAAAAAATTGTTTTATTGAAAGGCAGAATTACAGAGAAAGAAGGATATTTTTACACATAGAGAGAAATCTTTCATCTGTTGCTTTACTCCCCAAATAGGCACAATGGCTGGAGCTGAGCCAGGCTGAAGGCAGGAGTCAGGAGCCAGGAGATTCTTCCAGGTCTTCAATGTGGGTGCAGGGGTCCAAGCAGCTCCACTGCTTTCTAGGTACATTAGCAGGCAGCTGGATCAGAAGTGGAACATCCAGGAATCAAACCAGTACCAATTTGGGATGCTGGTGCTGCAGATAGTGGCTTAACCCACCATGCCACAGCGCCAGCCCCCTATTTGTTTTCTTGTTAATATCTGCTCCAGAAAAATACAGTTAACTTAAATATGAATAAAAAATGGAGTAACCATAGCATTCAGATAAAAATACTGTAAGAAAAATATGCCAGGAAACACCTAAACTCTCCTATGTAGAAAGAAAACTCTTTTAGGGGCCGGTGCTGTGGTGCAGTAGGTTAATCCTCCGCCTGCGGTGCCAGCATCCCATATGGGCATCGATTCTAGTCCTGGATGTTCATCTTCCAATCTAGCTCTCTGCTGTGGCCTGGGAAAGCAGTAGAAGATGGCCCAAATCCTTGGGCCCCTGCACCTGTATAGGAGACCAGAGGAAGCTCCTGGCTCCAGGCTTCGGATCGGCGCAGCTCTGGCCATTGTGGCCATTTGGGGAGTGAACCAGCAGAGGGAAGACCTTTCTCTCTGTCTCTACCTCTCACTGTCTGTAAATCTAACTCTCAAATAAATGTATAAAAAATCTAAAAAAAGAGAAAACTCTTTTAAAATGTTTACTTATTTATTTGAAAGGGAGAGAGAGAGGGAAACCTTCCATCTGCTGGTTCACTCCCCAGATGACCACAGTAGCCAGGGCTGGCCAGGCCAAAGCCAAGAGCCTAGAGTTCCATCTGGGTCTCTCAAGTGGGTGGTAGGTGTCCAGGTACTTAAGCTGTCCTCCACTGATTTCCCAGGCACATTTAAGAGGGAGCTGTATCAGAAACAGAGCAGGTGGAACTTGAACTGATACTCCAACATGGGATTCCAGCATTGCAGGTAGCAGGTTATCTTGCTGAGCCACAGCACTGACCCCAGAAATCTCTCTCAAAATCGTTGCCATGAAACAGATGAGCTTTATAATTAAAAGTTTCAATGTGAATTTAAAACATCAAGGTAGCAATTTCAGCTTTGGAGGAAAACCATGAAGCAGAAATAAAAATTAGAGAAGAGCTGAGCAGTCAGCAGTGTCAGTGAGACTGTTGGATAAGTTGAAGCAGGAAGAGGCAGGTTTTAGGAGAAATGAGAAGGGAAAAAAACACTAGAAGTGAAGATTAAATTTTAAGAAGTGTGACAGAGAATTGACATCTTTGGAAGTGCATTGAAGGACGTAGAAGACAGAAGTGAGAAAAACAAGCCAATGAAACATAAATAAAACCATTGTTTAGTGAGCAAAGATAGAGGCAGAATAAAGATGAACGAGATTGGCCCCATGTTTAATTGGAGATTCCAAAGGAAAATTCCCAAAGCAATATAATTTATAAGGACCATCCTAAAAAAGGAAAATATTAAGTTATATATTGAAGGGGTACATAGTATTCCATGGGAAAAATGACTCAGTGTCATCATTGCCAAGATATAGCAGAACAGGTTGTAAAGATAAAGAGATAACCTATTGGACTGACAGGTAGATTATGTCAGCTATAAATGAAAGAAATATCAAGTAATTATTGACTTCCCCACTGCAACATCAAATTTCAGGTGACAGTGAAGCAACCTAGAAGTTACTCAAGGGAAAATGTGTGACTCAAGATTTTATATCCGGCCAAGTTGTCTTTCAAGTATATAGTTCAAACATGCGAAGACTCAGCAAGGCTGTACACATAAGCTCTTCTGAAACGAAACTGCTAGAGGATGAACTCTCCTCTGCTGAGACGTGATAGAGGCAAGATAAATGGTGATTAGTAAACAGTTAACTCCAGCTCCAAGACAAAAATCGTAAAAGGTCTCAGTGTGGCAAATGCTCTGACAATGAAAAAATACCAATACGAGAACAGTTGAGAGGAGGCCTGAGATGGCTATCTTTTGAAAGTCTTGCTAGAAATATTGGTCCTTGGCAGGCAGCTGGGAACTTGAATTTCAGGAGGGTTCCCACCATTAACAAAAGCAGCTTATTTTGTCTAAACTGATAGTGAAAACATCACAGTTTGTGTTAAATACCAGCTTTCTTCCTGGGAGTCTGGAATTTTGGTTTCTGCTAGGAAGAGGGTGTTTGTGTGACTAACCATAAACATCTTGGTCCTGGAGTCTCTAGTGAGCTCCTTGGTAGACAGCATTTCACACCCACTACAACCACTGGCTGCTGGAGGCATTAGTGTGTTCTGTGTGACTCCACTGGGAGAGGAATCTTGTAAGCTTGAGCCTGATGTACTCCACAATTTACCCCGGGTTCCTTCTCCTTTTGCTGATTTTGTTCGTATCTGATAAATTATAGCTGTGAGTATAACTGTGTGCTGTGTCCAGTGGCTATTTCTCACGAATCATTAAAAATGGGGGTGGTTTTGGAACTCCGAACATGATTAAGGATAATCATTGTAACAAAATATAAAGCTTCTAAAATATCTGAAAACTAGTAAAAGCAGAAAATAAGAGACCACATAGTGAGAGCTTCTGTCTGCCTGTCCATCCATCTTTCTATCTATAAGACAACAGAACTAAAACAAAAAATTGTTGTAAATCAATAATTTTATATGGGCGTAACTCACCCATTACAAGGAAAACAGTAGTGGGATTACAACCCAAAATTATGGCATTAAAACATTTAGATTTGAAGTCTTTAAATGAGGCAAAAAATCATTAAGTTCACATTGAAAGTATAGTAGTTATTGAGATGGTTAATTTTTGTGTGTCAATTTTGAAGTGCAGACATTTTTGTTGTTATTTTACCTGTTTCATGGAACAAAAGAGGGAGGAGTATCCCCAAATCAATTGTTGTGATGTGAGTATAACATAGATAACAACACCTGGGAAAATTTTTAAGAAGTATAAATATTATTTTACAAATAAAGATGAAAAACCTAGATCAGGCACTAGTGAAGAGAACTTGGCAGCACCTTAAGGAATAATACAACATGAACAACACAGAAATTTTAAAAATGGCTCAATGTTAGGATATCTTAATGAAATTCATCATATTAGAAGGTTTAACAGGTGAAATTTTCTGTTGAAGGCCCTGAGGCTTGCTTGTTCAGTGCCACTCTTCTTTCTAGCTATGTTCACTCTCTTGAGGATCCCATGTTTTCTTGGTTTCAAATGCTATCCATGGCCTGTTTTTGTGTAGCCCTAAAGTTAAGAATTCTTATTTTAGTGCTTTAAAGAGTTGTAAGGCCCAAAAACAAACAAATAAAAAATAAATAAACACAGAGACTTCTATGTATCTCATAAAGCCTAAAATGTTTGCTCTGGCTCTTTACAGAAAAGATTTGACTGCCATGTGGATACAATATAACATCTTTTGGAATAAATTGGCTTAAATTTTATTCTTTTAAGTTAAAATGTTACACACATTCAGTAAAGTGCATACACCTTCGATGTACTATTCTACAAATTTCCTAAATGGATCACAGCTGTGTAACCAAAATCAGCCCAAAGAACAATATATTATTTGGCCTTAGGAACTACCTTCTTCTCCAATTAGCTTGGCTTTTGTTTTTGCAAATGCATGCCCACATATTCACTCCATTACAATTTTTAGAAAACAGTTTAGAATGTCTCATATTCTTTGATTACTTTTCCCATTCTTATTAATTTCCTTCCCACCAGAAAGAAAAATGCCACAATGTTATCATTATCTGCCTGATTTTTTTTAACAACCAGAAAACTTTAATAGAAGAGAAGATTCATAACTACATCAACTTGAGCAACATGAAAATAACAGCATCATGTAGGATGGCAGTGTTTTTTCTCCTCCTAAACAGATAGAACATGATGCTGAGAAATAACATAGTACTTCACTTTAAATAGATTCGAGAGAATGACGCTTTGTGTCTTCAAGGTAGCATGTACACAATCTAATGCCCAAGTTGCTATGGAAACTATTGAACGATAGGAAAAACAGTTGCATAAATTTGTATAATTCATGAATTTCTGAGAATTTTCAGCTCTCAGTTTATAATACATGGAATTTCTTACCCAATGAGGCATTTATCTATTTGGTAAACATATTTTTTCTGTATGTGACAAAATACTTCTTCTATTGCTCAAATTAACTCTGAAAATCTGCCTGAATTATAAAAATTCTGTCTAATGGCTTAAAATTGTTAAACATAGTTTTTTTTATTAAAGTTATTTATTTGAGAGAGAGACAAAGGAGAAAGTAAAGTAGTGTGTGTGACACACACACACATACACACACACAAAGGGATAAAGAGACACAGAGAGGGAGCTCTCATTTGCTGGTTAGTTGCCACAAGGCCTGCAAGGGCTGGGCATAGGCTGGACCAGAGCTGGGAGTTGGGAATTCAATTCAGTTCTGCCTGGGAGCAGTCCCATGAGCTGAGTGATTACCTCTGCTTCCTGGGGTCTGCATTAGCAGGAAGTTGAAATCAGGAGCTGGAACTAGTAATTGGACTGAGGTACACCAATGTGGGACATACACATTAATGTGAGCATCTTAATTGATGTCTTAACCACTAGACTAAATGCTCGGACCCATATTTGTTTTTTAAAAGATAATAATGTACGTATATACACATATTCTTCACTTAAAGAGTACACAAAATTGTATCAACAATTTAAATTGTCACATAGAAGCACTGCTTAGCCTTTGGAATTGAACAGGGGTTAATGATCTGTGAGAAAGTGAGAAGACTATAATTTAGGTATCAAATATTGAATTTTGACCCTAAAGTGTATCTAAAACCAATTTAGAATTCATATTTTAGACTACAATCATTTTTACCTGCCCTTTCAAAAGAAAAGCGAATTTGCTTACTCAACAAGCTTTCATTCCATTCTGTATTTTCAGCCTTCTTCTAGGCACTGGGGATACAAAAGAAAATGACTTAAAGAGGGAAATCCATGTTCTCACAATGCTTTCATTCTGCTAGTGTGGAAGATAATAAACAAATAGAATTATCACTGGTGATGAAAGGTCTAATGAGACTCAAACAGGGAGCTGTTTGTTTTCCTAGTGGTCAGGAAAGTTCTGATTGGTGCTTATCTGTTTTGTGCTGTTATAACTGAATACTGAGACTGGGGAATTTATACACAATAGAAGTTTATTTGCCTCATGGTTCTAAAGGTTCAAAAGTCCAAGGGTGTGGTGCCAATGTATGGCAAGAGGCTTCTCGCTGTGTCATCCCGTATGGAAGTCAGGAAGGCTAAGAGGCATACAAGATGCTGAGTGAGCACAAGGAGGCCACTTTTATAACAAGTTCACTCTTGTGATAACTTACCCTTGCAACAAGAACATTAACCCATTCATGAAAGCAGAGCGTCCAGGACCCAATAGGTGTTCCCTATCAGATGGCACCTCCATCAGAGCTGCACTGGGGATTAGGTTTCCAACACATTCAAACCAGAGCAACTTTTGAACAGCAAGGAGATAGGTGGTTGAAGATTTGGCGAACAACATTAAAAGGAGAGTTGGGTGTTGCTTTTCTTGTGAACTACCTTCTCTGCAGCCATAGCTTTGTTGCTTCAAAGTGATATTCTGCTGACAAAAACAGGATTTAGCCATGGTGTGGTGTCCAAGCTCAGTATAATTTTGCTTATACTTGTGCATTCTTTCTTTTTCTTTTCCTTTGCCTCCTCTTTTTTTCCCACTTGCTTTCCCTTTCTTCCTCTCCCATGCTCCTCACCTCTCCCTATCTTCCTCTTCCCTTCACTCCCATTCCTTTCTTCCTTCCTCCCTTTCTTTCCCAAACATCTGTGAATTGCCCTGGATCTGTGTATGTGAAGTCACAACAAAGGAAGTTTCCGGGGAATAGATTGATTTGTTGGAGTTCAGGTGGTCCTCATCCAAGAAATTCAAACGCACAGCTTGCTTTATCCTTGGCTGGTTTTCCAAGGCAGAATTTAAAAGTTCTAGATTTCCAAATTTAAAACACAATAACTTCTTCTATTTGTTTAACTTATTATAGCAAATGTCTCTCATTTGTGAGATCAACATTTTTGGCATGCATATTATAGGGTGGGAGTATGGGGGAAAGTGTTATGCCAACAATGATGAGGAAACCAAACTTTGCTCTTTATGCATGAAAATAATGACTAATTCTTTACATCAGAGCTGTCCTTTGAGATATTGGTTTAGAAAACAAATCACTGGTGGGGAAAAAAAGACAATAGACATGCAACTAAATCCACAAAAGATGCAAAGTGGACTGTTGCTAAGATTGAATATGAAGACCTGTGATAACATGCAGCATATCCAGGTGAGAAAATATTTTAGAGCATTTTATAACATTTGTGCAAGTGGGTTGTGAAGAATAATCACATTTATGTTTTAGTCCCTTTGGATTACAAAATGTTGAATAAAACTGTAAATGGAGTCAACACAATTTGTATATTATTATTAATATTGTTTTAATTACTACTACATGAGGAGCTTCTTTAACTAGAAAGGTTATGAGGATAATTAACAGGTTAACTGAGAATAACTGAATCCACACTAGCAAATGAGAAATAGTTACAGTTTATTACATATATAACTTAAGCATAATTATATTTTAGTTAATTAAACATAATAAATAGGTATTGATTTTCTGTCTTTCCTCACCAGGAACTAATACAATCCTCAGCTCTGCATTACAAAAGAAAGGGCTGTGCTCTGGGCTCTGCTCTGCTCTGTTGGTGCATACCCCACACCAGTTGGTCATGGAAAAGGTGCTTCGGGCTTTACGACTAATTAAGACTAATTTGGAGAATCCTCAGTCTTGACTTCTCCAGTTATTGAATATGCAATCTCTAGCCACAGCCTTTTTTGCTCTTCTTCAATGTCCTTTTCAGAATGCTGACTGCTCAAGGCTGCTGTTGTGCCCTTCTGTGTTCTCAGCAACGTCTCTCTTCTTTCTCATGGTCTACTTCAGACTTGAGCATTGGGAGGCACCTTGGTTTGGATTTTAGTTTGGATATTGAATGGCTCCCCACAGGTGTATGTGCTGAAGTTTTAGTCACAAGGGCAGCTCTTTTGGGAAATGATGGGACACTTGAGAAATGGGAACTACTGGTTGGTTCTTAGGTCTTTGGAGGTTTGCCTTTCTGAGGAGGGTTGCTGTAAAAGCCTGAGTTTGAGCCTGGACTCTCTGCTTCTTGGTTTGCTGTATGATTCCTTCTCTATATGTGTCCTTCTATCCCCCATGGGTACCTTGCCAAAGCCAATGCCTGTGCAATGCTGTTTGGACTTTAACCTCTAGAGTCAAAATAAATCTCTTTTCTTTGTAAAGTTAGTTGCCTCAGGTCTTTCATTATATTAGTGATAAGCTGAATAACACAGAAGGGGTTGATCAATCCTAATTTTTATGTGTGCAGTGGAAACATACAAATGATTTCCTTTTTCAGTACCTGTGGACCCTGTATTCTTTATTTCTTAAAAAAGTTTTAATTTATTTATTTGAAAGAGTAACAGAGAGAGGTAGAGCCAGAGAGAGAGAGAGAGAGAGAGAGATCTTCCATCCACTTGTTCACTCCCCAAATGGCTGCAATGGCCAGAGCTGAGCTGATCTGAAACCAGGAGCCAGGAGCTTCCTCCAGGTGTCCCTTGAATGTGCGGGGGCCCAAGGACTTGGGCCATCCTCCAGTGCTTCCCCAGGCCATAGCAGAGAGCTGGATCAGAAGTGGAGCAGCCGAGACTCAAACCGGTGCCCATATGGGATGCCAGCACTGTAGGCCAGGGCTTTAACCCACTGAGCCACAGAGCTGGCTCAAACCAGCACTTCTTTAACAGTGCTACTAATGGACATCTTTTCTGACTGCATTAATCTGCCTCATAAGCTCTGGTCTTTGCCACTTATTCACACCTAACTACCTACTTCTGCCTAGCCTTCTGCTTTCTGTGCTTCAGGTATGCTGGCCTTTTCCTAGTTCCCAGATGCACCTTTGGATCTTCTGTTGCAGGACTGTCCTATATGTTGCTCCCTCTGCCTAGGAAACCTTTGTACTGTGACCAGTTCTTTGCCCCAGCATCCCTCCTGCTTTGTGCTAGCTGATTCCTTCTCATTTCTCAGATTTCTGCGAAATGCTACAATCACAGAGATGATGTCCTTGACTACAGAGTTTCTACTGGACTCGCTTTTGTTTTCTAATGCTAACTGTTGTAGCAAATAAACTTCCAATTTTAATTTTTAGGAAAAAATTTTCTTTTTTACAAAATTACTTATTTATTTTCATTTTATTTGAAAGGCAGAGAGACAGAAGAGATCTTCTATCTTCTGGTTCACTCCCCAAATCCCATAGTTGGGCCAGATGGAAGCCAAGAGCCTGGAAATGAATTGAATTTGCACACACACACGTGTGTGACAGGGACTTGGTTCTGGGTCATCACCTGCTGCTTCCTAGGATGTGCATTAGCAGGAGTGTGGACAGGAAGGGGAGATGCAACAATACGGCAGGTGGGCTTCCCAAGTGGCAAGTTAACTGATTGCATCAAACACCCACCCTACAAAGTTTATTTCTTACTCACAGTAGTAGCTTCCTAAGATTTATATAACAAAAAGCCAAAAACTGGTTGGCTTAAAACAACAAAAATGAATTATTGACTCGTGTTTTTGAGAGCTAGAAGCCTGAATGAGGGTGACAGAAAGGCTGTGTTTTCTCTCATGGCTTTAGGGTTTGATCCTTCCTTGGCCTTTCTAGCATCTCATATTTACCTGTAATCCTCATCATTCCTTGGCTCACAGACTCCTCTCTCCAGTCACATGGATTTCCTCTCTCTGTGTCTCCTCATCATATTCCCTCTGTGTGGGTATGTCTCCATGTCCAGATCCCTTTCTTCAAGGACATCAATCATATTGGATTAGGGGCCGCTCTGATATTAACCTGGTTAATGATCTGATACTAACTTTATTACCTCCGTGGAGACATATTTTCAATTAAGGTCACATTCTGAGGTACTAGGAGTTATGAATTCAGTGTATGTTCTTTAGGGGGGCACAATTAAATCCATAATACAGAATGTGAGTGTTCCTGGTCATGGGTCAGCTTTCCTACACATAATGATTTAGAAACTAGACAGTATGGTTCTATTTCTTCCTTTGGCAATGGCACCATCTGTACCCAACTGAGGGGAAAAGGAGAAGGCATAGTGCATCATACCCACATTGACCCAGAGGGGGCACTTCTCCCTTCTACTTGCCCTACACTGGAGAGGCACTACTTCATGGCTCCATCTAGTGCAAAGGTAGAATGAAAATGCAATCCCTTGGGGCCAGTGCTGTGGCTCAGCAGGTTAATGCCCTGACCTGAAGCGCCGGAATCCCATATGGGTGCCGGTTCTAGACCTGGACGCTCCTCTTCTGATCCAGCTCTCTGCTATGGCCTGGGAAAGCAGTGAAGCAGTAGAAGATGGCTCAAGTCCTTGGGCCCCTGCACCCGCATGAGAGACCAAGAGGAAGCTCCTGGCTCCTGGCTTTGAATCGGTGCAGCTACGGCCGTTGCGGCCATCTGGGGAGTGAACCAGCGGATGGAAGACCTCTCTCTCTGTCTCTACCACCTCTCTCTGTAACTCTGCCTGTCAAAAAAAAAATAAATTAAAAAAAAAAGAAAGAAAATGCAACCCCTGTTGGACTAGTGCTCTCTTGACCAATGTGATGAAGAGCACATTGTAAGTATTTCTACTTACAATCCATCACAAATTAATATTTTATAAAATGTAATTAGAATGTATTATATTTAAAATACATGTAAAACACAGAAAATACTATTTTATTATTAAACTTAAAAGATGAAAAATTACTTCAAAATTCTATGTCTTTAAACACTTAAACTTTCAATTTTCATGCTTATCATGGGTCTCTAACAGATAATTTGCAAAAAAGAGGGATGCTGGCCCATGGCCTACACTTTGAGTAGTACTGCCTTATACTGCAGGAGGGGACATAGAATTTGTAATGCATATGGCTGTCTCTGTCTCATTATAATTGCCCCTGGATTGGGTCCCACTCCTGCATTCCCACTTTATTATAATTATTTGCATGACATTTGTCTTTCCTGTTATGCCTTAGTCTCCAAGTTCTGTGAGTGTAGAAATTACATTTGTCTTATACACAGCTGTGCCTAAACACTTAGCTGAATGACAGACATAACATTGGAGATTAATACATGTTTTTCAAAATTCTACTTGTCTATAATTAAAGTAATACCTAGTAGTTATTATTACATAAAATATATGATATTATTTTTAACAAAGATTTATTTACTTTAAAGGCAGAACTACAGAGAAGGGAGAGAGAGAGATACAGAGGGAGAGAGAGAGAGAAAGGGAGAGAGAAAGGGATTCCATCTGTTGATTCACTTCCCAAATTGCCATAATTGTAGTGACTGGGCCAGGCTGAAACCAGGAGTCTAGAACTATAGCTGGGTCGCCCCAGCTGAATGGGTGGTAAGGGCCCAAGCACTCTGGCCATCTTCACTGCTTTCTCAGGTGCATTAGCAGGGAGCTGGATCAGAAGTGGAGCAACTGGCATTTGAACAGTGCTCTGATATTTGATGCTGTTATCACAGCTGACAGCTTAACCCACTGCACCACAACACTGGCAGACATTAATTTTTTAAATAGAAAGTGTGTTTTTTTCTTCTGCCTTTTATTTTTTTCAAAAGATTTATTTATTTATTTGAAAGGCAGAGTGACAGAGAGAGGGACAGAGAGAGGGACTGGGCCGGATCAAAGGCAGGAGTCTGGACCTCCATCTAGGTCTCCTATGTGGGTGCAGGGGCCCAGGCACTTGGAGCATCTTCAGTTTTCCCAGGCACATTAATAGGGAAAAAGGAGCAGTCTAGACTCAAGCCAATGGCCATATGGGATGCCACTGTCTTAGGCAGTGGGTTAATCTGCTGTGCTACAATAGTGGTCTCATTCTTCTGTCTTTTAAATGGTTTTTCTTCTGCTTTATTTATGAAACATTCATGCTCTAAGTCTAGTGAAGACAAGAGAGCTTTTCTTGGAATAGAGGCCTAATGAAGTAATAAACAGGTGGACAGGCCAGCTAACTGGCATTGGTTACAGCTAGAAGACTGGGAATAGTTGTCTGAACTTTTCCTCCACACAGGAAGAATAATTTTGGGAGTTGAGTAGGAATATTTTGCTAAGGAGATAAATATAAAGGAATGAAAATAAGGTCTAGGTAGTAGCCATAACCAATGAGCACTCTTTCAGAAAGACTGAAAAATACAAATGATCAATAATGGTTGCTGAAAACATGTACCCATGGAGTATGGTTTGTTGCTGGGTACTGAGAGAGCAAATGTGGTGACTACTTTAAATGCCAGATCAGAAATGGTCCCAACAGTCGAATAACAATCTCATAAAATACTTGAGCAGGATTATTTTTAACTTTTTTTTTTCCAGCTGCTGGAAATATTATTGAGTAGAAAGAACTTTGGTGGATGTTTCCTAATTTTGTATCTTAAAAGTTTTCTCAAGAGTCTGGTTGCTACATACAGGAAGGAATGGATGCTTACAAGTCTACATTTAAAAATAAACAGCTAACATTCATTAAAAGGTCACTTGTGTCAGTTACTGAAAATTATTTTCATGCATTGTTCATTTAACCCCATGATAGCTCTATAACGTAGATTTTATTATCATCTGCATCCCATAAGCGAGAAAATTAAACATGTAAGAAGTTAAATTATTTACCAGGATTCTGGAGCTTATAAGTCAAGAAATTTTTACCTAGTTGTTGATTAACTCATATTTTAATACCAAATTTAATCATCCCACAGTCATTCCTTCCTCAGGAAGAAATCAGCAATCAGCACAGATCTCTTTTAGTTTTATAGTGAATGACATGGAGTTTGGCCTAGTGAGTAAAATGCCACTTGGGATGCCCACATCCCATATCAGAGCAACTAGGTTTGAGTCCTGGCTCCACTCCTGAGCCCAGCTTCCTGCTAATATATACCCTGGGATGCAACAGTGAAGACTCAAGTAACAGAATCCCTGCCATCCTTGTGGATTGAAGGTTTGGCTTCTCATTTTGACCTGACCCAGTCATGGCTATAATGGGCATTTGGGGGCAATCTCTGCCTGTCAAATAATAATAACAATAATAATAATAATAATAATAAACAAGAATTGTATCTTTTGTAAGTATATTGTTTTCTTCCTGAAGCTATCTGTTATGTTACAAGGAAAAATGAAATTAAAACACAAAATTTTTCTTTTTCTTTTTAATTTTAACTTCAGAGACAGAGGCAGAGTAAGATAAAGAGATAGATAGATGGATACATAGATAGATCATGCTCCTATCTGATTAAAATCCTCAAAGGTCACAGTGGCTGGTAGTGTAACATGTAATTAATTAATTAATGTAACATGGGGTTAACATGCCACATTTGCATATTAGACTACTAGTGATATCCTCATGACACATATTTCAGTTTTAAAAGGCATCATTTCATTATAAAATTGATTAAATTATTTTCATTTTATAGAGGCCAAAGAGTCACAAAACAGCACATTTCCTGAACCATGTGGTGAAGACTGGGTAGGGATAAATGGTAAATAAGATAAGCATGTATCTGACTCCCAACATTAGCTATATAGTTGTATTATTGAAAAAATTAGAGGGAAAATTCACTTCATGAGAAGATGTGGAGCTCAAATTTATTTGTAATATTTGTACACTGAAGGGAATTTGCTTTATGGGTCGAGATACCACTTCATGAACACATTTGCTTGTATGATTACACAACTTAGCACTGCCAAAAACACATATTGACTTTAAATTATGGCAGGAAAGTGAAAGGCTCTTGGCTGGGAATTTTTTGAATTCCTTTTGATTTAAATCAAGAGACTCAGTACTAAGCAGAATTTCTTGTATTCATTTCTTCTTGTTCAGCCAAGCCTTCTGCCTTTATCATCTTAGATCTCTTCTTTTCCTTTCATTTCTTTGTCTCTTGCTAGAAATTTTCTTCCATCACA
The DNA here is from genome assembly GCF_051225735.1 of Oryctolagus cuniculus. Classification (NCBI taxonomy): domain Eukaryota; kingdom Metazoa; phylum Chordata; class Mammalia; order Lagomorpha; family Leporidae; genus Oryctolagus; species Oryctolagus cuniculus. The sequence goes on from NC_142868.1 coordinate 13,473,800, forward strand.
AAAACCCTTCAATTTCATTATTATCATGTTACATGCCCCTTACATGTGTACTTATCCTACACTTATTTTTGCTTCGAGAAACATACCGAATTTAGGTAGCTGAGAGCCAAGCTCTTCTGCTATCTGAAAAGAGGCCAATTTAACAAAGAATCTCAGACCAAGGAAGCTCAATGAGGAGTTTCTTTCTCTTACTCGGTGGTTCAAATGGAGGGAGCAGTCCAAGAAAGAACGATGATTCCCCCATCCAACATCAGCCAGGAATGCAATTCTTTTTATCATATTGTCCTGCTATTGACTAGAGTGTTGTCCTCATTTGCATTTTGATGCTGGTATTTAATGATAGCATCTATGCTGTGGTCTTTAGGAAGCCAAAAAGAGAGAAGTAAAGGGCAAGTGGTAAACATCTCTGATTCCATTCTCTCAGAGACCATTTATAGCTGCAAGTGAGTCTGCGAGGAGGACTAGCCAATTGGTGGGCTATATGCTTCACAAAATCTTGTTGGGGTGGTGCTCTATTAAAAGATAGAAGCAGAGACTTGACATTATAGTCCAATTAGCAGACACCATCATAAAGAACTCCTCTTAATTTCCCCAGACTGGCACCCATTTATTGCATGAGTGCTTTTGTATAATGCTAAAATTCCTTAGTGGAGGTGAGGAGCAAACTTTGATAAATTTTCTATTTCCATCCTATGAGAAAATGATGTAGAGATCTTCCTAATTGGGTTTTAACATCTTGTGGTGCTGAACATGAGCAGGGGAGTGAATTGGCCCCTTCTACTGAAGTTACAACTTACAACCAATTATTTAAAATCAGAATGAAGGCATTACCATACTTTTAAAGTATACAGGACAAAACTATGGAAAGCATTTTTCTTCCTTTACAAGTGTTTGTCTTGAACAAAAAAGTCTAAAGAAATGTTTATCAAAGCATACTAATATATATTTTGCTTGATAACCCTGTGAACATATTTTCTCCTCATATAATCACAAGGATAAGGTCCCAAATAATTTTCTTGCTTATTCAGAATGCATTTTTGGGGACTTTGGAAGGAATGGAAGTGTTTCCTTCCATTTCTTTCTGTTAATTTCAATGTCTCAATACTATAGTGATTTCCACCTTTGTTTTGGGTTCTCTTCTGTCCCTCCTGCCTTTCCTCCCTCCCTTCCTTCTTTCCTTATTTTTTTTTAAATATTTTATTTATTTATTTGAGAGGTAGAGTTACAGACAGTGAGAGGGAGAGACAGAGAGAAAGGTCTTCCTTCCATTGGTTTACTCCCCAGATGGCCGCAACGGCCAGAACTGCACTGATCCGAAGCCAGGAGCCAGGTGCCTCCTCCCGGTCTCCCATGCAGGTGCAGGGGCCCAAGCACTAGGGGCCATCTTCTACTGCTTTCCCAGGCCATAGCAGAGAGCTGAATTGGAAGATGGGCAGCTGGGATTACAACCGGAGCCCATATGGGATGCTGGCGCTGTAGGCGGAGGATTAACCTACTGCACCATGGCGCCAGCCCATTTCCTTCTTTCTTTTCTGTTAGAGCAGTTGAGATTAAGTCACAAAATAAATCATTTTATAATTTCTAAAATAACTTTATTTAAATATAATTGGTTTGAATTAAATTGAACATCTCCTAATGCCCTTTTGTAATTCCTCTATCTTTTTCCTGCCCATCTCCTGTTTCATCCGCAGGCAAGCACTGATCTGATTTGCCATTTTAGATCAGTTTGTATTTGGTAAAACTTCATACAAATAGAACAATAAATGAGCTTATTTTTCTGCTTTCTTATTTATAACTTTTTTAAAAAAGATTTTATTTATTTGAGAGGCAGAGTTGTAGACAGAGAGATTGAGAGATAGAAGGATTCTCCATTCATTGGTTCACTCCCCAAATGGCCAAAATGGCTGGAGCCAGTCTGATCTGAAATCAAGCCAAAAGCCTCCTCCGGGTTTGCCACATGAGCATAAGGGCCCAAGCCCTTGGCCAACCTCCCAGACCATAAGCAGAGAGCTGAATCAGAAAAGGAGCAGCCTGGACATGAACCAGTGCCCAGATGGGATGCCATCACTGCAGGCAGTCTCAGTCCACCATGCCACTGCACCTGCCCCTATAGCTATTTTTGTAAGTCTTCTATGTTGCAGCATGTAGCATGTATTCCTCTAATTCAGATTGATTCTCATTTAATTGGTTACAACATTTCCTTCTTATTCATTTTTTTATATTCCATTTTGTATTTTTTTTTATTTGACAGGTAGAGTTATAGACAGTGAGAGAGAGAGAGAGAGACAGAGAGAAAGGTCTTCCCTTGGTTCACCCCCCAAATGGCCACTACGGCCAGTGCTATGCTGATCTGAAGCCAGGAGCCAGGTGGTGCTTCCTGGTCTCCCATGCGGGTGCAGGGGTGCAAGCACTTGGGCCATCCTCCACTGCCCCCCTTCCCCCCGACCCTGGGCCACAGCAGAGAGCTTGACTAGAAGAGGAGCAACTGGGACTAGAACACAGCGCCCATGTGGGATGCCGGCGCTGTAGGTGGAGGATTAACCAAGTGAGCTACAGCACCGGCCCCTCCTTCTTATTCATTTAATATCTGCAGAATTTCAACTCTCTTATTCCTGATAGTGGTAACTTTATATTTATCTGACTAAAATTTTATTAATTATGTTTCCTCAACAGAATTTTGATGTCATCATTTTGATTTTTTCCTATTTCATTGATTGCCACTCTGATCTTCATACATTCTTTCTTCCATTGTACTTACTTTGGTTTAATTTGCCCTTTTTAAGCTAATTTGTTAATGTGAAATCAAAGTTTGCTTATTTGAGAAATTCTATCTTTAAGATAATCATGTGGTGCTATAAATTTACTACTTTAGGGTCATCCCACATATATTTATTTTATATTTTCATTTTCATTAAATTCAAACGTTTTCTAATTTCCTTTTTATTTCTTCTTTTATCTATGGATTCTTATAAATTTGTTATTTATATTTAAAATATTTAAGGATTTTCCATAGATGATTATCTTACTGAGTTCTAATAAAATTCCACTGTGTTCAGAGAATGTATTTGTAAATTCTTGATATTTTTAAATGACCCCAAATGTGGCATCTAATTAATATTCTATATGTTTTTGAAGAAAAGTTTATTCTGCTATTATTGTGTGGAATGATTTACAAATGTTAGTTAGATAAAGTTAGTTGAAAATATTCAGGGCTAGGGCTGACGTTGTGACATACTGGATTAAGCCACTTCCTGCAACACCAGAATCCCATACAGGCACTGGTTCGAGTCCCAGCTGCTCCACTTCTGATCCAGCTCCCTGCTAATGGGCCTGGGGAAGCAGTGGAAGATGCTGAAGTGCTTGGGCACTGGTACTCATATGGGAGACCTGGATGAAGCTCCTGGCTCTTGGCTTGAGTCTGGTCCAGCCTTGGCCATTGGGGCCATTTGGGGAGTGAAACAGTAGATAGAAGATTCTCTCTCTCTCTCTTTCAAATAAAATAATCTTAAATAAAAGGAAAGTGTTTTTCTAATCTACTTCCTTATTAATTTTCTGCTTATTTGTTGTATCGCTTATTGAGAGGGGGCAATGAAAGATCTGCTTAAACTCAATTATTTCTTTCTACCTTCAGTTCTGTCATTTTTGCTTCTTATGTTCTGAAGTCCTATTGTTGGGTGAGTAGGCCTAAATGTAAAACACACCATTTTTAAATTTTTTGGGGGCAGCATTATGGCATAACTGGTATATCCACTGCCTGAGTCACTGGCATCCCATATGGGTGCCTCTTTGGCTCCTGGCTACTCCACTTCCAATCCAGCTCCTTGCCAGTGTGCCTGGGAGAGCAGTGGAAGATGGCCAAAGTGTTTGTGTCCCTGGAATCCACATGGGAAGTCCAAGGAAAGCTCCTGGCTCCTGGCTTTGGACTGACCCAACTCTAGTCATTGGGGCTGTTTCAGGAGTGAAGCAGCAGATGGAAGAGCTCTCTGTCTTTCCCTCTTTCTAAAGCTCCGCCTCTCAAATAAATAAATAAGCCTTTAAACAATTTTAGAAAACAAAAATAAGACTTTATAATTTTAGGGTAAGCAAGGATTAGTAAGGTAGAGCACAATAATCATGAATCTGAAAAGAAAAAATCAATAATTTAGAATTCATCAAATGTATACATGTATTAAAAATCACATGGTACACCATAAATATTTATAATTTTCATTTATATTTTAACAATCACATAAAATATAACAGAAAGAGAAACGTTTAAACCAAAATCTCTTCTTTTAAAAATTTATTGGCAATAATTATGATGTGATATTTCAATACAATGTACAATATCTACTGACCCAAACAAGGTAATCAACACTTTCACTTCCTTGATGTTGCTTTATGATTTGGGGGTTTGGAGTTTCTTTCTCCCATTTTTTCATACAATATATACTGTATGATCATTTCATTAATGTTGAATTGAGTTTGCTACTATTTTGTTGAGAAGTTTTATGTCTATATTCATTAAGGATGTTTGTCTATAGCTTTCTTTTTGTGTGATCTCTTTGTTTGGACTTGTATCAGGGCAATGTTGACCTCATAAAAAGAAGTTAGCAGAGTTCTATCCTTTTAAATATTTTGGAATAGTTTGAGAAATATTGGAGTAAGTTCCTCTTTACATGTTTTGTAAAATTCAGTTATAAGGTCATCAGATCCTGGATATTTATTGGATGGGAGATTTTTAATAAATACTTCAATCTTATTGCTTGATGTTGGTCTGTTTAGATTTTCTGTACTTTCTTGATTTAACCTTATTAAGTTGTACATATCCAGGAACGTATGCATTTCATGGGGATTTTCCAATTGGTTAGCATATGGTTGTTCATAGTAGTTTCTCAACAGTCTTTGTATTTGTGTGTTACTTTTTCATATCTAGTTTTATTTGAGTTTTTCTCTTTTCTTTGTTAATGTGGCTAAAGGTTTGTCTATTTTGTTTATCTTTTCAAAAGACCAACTTTTACTTTGTTGAATTTTTCCTTTAATTTCAGTTTTATTTGTTTCTGCTATGATTCTTATTATTTCCTGTCTCGTGCTAATTTTGGACTATTTTGCCTGCATTTCTCTGACTTGAGGTGCATTGTTACATTCTGTATTTGAGATCTTTCTAGTTTTTTTTTTTAATATATGCATTCCCTGCTATAAATTTATCTCTTAAATAAAGGGAATGTGTATCCCACAGATTTCATATATTGTATTTTCCTTTTCATTTGTTTCAAGAAATTTTTGATTCCTTTTTAATTTCTTCAATGATACACTGAGCAGTCAGGAACATGTAGCTTGATCTTCATGTTCTTGTTACTGATTTCTAGTTTTATTCCTTTGTAGTCTTGATATCGGAGATGACCCCCTAAAATATATAGGAAATGTGACCCCTTAAAGTTCCCCAGAAGTGCCATCTGGGATGCCCCATTTGCTACTGGAATTTGGGGTGCCATATAATATCACTATATGCTTATTAATAAATCCCCAATATTAATAAGCCTGAGAGGGTTCTTGCCTAATATTTAGAGAAGAATTCTAAATACCGGCATAAACAAGACAACACGGTACATTTTAAGCCTTTATTTAGTGCGAAAGATGCGTAGGAGAGTGAGAGCTTTATCTAAGAGAGAGGGGTAAATCTGGGTTAATACCAAGCACTGGGAACCAGCCACATGGAGGAGCATCTAGGCCAGGAATCCTAGGGTGGGTGGCCTAAAGGCCAAGCGCCCTGGAGGCACAAGGCTACAGCAAGCCCCCTCCTGGCAAGAGGCCAGGGAAAAGAGCGGGGCAGGACACACCGTGTCCCAGCTTTTAACCCACTTCCAAAGGGGAGTGGTTAATTAACCTGATTGGCTGGTGGGCACCCAGGTGTGGCCAGGTAGGGGCATGAAGTCACAGGGGCGTGGCAAAGGCGTGGTCTTTCAGCTCACAAACCTAATCCATTTTAACCTGTATGGCTGCCTACATCAGTCTGAGAAGATCTATGGTATAATTTCAGTGTTTAAAAACTTACTGAGAGTTTATTTGCGGCCCAATATATGGTATAATTGAAAAATTTCCATGTGCTGATGAAAAAAATGTGTATTCTGTAGTTATTGGATCAAATTTTCTGGAGTATGTTATCTCTATTCGCTCTATAGTATGGTTCAATTCTGATGTATCTTTGTTGATTTTTTGTCTGTATGACCTATCATTAGTGATGACAGTAGGGTGTTGAAGTTCTCCCCCATCATTGTTTTGGAGTATATCTCCCCATTTAGGTCTAATAACATTTCGTTTATATATTTGGGTGATCTTGTGTTCCCATAGAGTGTGAAAGGGTAGTGCATGGACTTACGTCCTGGCTACACTGCACTCTGCGCTGAGATACAAAAAGGACTTGCTCAGGTCTAGTCCTTTGGGCTTCTGTAATAGCTGCTACTGGTGTGAAATCTCCAGAAACCCTTTTGCCAAAAATCACTTAGTCATCTTCTGCACTGATATTATTTGTTTATTTTATGACTTGCTTTCTGTTTGTCTCTTTTCATTAAAAAATACGTTCTTTGCAAGGAGGGATGTGTTGTTCTCCACTGTTATAACTTTAGTGTTTGCTGTGGTGTCAGATACTTGACAGGCCATCACAATATTGTCTATGAATGAATTAAAATTAAAAAGTTCAGCTTATGTTTTAAGAAAATCTATTTTGACCCAATATTCAGCAACCTACTTCTGCTTTATTTCATTTTGGACTTGTTGAGTTAGATCACCCCAAATCTGCTTCAGTGTTGAAGATATTCAGAAGCAAAGGAGCTGCTACAAGAAATCTCCTATACCTACAGGGTTCCTGGAATATCAGACCATCAGAGGGAAGGTAAATGTTAATTGAGTTAAATTATTTTCAGTTCAGCCAAGTGATCATGAAAATTTCTTCAGTAATAAAAACATATTTTTCTTTGTTTAAATAACATATTTTACCTAAAATTCTTGATGATCTCTTATTTTTTTTTCAAGAGTCCTCTAAAAGGCCTCCTCTTTGGGGAAAGTTTCCCTCATCACTATAACAGAAGAGTGTTCTTTGAATTTCCATAAAGTCATACCTAGCACTTTTTGAGCCCATTACAGGCAGGATGGGCATTTTCTAATCTCTGATATATGTATTATTGCTTTTAATCCTCACAACAGTGTTAATTTGGTTCCATTATCCACATTGTACCAAAGAGGAAGCTGAGCATAAGCAAGTTGACTGATTAATAATATGTGCCGCAGTGACTTGTCCCCAAAACTGTGCATTGACCTATCACTTTAGACTGATTTTTCCAGCAAAGTCCACTCACAGCTTTATTTGAGAACTTTACCATATGCTTATTTGTATACACACCTGTCTCATTTGGGTTATTTTTATAAAGTATTTTTTAATTTCCAACCACAATATCTAGGCTAATATTGGGACCTTGTAGTTCTTTAATAAATATTTTCTGAGTGGATAAATGTGGTTGCTTCCATAGTGCTCACACTGGAGGAAGGGAATTATGTAGTGGTTCCATCTAGGGAACTCACAGGATTAGAAAATTGTGTTATAAGCACTCAGTGTTCTATTGGGACAATAGAAGGTGTTAAATATTTAGAATAGAGGGACTTTAATGCAGACGGTTATGTGGGTTCTGGAAGAATTTGGAAGTGAAAAGATGATGTAGAAAGCCTGAAATTAACAATAGCACAGCACCCTTACTGCTCCTATGTAGAAAGGACACAGGGAAGAGATGGAGACCAACACCTTGCTGGGGCTATGCAGAGAAACTTGAGCTTCTGAGAGTTTTTAGTCCCTACTGAAGATTCAGCCTGAGGCAGAGAGAGAGGGCGTGAGGTTTAGCCTGATTCTCCTCCCCCATCTTATAATCTCTTTCAGTTACCTTGCATTGACTTCACAGGTGTGTGGGAAACTCAGCTCACACGTTAGTGCCCCTGTGATACACAGAGGAATAAAGAGGAAGGAAAAAAAAAATCCAGGACTAGTACAGAGGTACAGAGTAGTGGCCTTTGACATCAACAAAATGACTGTTGAAATTAGTGAACTATAGAAATGATCCCTGAAAGTATAGTCTTGAGTGTTGAAGTTAGTGGAAGGCTACTAAATGGCCTCTCAAAAGGTGAGTCTCTCTCTACATTGGGCTTGAAATTGGTCTCATTTTGGGGATGAGTTTGGCTAGTGGGAGAGTAGCAAAGGCAATGCAAGCAAAGGATCAAAAAGTGCTTACACACTGGGACTTTCTTGCTGTATGTGGAACCTTGAGACTATCTTGCGAACAAGCCCGAGTTAGCCTTATTGATAATGGGAAGCCATGCAGATAAGAATCAAGGTACCTCAGACAGTACCCAAAGTATTGCTGCTGACCCAGCAACCAACTTCACACACATGATAAAGTCCAGTTAAGATAATTTGAGTCCAGCCCAAATTTCTACCTACATATTTGTGAACTTAATAAAAGACTGTTGCTCATAGCCATTACGTTTTCAGGTAGTTTGTTATGCAACAAAGGTAACTGATAGAGAACCCCAGTTCTGCTACATCCTAGCTGTATAACATTGTACAAACCATTGAATCTCTAAGTGTAACTTCCCTTCTTTGTGATATGTGATGGTAATGATGCTGAAATCATAGGACATTTGTGAAGATTCAGTGAAATAATACATATAAGATGGCCACAATGTGGACACATGATGCAGGCTCAATGTACTGTAGCTATTATAATATGCTGACAATGTCAGGCCTTTTCAGCCTGCCTGCTCTTATTGTCGACTTTCCTTATTTGAAAAAACAATGAGGAGGTTATTACTTAACAGGGCACAGTTTCACACAAAGGTTTTATTAAGAAGGGGTCTTAATTTTCCTCCTGGCATAAGGCAAATAAAGAGGACAGATATTATTTTAATTAAAATTTGAGAAGTACATAATTCTCTCTTCAGAGTAAGTCCATTTGTAACTCTGCAAAACTAAATCCCTGAGATAAGAATATTCACCAAGGTGCAGTTCAAATAACAATTGTGGTTCACACAAAATGCACAGTTGTATGCTATGGATCCGATTATGTCAGAGTGCAGGATAATAAATTGCTGAAACTCATCAGTTAACATAAAATCGACATGCACTGCCATATTCCAGATGCTTGATTGCAGTTCCTTAATATAACAAGTTGCCAATTCTTCTCTCTGGAGAACGATTGACAGATTGTAATGCAATCTGTTGATGTTCTTTGATGGTGATTCTCAGTCATTGCCACTACAGCTAAGGAGCTGAGAGCCTCACCACGGCTTTGCTCTGAGAACTGAGTGTCGGTTTTGGGTGTTGCTCCATTCCAATTGGTATTAGGAAATATAAACTATCTGCTGAAGGATTTGAGGAGTTTCAAAAAAATAAGCAGAATGTGCTAAACTCATTCCACAGGAAAGGCTCCAGTGTGTGTCTTACAGAACACGATGTCATCATAGGAAACAAAGAAAAGATGATGAAAATGAATTCAAAACTTAAAGTTTGTTGACTTATGCATCTTTAAATCTTTGGACAGGCATCAGACTCAGGAGAAGTTTTGATAGGGTTAGGAAGGTCAGCTTTCCTTTGAACTATTTAAGAAAGAACAGGAGAGGGGGCGTAAGCTCACAGGTCATATTGCTATTGCTGTTTGGTTAGTATATTTCTTTTAGTTGATATTTAAATATTATATTATTTAACCAGATTTTAAAAGTAGTACATGCTCATAAATAGTACAGTAATTTTCTGGAGTCAGCTTGCTGGTGCTCAAATCCTTCAGAGCTGTGGGATTTGGTGAAAGGTATTCTGTCTCTCTAAGCCTTACCTATGTAGCACAGGTAGTAGTAGGACCTCCATCTTTAGCGTGTCTTGAGAATAACACAAGATAAAGCTTGAAAAGTGTTTAGAACAGTTCCTGGCAGATAGTAATCACTTTACAAATATTAGCTGTTGGAAAAATCTTGGAAAAGTTAACAAGCATAAAAAAATAAGCAACCAAATCATCTTTCATCAGGAAAGAGTTATCAGTGATTGTGATGGCGTTCCTTTTGGAGCTACTGTCTTTTTTGCTTTACATTTAAAAAACTATTCAAAAGGTGAGGTGGAGGGAGGGAGAGAGAACTCTCATCTACTGATTCACACAGCCACAGTGGCTTGGGAGCTGAATCTAGAATAAACTGAATTCAAATTATTTGAGACACCACCATTGACTTCCAGGGTCTGCATCAGCAGGCAGCTCGAATCAGGAATTGAACTGTATTCTGATATGGGATGTGGTTTTCTAACCCGTGTTTTAACCACTAAGCCAAATGTTCATCCCAGTTCATGACTCACATAAATCCTGAGATCTGTATCTTTAATACTTAGGAGAAATATGGAAAATAAGGAGGAAATAGAAAATAAGGTTAATTTAATGAATTAAAACAATATGTATACTGGAGCAAGTAGGGTTTTAAAGGAAAACAAACTGAGAGGCATTGGAATTGAAGAACCCTATTTTTTATAAGTGCACTGAAAAGATGATTTTGAACATCTACCACAGTGAAAATTTAGGAAAGTTCAGTAGTATCCAGTAAGGGTGATGGTGTGGGAAAAAGGATGAATTTAAGTGTTGATTTTGAGGGTACAAATTAGTATAGCCCTTTGGAAGGGCTACAGGGCAATGCCATTTTAAAAGTACATTTTAAATGTACTTACTCTTAGATTCAGAAATATCATCCTTGGGTGTTTTCAAAACAGAACATGCCCAGGAATACTTTTTACAGCACTATTAGTAGTAGTAAAACATAAACAAAACAATGTAAATGTCTGTTAAAAAGGGAGTAGAGATGACAACTGATGATAGTTCCCAACTGTAGAGTACTATGCAGGCATTAGAAATAGTATATCTTTGTGTAAGGACTGCAGAAAGAAATGAAAACATGTTAAGGAATGGAGGTCAGTGGCAGAATATAAATATCCTATGACAGCAGTTAGGTTAAAAATAAAAGCAAATTATAAATTTCTATATGTAGGCAATGTGAAATTGGATAGGAAAAGAAACCTGAAAAGAGACTTGCTAAAGCGACTGCTTGTCTACTGTCATGGAGGGCTGGGGTGAAGCGTGGGGGCTCAAGAGAGCTTCATGTTATCTATATTGTTTGTATTATTCACAAAGAGAAGGCAGCCAAATAACTTTGAATCATTAATTAACTGAATAGATTAAAAGTTTATTAAAATCCAAGTGTAATTTAATAGAAATTTTTAAAGGGAAAATGACACTTTTGATTATGTTAGGGCATTTTCATAAAAGTGTCTAATTTTATTGGTATGAAATAGAGAGAAACATATTCACTAAATTTGGCACATCATTTATGAATGAATAGAATAAAATCCAGGTATAAGATAGTTTTTGTCACCTTGAGTCAGAAGTTCTATCTCTAAAAGAAGTTATTTATTTATTTATTTGACAGGCAGAGTTAGACAGTGAAAGAGAAACAGATAGAAAGGTCTTCCATCCGTTGGCTCACCCCACAAATGGCCGCCACAGTCGGAGCTATGCCAATCTGAAGCCAAGAGCCAGGCACCCCCTCGGGGTCTCCCATGCTGGTGCAGGGGCCCAAGCACTTGGGCCATCCTCCACTGCACTCCTGGGCCACAGCAGAGAGCTGGACTGGAAGAGCAGCAACCAGGACCAGAACCTGGCACCCACATGGGATGCTGGCACCACAAATGAGCTAACCAAATGAGCCATGGCACCGGCCCCAAGAAGTTATTTTTTAAAAAGAGGATTGCAACAGTTGATTGAGGGGAGGTCTTTCTTTCTTTCTTTCTTTCTTTCTTTCTTTCTTTCTTTCTTTCTTTCTTTCTTTCTTTTATTTGACAGAGTTATAGACAGAGAGCGAGACAGAGAGGACAGAGAGAAAGGTCTTCCTTCCGTTGGTTCACTCCCCAAATGGCTGCTATGGGTGGCGCTGCTCCCATCCAAAGCCAGGAGCCAGATGCTTCTCCCTGGTCTCCCACGTGGGTGCAGGGGCCCAAGCACTTGGGCCATCCTCCACTGCCCTCCCGGGCCACAGCAGAGAGCTGGACTGGAAGAGGAGCAACCGAGACTAGAACCTGGCACCCACATGGGATGCCGGCGCTGCCGGTGGAGGATTAACCAAGTGAGCCAAGGCACTGGCCCCAGGGGAGGATTTTCAATGTAGTTACATGGAGGTGGAGCATTTTGTAAATTGTTCCTTGAGGTATGTGTGAGGACTGTGAGTGTTTTTCAACATAGCTCTTGCCTTGCCCCTAGGAATTGCCAAGTTCTTTCAAGAATTTTTTATGAATCCACCTCATCAGTGGTTCTGCGTGTGGTTCCCCCATAGCATCTGCATCATCTGGACCAGTGTTAGAAATTCAAATTCAATCCGTACCTCAGGCCTTTCATAATTGATCACTGAAGTTTCAGAATCACTTTCTTAGAAATCAAACATTCTCAAAGCAGGAGTCACTGTATGGCTGGACACTTGCACAGGTTGCATGATGCTATTCTTTTTCAGTGAATGAAGAAGTTTTTGAGGTAGAGGAGGTGTGGATGTAACAAGAGAGCTATTTGTAGTTCACATGTCAAAATCTGATCAATAACCAGCCACCTGGGGGACTGAATTAGCACCTATTTTGTAAGCGCCTATTATTTTGGAAGATTAAAAAATATGCCAAATAGGATATCTCTTCTCATTAAACACATATTCTATCTTCAAGGAAATAACAAATACACAGGTAGTAGTTAGAAGTTAAGTGTTAATTTTCAAGAGGAGTTTTCTGAAGAGCTGAATCTGAATGATTCATTTGTAAAAATATGTTTACTTATTTTCATTTTATTTGAAAGGCAGAGGGGGAGAAAGAGAGAGAGAGACAGAGAGAGAGAGAGACAAGAGAGAGAGAAAATTGAGATTCTATCTCTTTGTTCACTCCCCAAATGCCTACAATAGCCAGAGCTGGGGATCCCACATGGGTGGTAGGGACTCAAGTAATTGATCACATGGGTGGTAGGGACTCAAGTAGTTGATCCATGACCTACTTCCTCCCAGGGTATACCTTAGCAGGAAGCTTGAATTGGAAGTATAGCCAGGACTCAAAATTAGGTACTCTAACATGGAATGTGAGTATCTCAAATAGTGTTTTAACTACTGTGCCAAATGCCTGCCTCTGAATGGCTCATTCTTTGACCTATTTAATAAATTATGATTTGTGGATTATTATAATATGTTTAAGAAACTAATAAAGATTAAATAAAATAAGTAAGATCTTTAAAAATACCAATCTGACCATGTTATTTTACTGCTTCAGGTTTTTTGGAACTATATACTACTTTCATAGTGATTTTGACATTAGCATTTAAAAATACAAATGTTCCTTGAAGTGTTCATTTGTTCACTATTTCACAAATATATGTAGATCATTTACCATGTGTCAGGCAAATGATTTTCCAAAAATGAATAATAGTCCTCAAAGTGCTGAATTTAAAAAATGTGAATGATATGTAATAAAATCTCTTTTTGCCTCAAGAGAAATCACTCACTCACATAATCAGTCCCATTATATCTTGTATAGTAAAAATTTGGGGGTTACTTAATACATTTCAATCACAAGGTCAAATGGGATGCTGATGCTGCGAAGTTGGGTTTCTGCCTCAAAGGATCTGGTTTTGCTATTCACAAAGATAAAATAAATGGAGTTACAGATACTTACTTTATTTTGGATTGGGCAGACATTGCCACAAATGGGCAAATAATCTGAGTTGTAAAGGCAGGAAGATTTCAAAGACAAAAAAATGGCACTTAGCAGATGGATCCTGTGTCAGAGGAATGGGGCAGCAGACAAGGAGAACCAGCAATTTGAGTTATCAGGAATGGCACAAGGACACTTACCAAAGGGCTAGACTTTGGGAAAAGGTCTGCATCATGAAGAGTCTTTTGTGGGTTGCTGAAACTTGCCGTTTCAGTGTGCAATGGAGAAGATCAAAGTCAATCTGCTGTGACATCAGATTCAGCACTTCTAATTGTGACCCAGAGAGAGTGGCTGGGAAACCTTACCTTGGATTTTACTAGGGGTGTCAAAATCAAGATTGTTTTCAGATGGAGAGTTGGATAGAAATCTCAGATTGTTCATGTTGCCAGTCTGTGATCTCTTCCAACGCAGGGTCTATGTCCAGCTCACCGCTTTGTCCTGGATCCCAGTCCAGCCCCAGCTCATGAGAGTCAGTGAACATTTTTGAAAACTGAATCTCTCTTTTCTTTCTTGCTCTTCAGGTCAAATCCCCTTTCTTAACTGAGTGAACTCCCCCAAAGCTGGCCTAAGGAGACCCATGTAAAAGCACTTATTTCTGCAGAGACAATTTCACCCTAGAATTTCTCATTTACAATTCTTTCTTTTTGATTTTTTAACTTTTAATTTTTTTTTTTTTGACAGGCAGAGTGGACAGTGAGAGAGAGAGAGAGAGAAAGGTCTTCCTTTTGCTGTTGGTTCACCCTCCAATGGCCGCCACGGCCGGCGCGCTGCGGCCAGCCGGCGCACCGCGCTGATCCGATGGCAGGAGCCAGGTACTTATCCTGGTCTCCCATGGGGTGCAGGGCCCAAGCACTTGGGCCATCCTCCACTGCACTCCCTGGCCACAGCAGAGAGCTGGCCTGGAAGAGGGGCAACCAGGACAGAATCCGGCGCCCCGACCGGGACTAGAACTCGGTGTGCCGGCGCCACAAGGCAGAGGATTAGCCTAGTGAGCCGTGGCGCAGGCCTTAATTGGTTTTTAACAGATACAATGTGACTTGTGGATACAATTCTAAGAACATAATGAGATTCTCTTCTGATCCTCCCTTTCTTCCTCTCCTTCCCACCTTTTTTCCTTCTCCCTTTGTTTCTGTCCTTTCTTTGGATAGTTTTTGAGATAACATTTTAAATTTACCTGATGGTAAAAGGGCTTAATACTTCACTGAATAAAAAAATTTAACAAGTAAAAAAGCAAAAAAGACCCTAGTTTAGTGGGATATAGACAACATCTATAAACAATAATTGAATGGAAAAATGGCCATTTCATCCATATATGGCAAATTTTAAAGTGATCACAGATCATTTAAAGTATAGTAGTATAACATTCTGAACCATTAGTTTGACAAAGGTATAAAACAAAGTTTTACAAAGCTCTATTTGAAGTAATACTGATACACACACATCTTTTTTTGTTTTTAAAATTTTAGCTCCCACATATAAGAGAGAGCATGTGATATTTGTCTTTCTGTGTCTGGCTTATTTCACCTAACATGATGTCATCCAGTTGTTTCCACTTTGCTGCAAAAGGTAGAATTCATTCTTTTTTATAGCTGAGTAATATTCAGTTGTGTATATATACTACGTTTTCTTTATCCATTCACCTGATGATGGACACATCGGTTGATTCCAAATTTTGGCTGTTGTGAACAGTGCTGCTATAAACATGGTGATACAGGTATCTCTGATACACTA
This sequence comes from Oryctolagus cuniculus, assembly GCF_051225735.1. Lineage (NCBI taxonomy): Eukaryota > Metazoa > Chordata > Mammalia > Lagomorpha > Leporidae > Oryctolagus > Oryctolagus cuniculus. The sequence goes on from NC_142868.1 coordinate 13,489,314, forward strand.
TGTTCATGACTTTTGAGTATATATCCAGTAGTGGGATTGCTAGATTGCATGGCAAGTCTATTTCCAAGTTTTATTAAAAAATTTTCCACATTGTTTTCCACAGTGTCTGCACCAATTTAAATTCCCACCAACAGTGTGTAAGTGTTCCCCTTTCTGCACATCCTTCCAGCATTTGTTACTCTCTGTGTTTGGATTTTAGCTATTCTGATGGGGTAAGATGATATATCATTTTGGTTCTGATTGACATTTCCCTGATGGCTAGTGGTACTGAAAATTTTTCCATAAATTTTTTGGTCATTTATATTGTCTATTGAAGTCTTTTGCCCATTTCTCAACTGGATTTGTGTTTTTTTTGTTGAGTTTTTGAAGTTACCTATATATTTGAGATATTAATCATTTGTCAAATTGATAGTTTGCAAGTACATTTTTCCCATTCTGTTGAATGTCTTTTCAATCTATGGATCATTTCCTTGGCTGTGCAAAAGCTCCTGAGTTTGATATAGGAATGTTTGTTTAGTTTTGATTTTGTTGCCTGTGCTTTGCCCAAGAAGTCATCCCCTACATCAGTATTTTGAATTGTTCCCCATATGCTTTCTTCCAGTAACATAATAGTCTTAAATCTTAAATTTAGGTACTTAATCCATACTGTATATATTGAGAGGTATGGATCTAGTTTCATTCTTCTACAAAAATGCATCCAGTTTTGCCAGTGCCATTTGTTGAATATATTATCCTTATTTCATTGTATGGTCTGAGCACTTTTTGTCAAAAATCAGTTGGTTGTATGTATGTAGATCAATTTATGGGCTCTCTATTCTGTTCCATTGACCTATGTTTCTATTATGGTTTTACCATACTTTTTTGATTACTATAGCTTTGTAATATGCTTTGAAGTCAGGTATTGTGATGTCTCCAGCTTGATTATTCTTGCTCAGGATCTGTTTGTCTCTTCTGGGATTTTTTGTGACTCCATATGAATTTTAGTTTTTTTTTTCTAATTCTGTAAAGAATGTCATTGGTATTTTGATAAGGATTGAATTGAATCTGTAGATTGCTTTAGATAGTATAGACATTTTAATGATATTGGTTCTTCTGATCCATGAGCAAGGAATATATTTCCAAGATTTATTTCATCAATGTTTTTATCGTACAGAACTTTCACTTTTTTGGTTAAGTATTTATTCACAGTAGTCATATTTACAATCTAATAACAAATGTGTGACCATTAGACCAATGAGTGTTCATGAGAATTTGGTGAAATAGATTTTGAATATTTTTTTAAAGAGTTGAAAAAAATAACAGCATCTTGCAAAATGCATACTAATTATTGTGCTTATTTTAACTTTATTAAATTCATAAAAGATCAGTTTTTACAACTTTTAAGAGAAGTTGGAAAAATCTAGAAAGTCCATATAGTCGTCCATATAATCTTCCCTCCTTGACCACTGTTCTGATACTATAAATTGGGTGGCTTATAGACAGTGGAACTTTACTTCACACAGCTCTGGAGGCTTGAACGTTCTAGATCAAGGAGTCAGAATATTTAGTTTTGGTGAGGGCCGCATTCTAATTCATAGACAGAACCTTCTAGCTTTGTTCTCGTGGAGAGGAAGAAATAAGGAAACTCTCTTGGACCTCTTTTTGTAAGAGGGTCTTACCCCATGGTTTAATCACTTCCCAAAGATTCCATCTCCCAAATCACATTGGTGACTATCTTGGCTTCAACAAAAAACAAACTTGGTGGGGGCACAAGCATTCAGACCACAGAAGCCCCCCCCCCCCAAACATTCATATGCAAGCTTGGGAGTAGGATGGAAGGAAAAAAAAATCTGGAAGCTTGAGCATTTTTCAGTCACCCAAGATGACACTAAAACACCTAAAGACTGTTTGAAAACTATGCATCTGAAATAGACTAATACCCAGAATATATAAGGAGATCAAGAAATTTAACAACAGCAAAGAAACAGTCCAGTTAAGAAATGGACAGAGGATCACAATAGACATTTTTCCAAAGAAGAAGCACAAATGGTCAACAAATACATGGAAAAATGTTCAATATCACCAGCCATCAGGAAAAATGCAAATGAAAACCACAGTGAGATATCATCTTACTCCAGAAAGAATGGCTATGATCCAAAGTTAAAAACACACACACACACACACACACACACACAAACATAAAATGCTGATGAGATTGTGTAGGAAAGGGAACCCTGGTACAATGTTGGGGAGAATGCAAATTAGTATAGCCATTATAGAAAACATTAGTGAGATTCTTCATAAATCTAAAAATAAATATACCATATGATCCAGCTATTGCAATTCTGGGAATAAATGCATTATATATTATATCATATATATTATATATGGGAATGAATATACATATTATATATCCAAAGGAAATAAAATCAGCCAAATTCACAATAGTAAAAATATGAAATCGGGACCAGCGCTGTGGCTTACTTGGCTAATCTTCTGCCTGCAGGGCCGGAATCCTATATGGCACCCCGGGTTCTAGTCCCGGTTGCTCCTCTTCCAGTCCAGCTCTCTGCAGTGGCCTGGGAGGGCAGTGGAGGATGGCTCAAGTGCTTGGGCATCTGCACCCGCATGGGAGACCAGGGAGAAGCATCTGGCTCCTGGCGTCGGATGGTGCAGTGCGCCAGCCATAGCAGCCATTTAGAGGGGTGAACCAACGAAAGGAAGACCTTTCTCTCTGTTTCTCCCTCTCACTGTCTGTAACTCTACCTGTCAAATAAATAAAATAAAAATCTTTTAAAAAAAGATATGAAATCAACATAGATGCACATCAACTGATGTCTGGATGAAGAAAATGTAGTATATATATATGCTGGAATATTATTCAGCCATAAAAAAGAACAAAATCTTGACATTGGTCACAAACTGAATGGAGCTGGAGATTTATTATGCTAAGTGAAATAATCCAGACATACAAAGGCAAACCCCACATATTTTCTCTCATATTTATGTTTATATACACATATACATACTTTCATGTTTTTTCTCATATTTATACATGTGAGAGAAAATTTATATATGTTTTAAAAAGATGGAGGAAGTATACAAATATGTGAGAGAAAACATTGGGATTGTCATTTATTTCTGGGTTATTTATTATATGTATTACTTTTATTTATTATTTATATTTATTATATATATTATGTATACATATTTATACACATAAGTTTTATACATAAAATAAAAATGTGTGGATCTCATATTATTTGGTAGGTGGATATTTAGAAATGTTGTGTTCACTGAATTATACCGCCTTATGGATATATGCTTCTTTCCTTCTATGTCATGAATCCCATTTTACATGATATTAATATCCTTGCTTTCAAGAAAAATTCTATGCATGTGTGTATATAATAGTTACATATGAAATGAATGTGGCAAAATGTTAAAAATTAAGTCTAAAAAAGAAATAGAAAGTTACTTCCCCCCTTAAAATTATAATAAAATAAAACGGACATGTTCAAAAAATATCAAACACAGGTGCATTTCTTCATTTTTCTCTCTCCATGTCTGTATCCCTCTTATACACACACACACACACACACTCACACATGCATGCACAAACAGTTCTTCAGTGTTTGGAGAAGGGAACCTGGTCTAAGGTCCTTGGATGGACTTCATGTACTTAAGGAGGAAGTTTCCCTTTGCCTTTTCCAACCCTAGCTCCTCATTCTTTGCACCATTTTCCCATCAGAAAGACCAGACTAATGAGGCGGAAGCCTGCAGAAGGGGCTTACACTTGCTACGATAGACTGTGCTTGTACCATCTCCGGGCAGGTAGGCATAAAAAAACTGTCTGCATCCTCTCCAACCCCTCATCTGTACATCCTTCATGACTTACTTCCTAAGTTACCTCTCCTTGAAGACTTAGGCAGAATTCCTCTCTTGGGTACACTGTATCATCATACTGGTCTCCACACTTAGGTGGTATATCTGTAAATAGCTATTGCTGTTGTGTCTCCAGGTAAGGGCCTGACCTATCAAAAGTATTGGTAAATAAATTTGTCATACCTTAAAACATCTGCATTGGGAACTTAGAGTGAAAGATCAATGAAATGTTAGGTTTTTGATATCTTATCTGAGATAGCTTTTGAGAGCAGCATTGAGTAGAAGGCATGCTAGCCTACAAGGCCCTATGCAAAATTTGTAAAACTGCTTGAAATGACAATTAAAATTGGTTCTAACATACTGTATGCAGAGGAGATATTACTTCTGGCCATTGCCCAGAACTCATGGGGGAGCTGGGTGTGAAAGAAATCTAATGACAGATTTATATAGTGCTTTTCAGTTTATGAATCCTTTCCATAGGCTATTTAATTTGATACTCATAAAACACTGTGAAGTAGTTACAGATTTGTATTCTCATTTTAGAGGTGTGAAAAGTGAGGGCCAGAGATGGTAAATGAATAGCCTAGGTCACAGAGCCCAGCACTGTCATCATTCCACTTTGGCACTGAAAACATGCTGCCTCTGCCATCTCTTTGTCTGAGCAGAGCCAACATATAGCTCCTATAGTGAAATAGTCAGAGCTGACATTTATCCAGTGGACCTTTTGTGCCAGATGCTGGGTTAAACACTGTGCATGAATTCATTTAATGTTTATAAAATGTATTGTTTCTCCCATTTTACAGAGGGAGAAACCAAAAGAGGAAGTAGTTAATTGCTTTGTCTATCATCACATAACTGCCAAAAAGCAGTGCTGGATTTGGGTTCAAGCAGCCTGTCTTTAAAGAACCCACTTTCTGGAAGACTAGGAGTATAGGTACTGAAATTGGACTACTGTTTTAGTTTATTTGCAACACTACATTGAAATACCTGGGGCAGACTTTCTTTATTAAGAGGTTTATTTAGCTCCTAGTATGGAAGGTCAAAGATTTGCATCTGGTGATAATCTTGCTGGTAGAGTCCTGAGGTGGTAGAGGGTGCCATAGGCCCCATAGCAAGAGATAGGGGATGTGCACTGTCTATTTGTCTGCCCTCTTTTCCTCTTACTAAGCCACCTTAATTCAATCATGGGTGCTCCAGCCTAATCTAATGCTAATTATTTCCCAATCACTCCACCTATAGAAACCATATTTAGATTAAGTTTACACTATCTTTTTAAAATTTTTTTAAAATTTTTATTTATTTATTTATTTTTTGACAGGCAGAGTGGACAGTGAGAGAGAGAGACAGAGAGAAAGGTCTTCCTTTTGCCATTGGTTCACCCTCCAATGGCCGCCGCGGCCGGCGCGCTGTGGCCGGCACACCGCGCTGATCCGATGGCAGGAGCCAGGTGCTTCTCCTGGTCTCCCATGGGGTGCAGGGCCCAAGTACTTGGGCCATCCTCCACTTCACTCCCTGGCCACAGCAGAGAGCTGGCCTGGAAGAGGGGCAACCGGGACAGAATCCGGTGCTCCGACCGGGACTAGAAACCGGTGTTCCGGCGCCGCAAGGCGGAGGATTAGCCTAGTGAGCCACTGTGCTGGCCAATTTACACTATCTTAATACCTAACAATTTGGATTTCATTTCCATACATGGGATCTTGGAAGACACTCAAACTATATTCCACAGCATTCTGTCCTTGGTCATCAAGATCCATGTCCTTGTTACAATGTAAAATACAGTTACTTTATCCCCAATATTCCTAATGTCTTCACCTTGTTCAAGCATTAATTGAAATGTCCAGAGCCCAAACTCTCATCTGAGACTCAAGGCAAACTCTTCAGTTGTGAGCCTGTAAAATAAAAATTTACAAGATACAGTGGTGGGACAGAAGCAAGGCAAACATTTCCATTCAATAGTGGGCAAATGGAAGGAAATAACCAGCTCAGAGCAAGAAGAAACTTAGCAGGCAGACATTAAATTTCAAAGATCCAAGTCTGGCATCTTGTGTACACTGCCATGATGAGGGGGTTCCCAAGGTCTTGAGCAGCTGACGCCATGGCCTTGTTGGCCACCCTTCCTTTTGGGGGGTACTTTGTGCAACTCCACTCTCATGACTCCACTAGGCATTGCCTGATTGGGTGATCGCTGCAGGGCCCTAACCCTGTGGCAAACTTCTGCATGGCTATTCTTTGAAGTTACCATGACCATATAACCTTGCATTCTGTACCTGCAAACTCAGTCTAACTTGGATGCAAAAATCTGTTGCTAACACAAGGTGTGCATAGGACATGGATAGATGCAGTATCCATGGAGCACTTTGCCAGAAAGTCAGAATCCCAGGGGCATAGAGACCAAAGTCCATAAAGCAAATTTACATTTCTAGATCTCTGGGCCTGTGAGAGGAATGGCCTTTAAGATTTCAGTTATGCCCTTGAGGCCTGTTACAAGTTGTCCTGATGAAAAGCACTTGGTGGCTTTTTATCCCTGCTAACCTCTCCAGCAAAAAGCTTGACACCCTCCAATGCTTCTTTATTCTGCCATAGCCAGGCTGTAAGTCTGCTAAGTATTTTTGCTTTAATTCCTCTCCCTCTGAGTCTCACTCTAAATTTGACTAAAAGCAGTAGTTAATAATACCCATGTTGTAGCCTGAATACTTTGCTGTTATATAAATAAACTAGCCAATTGTTTTTAAGGTAGGTCTTCCACGATGTGTTAAGGCATGAACACAATGCAGTTAGCTCATTTTTTAAAGATTTAATTTATTTATTTGACTAACATAGGGGGAGGGGGAGAAAGAGAAGAGAAGAGAAGAGAAGAGAAGAGAAGAGAAGAGAAGAGAAGAGAAGAGAAGAGAAGAGAGAGAAGAGAAGAGAAGAGAAGAGAAGAGAAGAGAAGAGAAGAGAAGAGAAGAGAAGAGAAGAGAAGAGAAGAGAAGGGAAGAGAAGAGGTCTTCCATCTATTGGTTCACTCCCCAAAAAGCAGCAACAGCCAGGTTTGGGCAAGGCTGAAGTCAGGAGCCTAGAACTTCATCCAGGTCTTCCATGTGGCTGGGGCCCAAGCTTTCCCAGGCACATTATCAGGAAAATGGATTGGAAGGGGAACAGCCAGGAATTGAACTGGTGCCTATATGGCATGCCATCATTGCAGTCAGTGGCTTAACCTGCTTTGCCACAGTTAACAAGAACAATCTAGTCAAATTTCCAAAAGGAGTCTCATTTGCAATTGAGACCTCATCTGCCCACATTTCCTTTACTAACCCTGTTTCTATCAGCATTCTGGTCATGACCATTTCTTCATCTCTAAACTGTTCTAGCTCACTTGTAGCCTCAATGGTTATTCTGAGTCCTCACCAGCATCACTGGTAAGACTCCTGCAACATTATAAATTTTTGTAGCTCATTCCTCCAAATTTTCCAACATCTACTCCAGACACCCAATTCCAAAACAGCCTGCACATTTTCAGGTATAGTTGTACTTAGGAGCCCATCCTTGTGGCTAGTTTTCAGTATCAATCTGCTTTTCATTGGTATAATGAAATGCACGAGGCAAACTCAATTTATGAATAAAAGTTTTTTAACTCACAATTTTTTTCCTTTCTAACAATTGTATTTTTTTTAACTTTTATTTAATGAATATAAATTTTCAAAGTACAGATTATGGAGTACAATGGCTTCCCCTCCATACCTTCCCTCCCACCCACAACCCTCCCCTTTCCCGCTCCCTCTCCCCTTCCATTCACATCAAGATTCATTTTCAATTCTCTTTATACAGAAGATCAATTTAGTATATACTAAGTAAAGATTTCAACAGTTTGCGCCCACACAGAAACACAAAGTGAAAAATACTGATTGAGTACTAGTTACAGCATTAAATCACAATGTACAGCACATTAAGGACAGAGATCTTACATGAGGAGTAAGTGCACAGTGACTCCTGTTGTTGACTTAACAAATTGACACTCTTGTTTATGGCATCAGTAATCACCCTAGGCTCTTGTCATGAGCTGCCAAGGCTATGGAAGCCTTTTGAGTTCACCGACTCTGATCATATTTAGGCAAGGTCATGGTCAGAATGGAAGTTCTCTCCTCCCTTCAGAGAAAGGTACCTCCTTCTTTGATGACCTGTTCTTTCCACTGAGATCTCACTCACAGAGATCTTTCATTTAGTTCATTTTTTTTCCCAGAGTGTCTTGGCTTTCCATGCCTAAAATACTCTCATGGGCATTTCAGCCAGATCGGAATGCCTCAATGGCTGATTCTGAGGCCAGAGTGCTGTTTAGGACATCTGCCATTCTATGAGTCTGCTGTGTATCCCGCTTCCCATGTTGGATTGTTCTCTTCTTCTTAATTCTATCAGTTAGTATTAGCAGACACTAGTCTTGTTTATGTGATCCCTTTGACTCTTAGATCTATCAATGTGGTCAAATGTGAACTGAAATTGATCACTTGGACTAGTGAGATGGCATTGGTATATACCACCTTGATGGGATTGAATTGGAATCCCCTGGTACGTTTCTAACTCTACCATTTGGGGCAAGTCAGCTTGAGCTTGTCCCAAATTGTACCTCTCCTCCCTCTCTTATTCCAACTCTTATATTTAAAAGGGATCACTTTTCAGTTAAATTTAAACACCTAGGAATAATTGTTAATTACAGAGTTCAACCAATAGTACTAAGTAGGACAAAAAAATACTAAAAGGGATAAAGTATTAAGTTGTTCATCAACAGTCAGGACAAGGGCTAATCAAGTCACTGTTTCTCATAGTGTCCATTTCACAGGTTTCCTTTTTGGTGCTTGGTTAGTTATCACCAATCAGGGTGATATCATAGGATATTTGTCCCTCTGGGTCTGGCTTATTTCACTCAGCATGATGTGTTCAAGATTCCTCCATTTTGTTGTAAATGACCAGATTTCATTGTTTTTGATTGCTGTATAGTATTCTATAGAGTACATGTCTGATAATTTCTTTATCCAGTCTACCGTTGATGGGCATTTAGGTTGATTCCAGGTCTTAGCTATTGTGAATTGAGCTGCAATAAACATTAAGGTGCAGACAGCTTTTTTGTTTGCCAATTTGATTTCCTTTGGGTAAATTCCAAGGAGTGGTATAGCTGGGTTGTATGGTAGGGTTATATTCAGGTTTCTGAGGAATCTCCAGACTGACTTCCATAGTGGCTTTACCAGTTTGAATTCCCACCAACAGTGGGTTAGTGTCCCTTTTTCCCCACATCCTCGCCAGCATCTGTTGTTGGTAGATTTCTGTATGTCAGCCATTCTAACTGGGATGAGGTGAAACCTCATTGTGGTTTTGATTTGCATTTCCCTGATTGCTAGTGATCTTGAACATTTTTTCATGTGTCTGTTGGCCATTTGGATTTCCTCTTTGGAAAAATGTCTTTTGAGGTCCTTGGCCCATCTCTTAAGTGGGTTGTTTGTTTTGTTGTTGTGGAGTTTCTTGATTTCTTTATAGATTCTGGTTATTAACCCTTTATCTGTTGCAAATATTTTTTCCCATTCTGTCGGTTGCCTCTTCACTTTCCTTACTATATCTTTTGAAGTACAGAAACTTCTCAATTTGGTGCAACCCCAATAGTTAATTTTGGCTTTGACTGCCTGTGCTTCCAGGGTCTTTTCCAAGAGGTTTCTCCAATGTTCTCTAATAATTTGATGGTGTTGGGTCATAGATTTAGGTCTTTAATTCATGTTGAGTGGATTTTTGTGTAAGGTGAAAGGTAGGGGTCTTGCTTCATGCTTCTGCATGTGGAAATCCAGTTTTCCCAGCACCATTTATTGAATAGACTGTTCCAGGAATTGGTTTAAGATCCTTGATCAAACAAGTTGGCTGTAGATGTTTGGATTGATTTCTGGTGTTTCTATTCTGTTCCACTGGTCTATCCATCTGTTTCTGTACCAGTACCTTTCTGTTTTAATTACAATTGCCCTATAGAATGTCCTGAAATCTGGTATTGTGATGCCTCTGGCTTTGTTTTTGTTGAGTAAGATTGCTTTAGCTATTCGAGGTCTCCTGTGTCTCCATGTGAACGTCAGCATCAGTTTTTCCAGATCTGAGAAAAATGTCTGGTATTTTGACTGGTATGGCATTGAATCTATAAATGGCTTTTGGGAGAATGGAAATTTTGATGATATTGATTCTTCCAATCCAAGAGCATGGAAGATTTTTCCATTTCTTGGTATCCTCTTCTATTTCTCTCTTTAAGATTTTGTAATTCTCATCGTAGAGATCTTTAACGTCCTTGGTTAAGTTTATTCCAAGGTATTTGATTCTTTTTGTGGCTATTGTGAATGGGATTGATCTGAGCAGTTCTTTCTCAGCCGTGGCACTGCCTGTGTATACAAAGGCTGTTGATTTTCGTGCATTAATTTTATATCCTGCTACTTTGACAAACTCTTCTATGAGTTCCAATAGTCTCTTAGTAGAGTTCTTTGGGTCCCCTAAATAAAGAATCATATCGTCTGCAAAGAGGGATAGTTTGAGTTCTTCCTTCCCAATTTGTATCCCTTTAATTTCTTTTTCTTGCCTAATAGCTCTGGCTAGAACTTCCAGAACTATATTGAATAGCAGTGGTGAGAGTGGGCATCCCTGTCTGGTACCAGATCTCAGTGGAAATGCTTCCAACTTTTCCCCATTCAATAGGATGTTAGCTGTGGGTTTTTCATAAATTGCTTTGACTGTATTGAGGAATGTTCCTTCCATACCCAGTTTGCTTAGAGTTTTCATCATGAAAGGGTGTTGTATTTTATCAAATGCTTTCTCTGCATCTATTGAGATAATCGTATGGTTATCCTTCTGCAGTCTGTTAATGTGGTGTATCACATTGATTGATTTGCGAATGTTGAACCATCCCTGCATACCAGGGATAAATCCCACTTGGTCTGGATGGATGATCTTTCTGATGTGTTGTTGAATTCTATTGGCCAGAATTTTATTGAGGATTTTTGTGTCTATGTTCATCAGGGATATTGGTCTGTAATTTTCTTTCAATGCTGCATCTTTTTCCAGTCTAGGGATTAAGGTGATGCTGGCTTCATAGAAAGAATTTAGGAGGATTCCCTCTATTTTGATTGTTCTGAATAGTTTGAGAAGAATTGGAGTTAGTTCTTCTTTAAATGTCTGGTAGAATTCAGCAGTGAATCCATCTGGTCCTGGGCTTTTCTTTGTTGGGATGGACTTTATTACTGTATCAATTTCTTTCTCAGTTATGGGTCTGTTTAGGTTTTCTATGTCTTCCTGGTTCAATTTAGGTAGGTTTCATGTGTCCAGGAATCTATCCATTTCTGATAGGTTTCCCTGTTTGCTGGCATACAAGTCCTTGTAGTAATTTCTGATGATTCTTTTTATTTCTGTGGTGTCTGTTGTTACATTTCCTTTTTAATTTCTGATTTTATTGATTTGGGTCTTTTCTTTTTTTAGTTAGTTGGGCCAATGGGGTGTCAATTTTGTTTATTTCTTCAAAAAACCAGCTGCTAGTTTGGCTGATTTTTTGTAATGTTTTTTGGATTCAATCCTGTTGATTTTTTCTCTGATTTTGATTATTTCTCTTCTCCTGCTAGATTTGGGTCTGGTTTGCTGCAGTTTTTCTAGATCCTTTAGATACATTGAAAGCTCATTTATTTTGTGCCTTTCCAATTTCTTGATGTAGGCACCTATTGATATAAACTTTCCTCTTAACACTGCTTTTGCTGTATCCTATGAGTTTTGATATGTTGTGCTGTTATCCTCATTTACTTCCAGAAAGTTTTTGATTTCTCTTTTGATTTCTTCTATGACCCATTGTTCATTCAGGAGCATGTTGTTCAATCTCCATGTGTTTGCGTATGCTCTAGGGATTCCTGAGTTGCTAATTTCTAACTTCATTCCACTGTGGTCTGCTAAGCTGCATGGTGTGATTCTAATTCTTTTGAATTTGCTGAGACTTGCTTTATGGCCTAGTATGTGGTCAGTCCTAGAATAGGTTCCATGCACTGCTGAGAATGTAAATTCCCTAGATGTAGGGTTAAAAGTTCTGTAGATATCTGTTAGATCCATTTCGGCTATAGTGTCGTTTAAATCTGCTGTTTCTTGTTGATCTTCTGTCCAGTTGATCTGTCTATTTCTGAGAGTGGAGTATTGAAGTCCCCCAGTACTATTGTACTGTGGTCTAAGTCTCCCTTTAAGTCCCTTAACATATCTTTTAAATAATTAGGTGCATATACATTTATAATAGTTACATCTTCCTGTTGAATTGATCGCTTAATCATTATATAGTGCCCCTCTTTGTCTCTCTTAACAGGTCACAATTTTTGAGCCTATAAATCCAAGTGAAATGCTGTAAGCTTCTGCATAGGCCCTGTGACTAAAAGCAGGAGAATATGCAAGAGGAAGTGGTCACTTTTTGAAACAGGAAGCAAGAGAGAATCTGTGTAGGTTAAACCCAGGCTTCTGTAAAGAATTTGCTCTTGTAAGAACCTACCAGCATCTCACAGAAATATTTCAATCCCTTAGATGGAATGCCTCCATTTGACTTAAGAACTTCCCACTAGGCCCTACATCTTAAAGATTCCTTACTATTTCCCAGTATTGCCAACTGAGGTCTAAGTTCACAACACAGAAACCCTGAGTGTCAAATAATATCTAAACCGTAACAACTACCATGTTTGGAATACTGGTTATTACTCTTGCTGAGTGACCTTGACCAAGAAATATAACTGCTTGAAGCTTCAGTTTTCTGATTCAAAAAATACATAAAAATAAAGCCAGAAATAAAAGAATGAGTTATGTCATAGTGCCTGCCACATGGTAAGTGTTCAACAAATATTAGTCATTATTTTGACAGTAGTTGTTGTCAATGTGTAGATGACTTAATGGTAGACAGTGACAGAAAGTCATTGCTGGAACTTTGAGTGTTTGATTAATGAAATAAGAACATAACAGATGAGAAAAATCGTGTAATTCATTCTAAAGAAATGACTCTAAGGTTATCAAAACCTGCTCATGGATTAGCTGACAAAATGTCTTAGAATGTGGAGATCCAAGAGTGATAGACAGCTTGAAAACACACGCACACACAGACACGCACACATACACAATAATTAGTTTACAGAGGAAATGATGGTGTGTGTAGCCAGCACTCTCCAGGGAAGAAGACAACTTGACCTGGCTATCTCTGATCAGGTGCTTGGAGAGTTTATCAATTAAAGATTAATTATGGCTTCATACAACAGAAATATGACTCAAGCAGCTTAACCCAGACTATTTTTCTCACACTAAGGAATTTGATGTTAGATTTTCTAGGGCTGCTACCACTAGTGATCCAACCATCTTTTATGCTTCTACCCTACTATCCTTGGATGTCACCCTGTTTCCTTTTTGATATCAGTTATTCTTCCTCTGGTCTGTTCTCTACATTCAGATAGGAAGAGGAAGAAAGAAAGCACAGAAAAAAATTGGTGCCTAAATTTGAATAGGAAAAATTTCCCCTTAATTTTAATCTGACTTCTGCTTATTTGTTATTGATCAAAATTGTGTCACTAGGAGCTCTTGGAAAGGAAAAACAGCATGGAAAAGAGATTCTGAGTGAAGAGCTGTGCAGAAATTTTGTCCCTGGGGATCTACTCTCTCATCCCAAACCCCCCCACCCCCAGAAGCAGAACCGAATGGATCACATTATCAAGTTCTTGGCCTTTGGCTTCCAGTTTGATTTGGCCAATGGGAGGCCTGGCAAAAGACTGGAGCAAATGGAAAAATGTGGGAGATTAGAGAATATTTCTTCCTTAGCTTTCTCCTTGCAGAATTACCCAGAGGTATCCGTGCCACTTACCAAAGATTACACTTCTTTTGAAGATGGCTCTTTTTCTAAACCATTTCTTTTCTTTCTCACAGTGGTCATTCACTTGCTTGTCTCTTGAGGTTGATGGGGTACAGCCCAAGGATCATGAATTTTTCTTGCACCCTGCTCACATTTTTTTAAAATAGTTTCCTTATTAAGCCTTCTGCAGGTCATCTGAATGTGCACTTGTGCCATCAATTCTTGATGGAACTTTGACCAACAAAGGAAATTTCTGTGTCTGCCATAATGGACATATTCTTCTGGCAGAAATAAATGAGTTAAAAAAATGTGGCAGAGGTGACACTGTGCCATAGTAGATTAAGCCTCTGCCTGCAGTGTCAACATTCAATATGGGTGCCAGTTCAAATCCTGGCTCCACTTCCAATCTAAATTCCTAATATTGGCTTGGGAATGCAGTGGAAGATGGCCCAAGTGCTTGGCCCCTGTACCTGCAGGAGAGACCTGGAAGAAGCTCCTGGCTCTTGCCTTTGGATTGGCCCAGCTCGGCCTTACAACCATTTGGGGAGTGAACCAGCAGACGGAAGACCTCTCTTTGTCTCGCCCTCTCTCTGTCTGTAACTCTGCCTCTCAAATAAATAATCTTAAAAAATAATTATGACAAGCTTTATTATTTATTAGGTCAATATTTATTGAGCAACAATATACAGCCATAATACTTTAAAAATTCAATTCCTTGCCCTCAAGTAGTTCACTGTTATTTAGACATTTACAGCCCTACTTCATTGTTCCATTTCAAAGTTGTTCAGCGAACCCTAAACTATAATTTTGCTTCCCACATAGCTTTTCCTCAGGAATGAAATTCACTTTTCATGCTAATTCAATCTTATTTTAAGTGAAGACCTCTACAGTGGTGCCTGAGAACAAGAATTTTGGAGTCAGGCAGTTAAGCATCCCTAGATGTATAGCTGTGGGCAAGTTACATAATCTCAGTAAACCTGAGTAGCCTTACCTAGACATGGGCTAAATTGTCATTGAAGGAGTTCATGTCAGCATAGCTCTTAATACTGTGTCTGGTTCAATTAGTAAATAATATTTATTCCAAATTCTGTATTACTTTCTTTTGAGTGTTTTTGATACAAGCTATTCTTAAATGATGAGTCATTTTTAGTAGAACTGGTTGTTGAGTTTATTTTTTCCCTTTGATTTCTTAGAAATAAATTGGTTGTACATTTATGGAGTAAGGGGATATTATAAGATATGTGTTTGTAGAAAAATGGTTAATATAGTCAAATGAGTGAATGTATCTATCACCTCATTTTCTTTGCTCCTGTGGCAAAAGCAGCTAAAATCTGTTCATTTAGCCAAAATTCTGAAAACATTACACTATTACTAACTGTATACTTCATGCTATATGCTAGTTCTGTAGATTTATTCTTCATCTATATATGTGTTTTTAGATCTGTTTATTTACATCTTCTCATTTCTTTCCACCCATCATACCCCTGGTATCCACTATTTTATTCTATATCCATGTATATTTAATTTTTTTCAATTCTACATATAACTGAACTCATACAATATTTTTCTATCTGTATCTTATTTTACTTGACAGAATGTCCACCAGATTCATCCATGTTGTGGCAAATGGCAAGATCTCTTTTTAAAATCTCAGTACTGTTCTGTTGTATCTATCAATCCATCTGTTATCTATCTATGTATTTTTCTATCATCTATCTCCAAATTTTTATTTAGCCATATGTCTAAACACTTGTTATTTGTATACTTAAGTTATTGTGCTTCAATGAACGAGAGAGGTCAGATAACTTTATTAGGCAGTAAACTCATTTCCTTTGGGTATGTGTCCAAAAGAGGGATTTCTATTTCTATTTTCTATTTCTATTTCTACTATATTTCATATAGTAGCCTGTTTTTTATTTCTTTAGGAACCTCCATCTTGTTTTCTATAATGGTGGTGCCAACCTACATTCCCAACAACAGTGTACACAGTTTTCCATTTTCTCTTGTAGCCTCTCCAACACTTGTTATCTCTTGTTTCTGCTAATATCCATCTAAATGTATAGGATGTTTTTTTAATATCATGGTTTGGATTGCATTTTTCTTTTTTAAAATTTTTTTATTTATTTGACAGAGTTAGACAGTGAGAGAGAGAGAGAGAGAGAGAGAGAGAGACAGAAAGAGAGAGAAAGGTCTTCCTTCCGTTGGTTCACTCCCCATGCTATGGCTGGCGTGCTGTGCGGATCTGAAGCCAGGAACCAGGTGCTTCCTCCTGGTCTCCCACGCGGGTGCAGGGGCCCAAGCACTTGGGCCATGCTCCACTGCACTCCCGGGCCACATCAGAGAGCTGGACTAGAAGAGGAGCAACTGGGACTAGAACCCGGCGCCCATATGGGATGCCAGCACCACAGGAGGAGATTAACCAAGTGAGCCACACCACTGGCCCCAAATTCTTCATTTCTAATATTTCATTTTGATTTCTTTTTAAAATCTCAATTTCATTGGAAAATTTTTCATTCACATTATGTATGATTTTTTTTTAGTTCATATATTTGCTCTGAATGCTTTTGAGTAATCCTATGATTAATTTTTTGAATTCCATTTCTGACATTTCTTCAATCTCTTCATCTTCACATTCTAATATTGAAATGTTGTTTTTTTTTTTTTTCCTTTGTCAGGTCATGTTGTTTCACTTATCCTTATTTCTTGAAATTTTGCATTGTCTTTAGTCATTTGTAGAGTTGATTTTTGTTTTTTTCCTCTGATAGCTTTTATGTTTGAGCTATGCCTCTATAGCTTAGTGGAATGTCTGCACTTTCAGTGAATACCAAGAGGTGTGCAGTGTGTATGCCCAGGGAGCTCTGGTCAGTGCTCCGGGCTGGGGGTGAGTATCCAAGATAACATCCACGTTTTGTGTGGTAGATTTAAATGCTTGGGTGTTAGCTTCAGTGTGTTCACCAGTTTATTGCACCACTGTATGAACTACATAAATGATCTGATCAGTCCTCACTATGACACGGTTCCTACTGCAGTGGCCTGCCATAGGCAACCAAGAAACTCTGGGCTTGTGGAGCCTTGCCCAGTGATTGCCTAGACCCTCAGGTACACTCTGCACTCTCTGATGTACTATGGAGCCCCCAGGGTCTCAGCATACAAGGCTCCCAGAGTTGCTGGATGTAGAGATTTCATTCTGCTCTGCTATCCTCTCCAGTTAACAGAGAGGCAGATGTTCCCTGATCCAGCTCTGCCTATTGTTATCTGATCCTGGGAGGCTTCGGGTGCCTCACTATCCTATGTGGTTGCACAGCCACCTCCCAGCCAGGCCCAAAGTCAGTGGGGACTGTGGATTTTCCCTCCACTAGAATCTCTGGATCACATGCGGACACAAGTGCCACTGGCTGAATGTTGCTCTCCCCACCAGCGCCTCCAGTACCTCCTAGAATATGGTGTCCTGTCTTAACCAGTTGCTGTGCATGTTCCTAAAAGCTTCTGCAGCTCCTGCTCATATCCAAAATGGTGCCTGCCCTTTCTCAGCTGGGCAGTTGGTCCTGTTGAGGGGAAGTTAGGGTGAGATAAATGTGCCCCCTCTATTTCTACCTGGTCTGCAGGCAACTGCTAGCAACTGCTAGCCCCAGGGCTCCAGTCCAGAGTCATGCCATGCTCTTCCTCTGGCTGCATTACCATGCTTTGTTGCACTCTGGTCTCACCGCTATCTCCAAGCTGCTGCTGGCTCCAGCTCTGGGCTGCTGCAACTGTGCTTGTGTTCATGTTCGGGCTGTGTGTCTGCACCCTCCACACAGGCCCATGGTGTTCATGTTCCTGTTGTAGGAATTCCAGCGTAATTTTCTCTCCAATTCTCCCCTGAGAGCGCACTTCCTATATATATATTATATTATATATAATATATATGTAATATAATATATATATATTAGTGTTTATCCCTAGCCTAGTGCAGTATGTTGTTACCTAATCTGACATCTTTTTTTTAAAACTTTTTAAATTTTTTTAAATTAAAAAAAATTTTTTTTACAGGCAGAGTGGACAGTGAGAGAGACAGAGAGAAAGGTTTTCCTTTGCTGTTGGTTCACCCTCCAATGGCCGCCGCGGCCGGTGCACTTCGGCTGGCGCACCACGCTGATCCGAAGGCAGGAGCCAGGTGCTTCTCCTGGTCTCCCATGGGGTGCAGGGCTCAAGCATTTGGGCCATCCTCCACTGCACTCCCTGGCCACAGCAGAGAGCTAGCCTGGAAGAGGGGCAACCAGGACAGAATCCGGCGCCCCAACCGCGACTAGAACCCCGTGTGCCGGCGCCGCTAGGTGGAGGATTAGCCTATTGAGCCATGGCGCTGGCCTAATCTGCCATCTTGATCCATCTCCTAATTCTATCTTGAATACAAGTAATGAGAGTAGGCTTCTTTGTCATTTTCCAAATTTTTGAGGAAAAGTTTTCAGTTTCTCCCTGTTGACTATGGTGTTAACTTTGGACTTTTCATAAGTGATCTTTGTTAGTTAAGGAACTTCCATTCTATACATAAACTATTGAGAATTTTGTTGGGTTTCTTAACTTGCAGAACATAGGACTTTACTGAAGTCTGTGATTATGTCACTCAGAAAATGCTACCATGAAGCTTTCTTTTCAGGAATCCTGAAATTTAGTCTCAATCTTTTTTTGCTTCAGATTCAGTCTACAGTAACAATGAAGTCCAATTCTTGGATGTCTAAAGAGTGGAAACTGGATGAGACACATAGTTCTAGCATGTTAAGAGAGTATATCCATGGTGAGCACCAGTTGTTAGGATCAGGAAGAGGCAGTAGGGCCAGGTGGGGGCTATTGGAATTTGGGTGAGTTAGGACATGAGAAAAGCAAGAACCAGTCTAAATTAGCTCAATACAGGGTGTAGGAAATCATGAAAAGTGTAGGAAAAATGCCTGTCTGGTATGAGACATCAACATTGACTTCTGACTACTTGTTTTCTGTAACCTTTTGTGTGTGTGTGTTTTTTTTTTTTTGTATAGACAGAGAAGCTTAAAAATGTGTGCTTTTAGCTGGAGGATGAAGCAGAATTAAGAAGTACAGTCAAGGGGCTGGTACTGTGGCTTAGTAGGTTAAGCCTCCACCTGTGGCACCAGTATCCCATATGGATGCTGGTTCAAGTCCTGGCTGCTCTACTTCTTCTTCTTCTTCTTCTTTTTAATAGTAATACCTTTATTTCTTTTTTTTTTAAAGATGTATTTATTTATTCGAAAGTCTGAGTTACACAGAGAAAGAAAGAGAGGCAGAGAGAGAGAGAGAAAGAAAGTCTTCCATCTGCTGGTTCACTCCCCAACTGTCTGCAATGGCCAGAGCTGTGCTTATCCAAAGCCAGGAGCCAGGAACTTCCTCTGGGTCTTCCCAAGCAGGTGCAGGGGCCCAAGGACTTGGGCCATCTTCCACTCTTTCCCAGGCCATAGCAGAGAGCAGTATCAAAAATGGAGCAGCGGGGACTTGAACCAGCCCCCATGTGGGATGCTGGTGCTGCAAGTGGTGACTTTTACCTGCCATGCCACAGCGCCAGCCCCTGTTCCACTTCTAATCCAACTCCCTGCTGATGGCCTGGGAGAGCAGTGAGGGATGGCCCAAGTATTTGTGCCCCTGCACCTCATGGGAGACCCAGGGAAGCCTCCTGGCTCCTAGCTTCGGATTGGGCCAGATCCAGCCATTGCAGCCATTTGGGAAGTGAGCCAGTGGATGGAAGACCTCTCTCTCTCTCTCTCTATCTCTCTCTCCCTCTCTCTGTTGCTCTTTCTCTCAAATAAATAAAAAAATCTTTAAAAAAAGGTCAAAATCTGGTGGAAGCTGGGAGACAGAATTAGGAATTCCAGAATTTCTATTGTAAGACCTTAATAGTTAAAACTCTATTTTGAAAGAAGTTGGAATCCCTCCCCCCTTATTTAATCCACATAATCAAGAATCGAAATAATTCCAAGAGTCTCTCATTACTTAGAGTCCACAGAATAAATAGCAGTATTCTACCAGTCTTCTATGTAGTTCTGATTATACTTTGTTTTTAATTTAATGATACCTTAGGACTTGATAGCACATTATGGTTTTAAAAATGTTTGTAATTTAGTTCTTAATTTAAAGGCTGTGAAGCAGTTATCATGCTGTAGTTTCCATTCAACTCAAGCCTACTGAACATTTATTGAGCACCAGTTGTGTGCCTATCAGTCTTCTAGCTGCTGGGAGCTTAATTCCCCTCATACATAAACAAAAACTACTCACAAGAGAATTAGCGAAGGTTATTTATCAGAGTTTGCTATAGCAACGGATCAGCTACCATCACTCATGTTCAGCAGAACTCAAAGGCGGGACTTGGTTAATGGAGCATTATTTGCCTTTTCTGATTGGTCCTAAGTTGGAAGCAGGCACAAAATTGGGAAAGCTGTCAGTTATGGATCAAGTCTGCTTATTGTTAGCATATGGCCACAGAGGCAGCTGTCCATTTCTTGGACTGGTTGCTGCAGAGGTTATCGGTTAGAGTTTCATTTTTATGGATTACCAATGGTCTGTATATTCAGTTTCTCAATAGTGGGGAACAAACACACAATGGCACTAATTGGTGAGTCACTAGGGAGGATTAAGAAATTAAGGCAGGGCAGTTGACTGATTCATCTAAGTCATGAAGCAAGTGCAGTGAAGAGTTTGTATCTGGGTTTTCTAACTCTATTCAGTATTCCACCTGGTGACAACTTTGGGACTATCTTACTCAGTTTGGGGAAGAGGCAAGCATAGATCTTTATTTTATTTTATTTTTTGAAAAGATTTATTTATTTATTTAAAAGTCAGAGTTACACAGAGAGAGAAGGAGAGGCTGGGGTGGGGGGGTCTTCCATCTGCTGGTTCACTCCCTAATTGGCCACAGTGGCCAAAGCTGAGCTGATCTGAAGCCAGGAACCATGAGTTTCTTCCAGGTCTCCCACACTGGTGCAGGGGCCTAAGGACTTGGGCTATCTTCCACTGCTTTCCAAGGCCATAGCAGAGAGCTGGATCAGAAGTGGAGCAGCTGGGACTCAAACTGGTGCCCATATGGGATGCTGGCACTGCAGGTGATGGCTTTACTCACTACATCACAGTGCTGGCCCCCAGATCTTTATTTTAGATTATTAGCAGGTACTTCTTAGCATAAGTAAAATTTCCTCTTTGCATCTGGTATCTGTGTAGATATAGATGGTAAGTAATGAGTTAATTTCCTTATTTGCATGAAAATTTTACAAGAGAAACTTGGTACTGTATAGAAAAGATGCTTGAGACCAGTACTGAGTCTTTAATTACCAGCCATAAGCTCCTTTTGGGGGCCACATTTCTGTTTTCTGTTTTCCTGAGGATTATCACCATTATTGGCTAATCTCCCAGACATAGTCTAATTTTTGTTTTGGTTTTAACATCCTCCTACCATACTCATGGCCATCCTTGAAAAGTTTGTTAACTATAGTGACCAACCTTCTGTTATGATTTCATACATTCCATTTCATTCATTTTTTCCACTCAACAAAAATTTATTAAGCAGTAGGTTCGAAGGACTGTCCTATTGTTAGGAATAAAAAAGAGGTGAAAAGAAAGTAAAATTCATGACTTTATGGAGCTTACAGTCTAATGGGAGAAGCAGACAAGACATAGATAAGGAAAAAGATAAAAATGTTAGGTAGGGATAAGTGCTAAGAGAAAGCCAATGTGGGACAAAGTTAGGGTCTGGTGTGTGTGCTTGCAACTTGTGCAGCTGCTTTAGGTAGTGGTCAAGGAGATTCTCTCCAAGTAGGCTTGAATGCAAAGGATTGAATGAAGAAAAGTAGACATCCAAGGGAAGATCCAGAGGGATATCATTCCAGTTAGCAAGAACAGAAATTGCAGTGACCTGAAGGTCAGAAAAGATCAGTGTATCTGAAGAATTTCAAGGGTGTTTGTTGGCCTACAATATGTCAGGGAGGGAAATTTTTCAGCTATCAGTTTAATAAATACATCTTTATCCCAAGGAAGACATGTCAGGGAAAACAGAAGGAGAGATTTATTTGCTAGTATCATTGGCTAAAGAAAACACACATAATTGATTCCCATTATATTTTTAGTTTCAAGGATGTATGTGGCTCTCTAGTTCATTATTCCTTTCTATCAGTGGTATTATGATGTGTAGAAAAAACACTCAGCAAAGTTTGGGGAGTCATCCTTTGTTTTTGCCCCATTGTATTTTGTTTTCATGTCTTTTGGCCTTGACCTGAAGTGAAATAACACTCATGTATTTCAGCTTACATAAGGAGTGTTCAAAAAAAGTTCATAGGAAATAAATAATATATATATATATATATAAAAACTATGCATGGATGTCAACAATTCTTTACACCAAAACAAATTCTCTTAATTCCATTTTCCAAGAGTTATTTTTTTTTAAAGTTCTCATGTATATACAATGGAGAAAGGGGCAGGGACAAAGGAAGGAATTTGCTATTTAAGAGATAACATTGGGTTGCTTGTCTGGTTCCACATCCTCCTCCTAACAGCACTGCCCTGCCTTTGACTTGAGAAATGCTCTTAATTCCATCCCAACTATGTATTTTTAATTAATTTCACCATATTATTAATTAAGTCCCTCACCTCCAACCCTAGAGACCACATTTATTCTTCAGCATAAGTGATGGTCTCAGGATGGACAGCTGACTTCAACTGTTAGAGTATTTCGTAGATGCTTTCTGCACTGTAGCTTGAGAAAAGATTTATACACCATCGAATGGCAGAATTTACAGATGAATGGGTCAGCTGGTAGCCATGTTCTTTTTCGTATAGTGGTATCTTATCAGTGAGAATGAAGTATACACACCAACATAATCACCAAAATGAATGAGAGGGTGGTGACATTTTATCTCTATTTCTATTAACTTCAGAAAACTGGCATCATTCTTACTTTTCCCTTAGTTATTTGGCCATTCAAATACATTTTTGCTTTTGATTTAAGCAGATTTGAGTTGTCACTTTCAATCTCAGGAGTCCTAAGAAAGGCAAAATGTGTTTTCAAATATCCCATTTTTGAGTTTGGATCTATTACTTTTTACATTTAAAATCATGGTTATAAGCAGTCCTACGAGTATTTGCATTTATCCTTAGAGTCAAATAGAAAATTTGTACATAAAAATCACTGGAAATCTTATAAAATGTAGATACTGATGAGGTAAATGCAGATTCTTTTTTTATATATTAATATAAAGAGAACAGATTTCACATATTTCAAAGGTAGAGTTCTAAGAAGAAAACCCTACTCATCTCCTTCATTCTCCCTGTCCCAAACCTCCTCCATCCCTTCCTTCTTTGCTTTTCATTAATTTTTGCAAAGTCAAAATTTTAATCCATTCTATAATCACAGGCTTAATTCACACTAACCAAAATATTCAACAAATAAGAAGTAACTCCTTAGGCTGCTGCTGCCACCAGTTTGCAGACCACAAATTGAGAAGTGAGGAACTAGATGGCATGTAAAATACCTAGTACACAGGACAAGTGATAACAAACATCCACTTGTGAAGTGTACATCTTTTGAGCTGAGTAAAACCCTTCAGATTCTAAGTGGTCTTTTGAGGATGGATAACTACGTAATTCTGTCAGTTGGGAAGAAAATGTAACATACTGTATTATGAATTTTGCTTACCATAAAACCTCACATTTTAAGATTTGGAAATGTGCATTAATGCATTAAATTTTTTTGACAGGCTGAGACCAAGTATTTATTATGGAGACTTACAATGGAAAGAATGGTCAGCCAGGAGTCGCAGCCTAGAACTGAGACACACCCCATTGTTCTCCAGTTGTGTGTGCCAAGAAAGTACTAGTTTTCTCATTCATATATTGTGGATTATTTTGTGATCAAAAGTGCAAATATGAAACTTTCTTTGTTTCTCAATAATTGAATAAATATGGTATATATACATTATGGAATGCTATATAGCAGTAAAAAATATGAAATCCTATCTTTGTAACAAAATGGATGTAACTGGAAACCATTGTACTTAGTAAAATAAACCAGTCCCAAAAAGACAAATACCATATATTTTCCTGACCTGTGGTAACTAATAGAGTACTCAAAAGGTAATCTATAGGAGTGAAATTGACATTTTGAGATTCAATGATTGTTTACAGGCCTGTCTCGATGGTTGAAGAACATTGTTTTTTTGCTTCATACATTTTGTTGAATTCTTTACTTAGTGTAGGGTTAATCTTATGAGCATAAAGTTAACTGAAAATAGATCTTTGTAAAAATTAAGAATGGGAGTAGGAGGGAGAGGAGGAAGAAGGGTAAGAATGTTGGTGGGAGGGAGAGTAGAATGGAAGTGTCACTATGTTCCTGTCTGTATATAGGAAATATATGAAATTTGTATACCTTAAATAAAATTTTAAAAATGCATGAATGGGGGCCGGCACTGTAGTGCAGCAGGTTAACGCCCTGGCCAGGCATCCCATATGAATGCCAATTTGAGACACAGCTGTTCCACTTCTGATCCAGTTCTCTGCTATGGTGTGGGAAAGTAGTACAAGAAGGCTCAAGTCCTTGGGCCCCTGCACCCGTGTGGGAGACCCGGAGGAGGCTCCTGGCTCCTGGCTTTGGATCAGCACAGCTCTGGCCATTGTGGCCAATTGGGGAGTGAACCAGCAGATGGAAGAACTGTCTCTCTCAATCTCTCTCTCTCTCTCTTTCCCTCTCTCTCTTTGCCTCTCCTCTCTCTGTGTAGCTCTTACTTTAAAATAAATAAATAAATCTTTTAAAAAATGCATGAATGTAAAATACCTATATTTCTGTAAAATGATACAATGAATATAAAATATGGTAGAAATTAAAGAGAATCTAAAATGTTAATAAAAAATTAATAAAACTTTGTTGGTTAAAAAAATGTATCTTAAACTTCTCTGTATCCCCAAGTGCACAAAATGCAATCTTATCACACCTAGATAAACTTGGGCCAATTTCCTTAGTCCCTTTTCAATAAAATTCACTCAATTCAAGATTCCTCCAGTCCACACCTTGTCCTGTTCTCTAATGTATGTTCCAAGTGATGGTGGAAGTTACCTTTATTTCTTATCCTTGCTGTTTCTCATTTCTGTGATGGTGTCAATAATTTCTTGTCAATCTCTTTTCAGTAAGTATCTGTGGCTAAAATATATACAGTCTCTGGTGCTTCCAATTCCTAGATACTTGCAAACAATTTTGCATTCATTTTATCCATGGAGTGATCTCTGAAGTTCAACTGATATATTCTAGAAATTTCCAGGTTTCTCAAGGCTGTATTCTATCCATTTGTAATGCAATTAATCGATAAGTGTTATTGAGTCTCCAATGTAACAAGCAATATACTTGGCACAAAAACTTATATACTTAAGTCTAACATTTGCTTAGCTTATAGTAGATTCTTAACGAAAGTTTATTAAACAAATAGATATATTTGTGAAATTGAAAACTTTCCTAGGGAGAAATGGAAATATTTGGATAAATACTGCTCAAAATAACAACCAGTCCTATTCATGAAAATAAGTAGAAATATTTCAGAATATTTTCCTTAATGCAGTCTAATCTTTCCAAAAACAGAATGAAAATGTCCTATGATATGATAACAGAACAATGAAGAAGTACATTTAGTATACATTTCATGTTATAAAGATGTCATACTTTAGACATGGTAAAATGTTAGTGTAAAACTATGATATTACTGACTCACTTAATTGGATGCTTCACTTACTTAGCTTGCTTTTTAAACTGCCACTAATTCTGATTATTCAAAGCTGTGATAGGTCCTTACTATAGCTCATTTTCTGCTTCCTCTCCTTTGCCCGTGCTCCGTCCATTCCTGTGTGTGCATTGTGTGGTCTAGAAGAAGCATTAGTGATGGACAGCATGTGGGAGGCACATAACCAGACACAGCTATAAATATGGACTGTGTTGTTCTGACATCTCTGTCCCATCCTGTTATTGGATCTTGAATGTTTTTGCACAGGTGAGATTGGAGCTGCTCAAGATTTCTTTGCCCGAACATTGGCTTTTTAACTTTACCATGACTACTTGATATTGGAGTATGTGAAGGCTCAGAAAGCACTTTATTTGGAAGGGACTTACAGATCACCTCTGAAATTTAATGGCTTTTTGCTGAGAAAGAAAAAAAGATGGTATGATATAATTTATTTTTCTGTGTTCTGTAGTTGATGTTGTAAGCTTTATTCTGATGGAGCATGTGTGGGGAGGCATAGGATACAAAAAGAATGGGCAGGATTGAAAGGCCAATCAGATATGGGGCGGGGGAGCCTGAGTTTGAAGAAGGAGGAATCAGAAGTGGCCAGAGTGTGGATGTCCTAGAGTTCTTTCCTGTTTTCTTTCTCTGCAAGTGTTGCTCTCAAAGGTATTTTGTCAGTTCTGCATTAAAGAATAACTCATTCTGAGGCTCATTTTTGGCTTGCAGTTGTATTAACCCTGTCTGCAAAACTTTGGAGTATGCAGGGCAAGGGGAAGACTGAAGGGAAGAGAAATTTCACTCATTCTCCCTGAATTTTCTCTCTTCACATGTAAAAGGAGAAAAGACCTTGAGTTAAGCAGACACTGGCAAGGGATGACATTCCCCAAGAGGCGCGTTGTTACTTTTTGGGCTGCACAAAGTGTGCAAAATGCACCACAAAGTGTGAAAAGGAAAAGATAAAAGCAAACAAGTGGGCAATCAATTTTTACCAGTTGATTAATACTTTAAAACATTCATAATTTGATGTTAAATGATTTGCATGTATATTGTAACACACAGTTTTCCTTGTAGCACCCATAAATAAAAATGCCAAGCTTAAAGAAGATGATTTAGGGTTCCCCCCAAAGATCTGATGATAGCCATTGATGCTTTTCTGCCTTTAGGTGTAAGCAATGGATGCCTTCCAGAAGTACTGGGTGAGGGGATTGTTGTGAACTGCTTGGCTCTGTATTAAGACTTAATTCTCCCCTCCCTTTGGAATGAAATCCTCAATCTTTATCAAATGGCTAAAGCCCAATCTGTCTAAAAGAGGAGCTGGCTGTGCTGCAAGAATTCATGTTTTTATCCTTCCAAGTCCCATCTGTGCCCTGGATGTCACCTGGAGAGTCAGTTTTTGGAAGAACAAGCCAAGGACAAAACATGGGTGAGTCAGGCGGGAGTAATCAATGGGGGACAAAGCCTCTTCCTTATCTTCCAGCATTGTTCTACATCACCATCATGGGAATGTTTATTTAACTTTCCTTTTCTATGCTTTTAAAGGGTACATTCTGAAGTTGCAAAAGCTGTCTGAACCCTTTATAAATTGAGTGGTTTTCTATCTCTGAACCCTTTTGAGGTGCAACCCAAAGATAATTGCTTTTTTTCTTCAGGACTACATTTATAATATTAAGGTTATTTTTAATGGCACATGGCTGAAAGGAAAAGGAAAAAAATAATTTTTTCACGGAGTTCCCTTCCCCCTATCCAACATACACATACACATGCATACACACTGCAAGTGGGAAAAGTGTTTGAAATAGAAGCAGACTCTAATTACCCAGGTTGGAACATGGCCAGTATATTGGGTCATTGGATTCTCTCTCTTCCCTCTCCAGTTTCTTTTCTTCTCCCTTCTGTCATCTTTCCCCAACCATCAGGTGGGTGGGTGGGTTGCTGGCTGGCTGTTGGTTGGCAAACAGAAATAGTTTAGGAGCAAGTGTTCTTGGGGTATGTTCACTGAAGGATGAACCAGAGCAACAGAGAATGATATTTCTCTCCACATTAAGCCAATTTACATCCAAGGAGAGCAGGTGGAGAGATGTAATATAAAGGACTATAGACATAGAAATTTAAATCTTAGTAAGTGATAGTAAGATTTTCTAAAGTGAAGAGATGGGAAGCAGAAATTAAGTAATCCTGAAGAAATACGAACATGATGGGGAGTGTTTTTACCTAAAAAGCAATAAATAAAGGTTGTGCATATCCATTCCTGCAGATAATGAATCATTTTATTTTGAGATTGTGGATGCCTTGAAAGAAAATGGATTGCACTTTGAAATGTACAGGATGATAATAAAACAAATTAGTTTGAAGAACACTAGAAGCTGAGAAACTCAAGTTAGCCAGGTGTGTTTAATTAACTGGCCTTTACCTATCTGGTGACATGACCCTATGTTAATATCCTGCACATAGTTCACACAAAGAAACTCTGCTTGCAGATTCATTCATTCAGTCATCAAAGACACTCCCAGCAAGTGTTAGGATTTGTAATCTGGATTTCAAAGCTGCAGTCTGTTGATGTTCAGACAGTTTAAGAGGATTTGTTCAACAAGCAGAGATTTGTCTTGCAACAAGACTGTCTGGGCCACCTACAGAAGAAAGCAAGCTAAACTCAGACTTGCTTTGCTCTTGTAACTGTCTGTCCCAGACCTATCATTGCATGTTCAGTGCTGATTTCTTTTGGCTACAGAGTCCCTTTGCCCTAATCAGGCTGGTCTTCTCACCTATCTGTCTGATTCTGAGCAGTGTGAAAATAACTTTTATTCCTCTCAGCCAATCTATGTACAATGTTTTTCTCTGGACTTCCTCTCTGGATGCATATCTTACAAAATACCTGCTTCTGGGATGATGAGCTCTTGGTTGGAGAGCAGGTATCTTAAAGATGATTTACTGGAACGTAACATTCACTGCACTGTGGGATGGGAGGGATGCAGCCTTTGGGGCTTTAATTCCACTCCGTAATAGTTGTTATATACTCCAGGTCATTCATTAAGTAATTTGTAGTCACTTTTTCATTTCTTATAGTCATCTAATAGAAGAGAAAATAGAGCGCAAAAAGATGAAACAACTTGCCAGTGTTATACAGAGTGATTATAACCAAAATCTACCTGAACCCCAGGCCCAATTCATACTGTTGGTCTGATCTCTCTGGTTTTGGAAAGTTATTTTCTTTTTTTATTGGATTTAATTATTATTTGAAAGTAAAGTAACAGAGAGAGAGAAAGAAAGAGGGATATCTTTCACCAGCTGGTTCACTCCCCAGATGACGCAATGGCCAGGGCTGGGCCAGACCGAAGCCAGGAACCAAGAGCTTCTTTCAGGTCTCCCATGTGGGTGGCAGGAGTTCAAGCACTTGGTCTATCTTCTTTGGCTTTTCCCAGGCCATTAGCAGAGAGCTGGAGGGGAAGAGGAGGAGCTATGACATGAACTGGTATCCATTTGGGATACCAGCATTGCAGGCAGTGGATTTATCTGCTATGCCCTAATTCTGGCCCCTAGGAAAATTATTTTCATCCCTGGTACCTTCTATGCCACATCCATCAAATGCAGGTAATTATTAGAGACTATGCCCAACACTAAACACCTGGTATTATGCCTAACATATTTAGTGCTCCCTAACTGGAAATTGTATTTTTGTTAGTGGTCATGTAGTTGCTTCATTCCTCTCTGGTCAATGTTGTCTGTAGGCCAGCGGAGTCAGCTTCAACTGGGAGCTGGTTAGAAACACAGAATCTTAGGCTGGCCCCAGACCTACTGCTTCAGAATCTGCATTTTAACAAGATGCCCAGGTGTGATATGCATGCACTTTAAAGTTTTAAAAACACTGAACTGGCCCATGCATGCCCACTGAGAATGAAACTTGCAGTCTTTTTTCTTTACTCTTATAAAGATTTTCATCTGCACAGAAATATGTCAAAAGTACTAAGCTTTGCTTTCGTTGAGTGGAGAATGGTATTTAGAAAGTAAAAGTCATACGTTAGGTGTGTTCAAGGTCACAGGAATCATTCTATGGTCCCCTCTTTTCCTATTTGTAATTCCCTTTTCTGAGGATGAAAAGCCTGTTCCATTACCCTCATAATGTGTATGTATTATTCCCCATGTGTGTTACCATGTTCCTGATCCGCTAATCTTTCCATTTGGCCACCTACCTTGGATGGGTCCTACCCTCACATTCCGGTTTACCTTCCTACCTTGTAGCTTGTTATATATTAAGGCAGCTGCTTCTAGCTTGCAACAGCTCTTAGCAAGAGAAATTCTATTCTTACATCAAACTAAAGCCTCACTCCAGGAACTTCCTCTCCTGGCCCTCCTGCCTAGGAGTATGAAGTGTGATCAGATGCAATGTGATGTGTTTGGAAGTTGCATGACCTGGGACATGGAGGTGTTGTTCTATACTTGCTCCCAAAGTGCTCAAGTTTTATTTAATCCCCTTGCCTAAATTTCCTTGTTAGTAAACTTGTGGACAACATATCTGTTTGCAGATAATTGAGAATCAAATGAGATAAGAATCTAAATGGCTTATTGGGACTGATTTTAAGTGCAAAATAAAACGAGATAGTTCCTCCCTCCCTCCTTTCTTTCCCACTTTTCTTCCTTCCATAAAAACATTTGCTAATTGTCTAGTCTGTGTTGCATAGCAGTAAACAGAACAGACGTGGTTCCTTTACTCATAGATGTTAAAGAGAGAAGGTAGATATTTTTAAATCACATAAATATGCAATTGGAAAATTTGCTTTAAGTCCTGGGATACAGAAGTGAGCCAGAGGAAGAAGAGCCTTGCTCTCATGGAGCTTATAGTCTAGGTTACCAGAGAAACAACAAACAAGATGCATATAAAAGCATTAGATGATAGCAGATAATGATGAACACCAGGAGGGAATTCACTGGAGTTCAGTGAATGAGAGGAGAAAGGGGTGAAATGGGGCTGGAAAGACAGCTGCAGCTGGGTCCTGGAGAACCCTGGAGGCCATGGTGGGATGTTCTAGGCCATGTCACTGTAGATAAGAGCTTTACTCTTTTGAGCGCTCTGTTTCTCTGTCTGTGAAAGGAAGCTAAGAATATTTGCCAAATAAACTTCATGAGGTTTGTTGTGCACATCAATCAAAATGAAATATAAGAGTTTGGTAAAGCACAAAATGATCATGGTTGTCAGCTGTAGTAGGCATTTGATAGAACTCTTGGTGGATTAAGAGATGAACAAAAGAATAAGATAATAAAGGTTCAAAAGATGTAACTTTTGGACTATGTAATCTCCCTCTGTCATCCTAGAAGGAAAGAACAAGAGGCATTTGGAAAAGGGCTTCCAAATTGAGATCACAAGAGCAAAAGCTTTGTTTTGCACAGACATAATGAAGTTTTAGAATGCATTTTCAGGGAGGCAGGTAGACAGCATTTAAATGAATTGACAAAAACACTTTCTTTAAAGTGCAGGAGTAAAAAGGTTAACAATTTTGAATTGATCTTGACATTTCCTATGTCAGCCCAGGGCTGTCTTCTTCCTGGCTTAGGATCAGCATCTTAGTGTTTGAGTCTGCTATTTCCTGGGCTGGACCACCACCAGGCATGCAGGCTGAGTAAGCCTGTCAGCAGCTGTGTTACTGGGTAGAATCCACACTCTCCCTGCATTTTGCTCCTCTTTTTTATTTTAAAAATTAAGTTTATTTATTTGAAAGACAGAGTTAGAGAGAGAGAGAGAGAGAGAGAGAGAGAGAGAGAGAGAGAGTCTTCTATCCGCTGCTTCACTCCCCAGTTTGGCCACAACAGCCGGAGCTGTGCCAATCCAAATCCAGGAGCTTCCTCCAGGTCTCCCACACGGATGCAGGGGCCCAAGAACTTGAGTCATCTTCCACTGCTTTCCCAAGTCATAGCAGAGAGCTCGATCAGAGGTAGTGCATCTGGGACTTGAACCCGCGCCCATGTGGGATGCCAGCACTGCAGGCTAGGGCTTTAACCTGCTGCACCACAGTGCTGGCCCCAACGTTCTCCTCTTCTTTATAGGTATTTGTATTGTTATTGTGATTGGTGACCACATGGACCACTGTGGTCTTGATGTGGAACTTCTCCACATGTTTGCCAGAAACTCACTACATTAAGTACAATGGACAATCTTGCAGATAAGGGCCTTGCCTTTTAAAGAGCTTCCATTCTAAGATATTAGCCACCTCCTCCCCGACTCAGAAGGAAGCAAAGCAAAGCAAAACAAAATGAAATGAAACAAAACAAAAGCACAGGGAGGAAGAGAAATTGGAATTTCTGCCTTTGAAAACATTTTGTGTCATGAGGGAGAGAGAAAATGAAAGAGAGTGTGCGCTTCCATCTGTTGGCTTACTTCTCAAATGCCCACAATAGCCAGGACTGGGCTTGTCGGAAGCTGGAAGCCAGTAACTCAGGAACGCAGTCTAGGTCTTCTATGGTGTGTGGCAGGAACCCAATTACTTGTGCCATCACTGCTGCCCCCAGGATCGTGTTAGCCTGAAGCTGGAGTGAGGAGCAGAGCCGGGCATCAAACCAGGTACGCTGGTGTGGAAAGCCTATATCTTGGCTTCTGCCTTAACAGTTAGACTAAACAAACATCCGTCCCCTTCAGCCATTTCATTTTTAATGGGAGGGAAACCCAGCAATTGTAAGTGGGAACAGAGTTACCACTTACATAAGTTAAGTACTTAGATCTTGGAGCAGAAAACCTGGGTTCTTATCCAAGATCTGTCACCAGCTATGTGACCTTGGGAAAATTACTTAATCCCACTGTGTCTTGATTTTCTTTTCTGCAAGTGAGGTTATCTGTTTTGGAGATTTATAGTGGCAGCCATGCAGACAACCTTTATAAAACTTGTCTATTCAACCCATGAATAATGATTATGCTGCCAATGGTCAGTACTTTCAAGGATGGTTCTATGTACCTTCTATACACTTAAATCTGGTAATCACATAGATTGGGCCTGCTATTACCAGTTTTATTTGAATGATGAAGGAATTAAGACACAGGAAAATTAGATAACTTGTTTAAGATCACACAACTGACATATATCTATGCTGGGCTTTGAGCCTGGGACATGTGGGTCTTGAGTTTGTTTTCCCTCCATTATTCTGTGTTATCAAGGTGCTGAGCTTGAGCTGAGCTAAAACAGGGTTTGGATTCTTTGCACCATTTCATTTTCAATCAGGAAGCATAGCAGAAAGCATTTAAATGAGTGTGATGTTAGCATTTTAAATTGTGACCTCCCCATGAAATTCCCCTTTCCTCCCATGCAGACTTACAGAGGGGCCCACTGAGGGGTTCAAAGGCTCTGGAATACATGTTTGGTAAATAAGGGGCACTTGGCTGGCTCAAATGAAAGTGCACAACAGTGTGTCTTGCTGGGTTTCCCAACTCGTGTTTCTCTCAGGGATAATTTCATGTCACTCTGATGATTCCTCCCCATCACTAGGGAAAATTTCCCAGATCTGGGAAGTCTGGTTCTGGACCTCTCTAATCCCTGGATGGAATGGGCACAGTCATTTTCATTTTACATTGTGAGAGCTTTCTCCTTATTCCTGCTGCATGCACAGGCCCCCAGTGATCTAGCTGCCCATCACTGGAACTTTGCATTTCCTATTACATCCAAAAGCATCTATCTTTGGAGGCAAAGAACATGAGCTGAATGTATTACACATAAAAGTAAAGATGTCCTCTTGGCTTATGTTACAACTTTATGGCATGTTTCATATTAGGTATTCTCTTCTTAATATAGTATAATTTATGCACTTTTTGGCCCCTGCCATGCATTCAGCAAATATCTTTATTGTAGTGCCCCTAACAATGCCTAGATCTGTTTCCTGTGAGGTGGCTATTAATTTAGATTTATCAGTATATGAGAGCATTCTATAATCTCCTCTCCAAAGTTCTACTGAAATAGGAATGTGAAAGATTAACACATTTAATTAATAGACACGATATTCATCTGTTCCTATTGCTGTCTATGCAAAAGGGAGAGACACGTTTTACAAACATAGTTCTAATTGTGGACTGAGAATTTTTCTGATTTTTATAATGTATATAAGGATAGTTTGGTGATATAAGATGATTTTATTCCACAAAGCGATGACATAAAATGTATTATGAATGACTTCAATAGTCTGTGACTTTCTCTATTCCTTTTTCTCACACACATTTAATACAGGTATATACACCAAGTTATAACACACATGTGTATTACACACACAAACTCACGTCCACACATATATGTACACAATGCTACTGACCCAAATTTAATAGTGTAAGTGATTTTTCCTAGCCCTTTTGATTTTTTTTTTTTTGCTGACATGTTCATATCACTGTTCTCAGCAGCTGGAATTGCCTCTCTTTGGAATGTCTTTGTGTCTTGTTTCCTTGTAGAAGTCCTTTACCTCCTTTGAAACCCAGAGCAAGTCTGACCTCTTCGATAAACCTAGCTTGATTACTTTAGCCCACCCTCTTCTCTCCCTTGTTTCTGTTCACATAGGATTTATGGTCAATGACACACCATTTGAGATTACAGTTATTATCTGAATGCTTTAGGTGAATTATGTTGTCCAGAAAAGAATAGGTACCCATGAGAAACTGATGAGATGTATCTGACGGTGTCTAGAAAAGGCTTCTAAAAATTCCAGTTGCTTCCAATATGAAATATTAAACCTTTTATCTCTGCAAAAGCTTCTCCTACAATGCCGGGGCTATCATTGATGTCAATAAGCAATTCTTAGTGTGATCTGTTGCTAATTAAGACAATAGCCTGTGATAAAACAACAGGCATAAAAGTTACATTAAGCCAGATGATTTTTTTTCTCCCTAGGACAGGAAGTTTTTCATCAATGTAGTTTTCATGAAATTACATGTGCAGGAGTAGCCTTTGGGGTGTTTAGAAAAAGTCTGTCTCCGAGGAGCTCTTAGAAAGTTGGCTTGAAGTCAGCATTGCCTCTGGGTTGTCTGCAGCAGGGAGAAATTGATGAATGCAAAGGGCTGGATGATGCAAAGCCTGGGAAGCCGGGTGTTGAGGAGGGTGTGTGGCTCCCTCTGCCTTCTGTGAAGAGAAGACTGTTGACTTCAGTGGCTAGTGCAGTGCCTGGCCTTGGAGTGTGGCAACCAATATTGACTGACTCAGGTGAGTATACTTTACCAATACTATTCATCTATTGATCACAAGTGTTCATAGCAAACAGTATTTCTGGAATGAATTACATCAGCAGAATACAAAGCCCAAGATGATATTTGTGTAACCAGATGGCTGTGTTTTTGGTCTTGAGTACTGAACATCCTATAGAATGGTAGGTGCACAATGATTCAGGTTAAATACTGGTTAGGAACTTAATGAAAATGTGCCAGAATCAGGACCTGTGTCTTCCTATCAGATGGTGGATTTCTGTTTACTGCTTACATCCTTCACCATTTTGCCTGGAGAAAAGGCCTAGCATGCAGGGAAGCTTGTAACAGGTGTAGTGAATGTTCTTGTTTTTCCTAGTAGCAGATGGTGCTGAAAGACGATCATCTCTGTGGGGCCATTACAGGATAATGCACAGGAATAAATAAGCACAATGATAGGTCTCAGTAAAGACAGCCAGGTCTCAGGGTCGGCCCAGCATTTGGAAATGCCACACATATATTGAACAGGTTTATCTATTAACTCAGAGGGCCTATTTAAAAACTCTAGCTTTTTCCTTTTTATTTTTGTCCATGTAAAATTCCCTCCACAAATCCAGCCAACATATTTCTTACTTACTGAATTATAGGTAGTATATTAAAAAGGATCTAAATAAAGGGAAGTTCTTTCTGACAGTGCTTTGTACTAAAAGGGTGGAGGTAATTTTCCTTAGAGTTCCTCCCCAGCCCCCAGCAATTTCTGTTTTATTTTAATGGATTTTATGGGACCTAGTCTTTGATCTTGCCCTCTTACAAGCCAAAAGAGTGATGGAAGGTTAATTCCAGCAATTCTCCTGTAATGTACCTCTGCTATTTTGCACGAAGGACATGGCATGAATGTAATTTAAATCGGTATTGGACTGAAGATATGGTTATTTTCTTTTGTGAAAGGGAAATTTTCATCTTTCCTGGAAAAAACTAACGCCCATGTCTCTTTCTTTCTCTTTGTATATATGTGAATTATATAAATACGTATATTACTGTGTATGTACACACTGAATACATATATATATAACATATATATTCTCAGTTTTCATGTGTTAAATCCATGTTTAAGTTTGACAATGCCAGGGCAGGATTTCAGCAGAAACTAGATTCATCATCTTCTTGTTTAAATTTTATTACTTAATACTCCAGTCTCAGCAGTATTTGAGGAATATTGTTCCTTTGGCTTAATGCAATTTTTTCCACATGATATAGTCTTAGACTCTCCCTTTGCTTCCCTTCACTTGCTGACACCACTATTTAGTCCACTTAGGGCTAAAATACTTTGAAAGCAAATACATACTATATTAACATTCTGCCTGATTCTTCAGCATAGCTATGTCCTTTACTAAGAGATTCTGTTTAGCACGTTGGCTAAATAGTCTTCATTCCTTAAAACAAGTGTAAAGAATTCTGTGATGTTTTTGTCAAATAAAAGGTAGTACACAAATATAAGCTTATCAAAAGTGACATTTTCCAAAGTATATGAGTGTGCATGTGAGTTTATACATATAATCACATATCCACAACTAGATTTATTTTTCTTATTTCTCAACACCATCATTATTGATGCTTTCTGAAATCTCATTATGCATATGGATCTAAGACCTACGGAAGTGTTTCATTTCCTATATTAAAAAATTATATTTAATGCAAGCATTTAAAATGTGGCTTTTCTACGGTCAAACCCTCTTAAAATAAGCATTTGAACTATGGTTAACCTCTGCAGCACAGGCGTCTGTGGGCCCCAGTGGGTTAATTTTTGATTGCCTGCTCTACCTGCATCCTCGGGACTGAAAGAAGCATGCCTGAGAAAGAACAAAAAGCAGACCGCCTTTGTGATGTCACGTGCATCTGCTCTAAGTTTCAGTGTGGAACATAAATGGCCACAAGAATTGAAAGAGAAAACAGATGAGAAAGTGCTTTTGAACTGGGATTATTCCAATTTAAGGCTCTAAATTAATTCTCCAGTTTTTACCCGTTTCTGAAACACTGGGTACATGTACGGGTGGTGATGGGGTGTGTAGGGCAAGAGAAGATGAATAAGAATTGGCAAAAATCAAAAAATCCTGTGTTCTCCCCTCCACCCCCATAACATACTAATTTGGCTAAATTGCCAAACAACAATTACTGGAATATAAACAAAGATAAAGTCATGCGTTTCCTTTAAGGCCTTGTGTCTTATAGTATAGAACATGCAAAGAGACAAAATTATTGTAATGCCTGTTATACAGACCAAGCTTATTAAATGAAAACAATACATTCTACAACTGAGAATCCCATAAAAGAAAATCACTGCTTTAGTTGGACAACTTAATATGGATTCCTTTTATTGTTTACTATGTCTAATTAGCCTGAGTTTCATTTTATAGGCAATATTTAATCCTTGGTATTTTTAATTTATCTGTTTCTAATATTTTCATCTTACCTCAAGTATAATTATCCATCCCTATCTAGTAGAAATAAATTTGTTCAGGAGTTAACTGCAAGATAAACATTACTTAGAAGCCATAATTTTTCTATTGTATTTGTCTAGTTAATAAAAGCAGGCATTTTATTTTTCCCTAGTGACCACTTGTACTTTGTTCAGTAATTAAGGAAGTAAGTCGGTGTTCCTAGATTTTAGCCTATCTATAGGTTTGACAGGTTTGTCCAGGATGTCAGAGCCAGTTGTGTTACAGTGTAGGGTAACTGTGAAAAGATTGGGATAAAACCAGGGAGTTTTCTCATAGTACTGTCTTGAACAAAAATGAATAATACTAATATTCAAACATACCAATTATGTTCTGCCTGAGGTCAATCTGCTGCATGTATGTTTCTTTTCAGCATGTAAGCTTCAGATTTTCAGAAACTCCTCCCTGGCTATAATGGAGTCAGTTAAAAATTCATGGCATCTCTACATTTTTATGTATATATTTGCTCACAGGGGAATCTGCACTTTTGCTGTCAAAGGATGATTTGAATCTGGAGTCTACCACAAATTTTCCAGCCAACCCGAGGGAAGTTACTTAACCTCCCCAAGTCTTTGCTTTCTCATTCATGGATTGAGAATAATTATATAGTGCACAGTATTCATGTGATGGTTCAATGAGACAATGCATGTCAGGCACTTTGTGTGGTGCTGAACACATATAAAGAATTCAACAAATATTTTCATTATTACCTTTGTTAAAGTGTATTTATATAGAACTCTGCATTGGACAATGAAGTCACTAATGCTGATTTTTGCATGCAGTTCATGAAAATATTCTCCTTTCTTTTCATCTTGTCATTACAAAGCAAATTTGATAAGTATTCCCCATGAAGTGTACTTTCCTGCCTTGTTCTATTCACGCTTCAAGTCTCCACCCAGATGTTTCCCTTTCCTGGAAGCTCCTCACCCCACTGCCTCCAACAAGGACCTTTTATTTTATACAGGCCAGCACTCTGAACACAGCTCCACAAAGGCTCTGCCATTGTCGTATATTATAATTATTGCTTTCCGTATTTTCCTCTCTAGAAGGCAAACTTCATGTCTTGTTTATCTTGGCATCCCCGCAGCTTTGTGTACATGTAGCATAGCAAGAGTTCAAAACCCAAATCAGTTAGTATAAAATACCATTATTTATGTATGTAAATATTGATTTTCTTTTAGTGATGTCCTTCCTTATATCAGTTTTCTTCTTATGTTATCTTTAACCATGTTTTTGTCTTTCATTCAAGCAAATTTCTGAACTTGTGGTAAATTCTTTCTAATTGTTAGGTAAAGGCACAAAACTTATATACTGAAAACTATAAAATGTTGGTAAAAGAAATAAAAAAATATGAAAATAAATGCAAGGTCAGCTTATGTCCATGGATTGGAAGATGATATAATTAGCATATACATACTACCCCAAATTATTTACATATTTAATGCAGTCTCTACCAACATTTCAATGACATCTTTGCAGACATAGAAAATAGGTCCTAAAATTCATGTGGAATCTCAAAGACCTTGAATAGACAGAAATAAAAATGTTGGATGTCTTAAACTTCCTGATTCCAAAACATTACAAAGTTAGAATAATAAAGACAGTGTGATATTTCCATAAAGACTGACAAATAGTTCAAGGGAATATAAATAAACCTTCAAATATTCATATGTATTCAATTCAATTAGTCATCAGTAAGGATGCCAAAACCACTCAATGGGGAAAGGATAGTCTTTTTAACGAATGATATTGGAAAAAAAGTGTATCCGCATGAGTGTTAGAGGGACTGAGCTGACAAAGCCAACATATCTAGAGTAAATAAACAAAATGTAAATTCTGTCTCTTGCCAAAGTAGACAATAAACCCAGTATGCCATAGTATATTGTGTTTATGTGTTTGAGTGTGTGTATTAAAATGTATCTTCTTAGAGACATGTACAATAGCTGTGACAAAGCCTATAGACATAGCAATTCTGAAATTAAAAATGCATGGTTAATGCTATTTACCAGGCATCAGTATTCTATGTTATGATCTAAATTTCAAATACTTTAATATATTTCTTTAGACATTTTGCAATTCTTACCTTCCAAACAAATTAAAAAAGAAAACTGGAGAGAAAACAAGAGCTACATAAAAGTGAGGAGATGTTTTATCTGTTTCTTGCTGTAGAATTTTTTATGGCTATTGACTGAGATTTAACTATGTTAGTAAATTAGTAAGTATATTCTTCTTATAATTGTGTTATACAAATCTAATTATATTTATTTACATAATTTTACCAATAAAATGTTTTCTGTTCTTGCTTCTACCAAATAATTGTTTGGTGAATATTTAATGAATATTGGAGAGGTGTCAAATCATTAGCCAGCTTAGGGATTCAAACTTCGTGGCTGTTTGGAGCACTGATGAAATCTTGTAGGAAACTTTTCCTTAGTTGTCCTTCAAAGCATTTGGGTTCCTCCTAACTTTTCTATCTTCTTCATAGAGCGCCTCTACCCACTCAGAGTGGCCATACAATGAGAACCTCTGAGAGAGTAGTTTATTTATTTATTTATTTTTTGACAGGCAGAGTGGACAGTGAGAGAGAGAGAGAGAGAGAGAGAGAGAAAGGTCTTCCTTTGCTGTTGGTTCACCCTCCAATGGCCGCCGCGGGTGCACCGCACTGATCCGATGGCAGGAGCCAGGTACTTATCCTGGTCTCCCATGGGGTGCAGGGCCCAAGCACTTGGGCTATCCTCCACTGCACTCCCTGGCCACAGCAAAGAGCTGGCCTGGAAGAGGGGCAACTGGGACAGAATCCGGCACCCCGACCGGGACTAGAACCCAGTGTGCCGGCACCGCAAGGTGGAGGATTAGCCTAGTGAGCTGCGGCGCCGGCCGGTGCCACAGTTTTGACCACACTGTCTTATAGTCTATGCCTTAATCATTCAGAACTTCTGGTTATATGAGTGATCCATGCTTGTGCCTTTGCATGAAGGAAGGTGGAATCTCCTTCCTTTTCCTTCCATTCTTTTCTAAAACCAGCATATTCTGTCTTGGCTCAGATGTCTTTTTAGTGATTCATTGCTGAACCAAAATGAGAGCAGATGTAGGCCACACTTACCTAGGTTTTCTTTGTGCCCTGTATTTTGTATATCATGGTACTTACCACTTATACATGAATTGCTTATTTCTTTGCATTTTCTACCACAATAGTCTCCCTTTATCCATGGGAAATACGTTCCATGATGTTCTGTGAATGCCTGAATTTGTAGATAGTATGGGATACTATGTATACTGTTTATTGCTATACATACATACCTATGATAAAGTTAAATATATAAATTATAAACAAGAGATTAACAACAATTAAAACATAAAATAATTAAAATTATTTGCTGATAAACAGTTCATAAGTTTTGAATAAATTTTATTTCTGGAATTTTCTATTGAATTTCTTTGGACCACCATTGACTGTAGATAACTAAAACTATGATAAACAAATTGTGGATAAAGGATACTATCTTTTTTTTTTTTTTTTTTTTTACTGGCAGAGTGGACAGTGAGAGAGAGAGACAGAGAGAAAGGTCTTCCTTTTGCCGTTGGTTCACCCTCTAATGGCCGCCGTGGCCGGCGCACCGCGCTGATCCGAAAGCAGGAGCCAGGTGCTTCTCCTGGTCTCCCATGGGGTGCAGGGCCCAAGCACTTGGGCCATCCTCCACTGCACTCCTGGGCCATAGCAGAGAGCTGGCCTGGAAGAGGGGCAACCGGGACAGAATCCGGCGCCCTGACTGGGATTAGAACCCGGTGTGCCAGTGCCGCTAGGCGGAGGATTAGCCTATTGAGCCACGGCACCGGCCTACTATTGTATCTTAAAATAATATTTATTTGTATATTATTTGAAAAGCAGGGAGAGACAGAGAGAGAGAGAGAGGGAGAGAGAAAATGAATCTTCCATCCACTGATTCACTCCCCAAATGCTCATAGTAGCCAAGTCTAGGCCAGAAGGAGGCCAGGAGCCCAGAACTCAATCCAGATCTCTCACATGGTTGGCAAAGAGCCAAGTACTTGAGCCATTGTCTGCTGCCTCCTAGAATGTACATTATCAATGAGTTGGAATTGGATGTAGAGCTGGTACTGTCCTAGGCACTCTGATAAAGGATGTGACCATCCCAAGAAACGTCTGAACAACTGCACCAAATTCTTGACCCTACTCTATATTATTAGTGCCGTGAAGGCAGCAACATTATCTTATTTACCTGAGTGTATCCCAGCCAAGAGCAGAGTCTGGCACGTATGCACTTAATATACAAAGTTAGTGAATGAACATAACAGCTAATGTATGAACATGGGGCAGGGACAGAAGGGGAATGAAACGAGAGGATTCACGGTATTGAACAGAAGAGTGTCAGCATTGTAGTGCTAATGTTTACTGTTGGTGGTGTGGATTGTAGATGTGCTTTGGCTAAACTCCCCATTAAGCTATCAAGTGGATAGCTTTTCATTCCTGATATCTAGGACACACAATTTTTTTGTGCTCATTTGTCACCCCCACCCCACCCTGCCACTATCATGTTCTATCATATACTACTACCTTTCTTGGTACTTAATTTTCTAGCAACTTGTCTATGTTTGTCTGAACGGGAGGGAGTCATGAAGTAAAAAGTGGTTTTTCACTTCAAACTCTTTGGAATCCCCTGTGTCTGGGTAGCATTCCTTTATAAACTTGGACTTTTCTATGTATTGTATTTTATCCTTTCTGGACATAATTCTGCATGTATCTCTGTAGCTAATACTATGGTTACATATTATTTTTCTGGCTTGATTTTAAAACTTAAAAAATCTTAAATGATCCTTCTGTGCTAATAAACACAGAACTTTTTACTTTCACAGAGTCTGAAGAATCTTTTTTCTCAGCGTATATTCCAGCATGCTCTGGATGCTCAAGTCTCTGGCAAAAATGAGTCTTGCTTACAGAATGTGGTCCAAACTAATCAATTACTTGAGGCATCTCCATCCCTAATATATGAGACCAAGAAAAAGGAACTTTAAAAATTTCAGATGGGCTTCTGATAAGTATGCACAATAAATTAACCTCTGTGAAAATCCAAAATAAATAATAACTGATTAGAAATCGCAGTTGCAGGAAGAAAAACAAGTGCTTAAGTATAGTTTTGATGTATCTTATGTAATATTGATTTTTTGCGTTTTAGGTTTCCTTTAATAGCTCACCCAAAGCTCTCTTCTACAGGGAAAATATATTTCTTAGTTTGTGGAGGGATTTGCTAGATCTCTAACATATTGCAGGTGATATTTTATATGACAGCAAAAATATGTGAAACTCTTATTAAGTACATTGTATTTTGAAAATAACTGCAATAAAACATGACAATTCCTCAGCTGCTATTTTACTTTTATAGAAACAATATCAGTGTCTATCACGTTAACAGCTAAAAATACAATAATCTGTGTTTAGTGATAAGGTTAATTTTTTGCCTTTATTTGTTATGCTGTTTAACATTTGTTCACCTCTATTATGGACAAGACACATGGGACACAAAGATGTCTGAAGCATGGCCCAGATGCTCAAAGATCTACTGAATCAGGTAGAGCAGGGAAGAAAAATATCCAATAACTGGGTCACAATTAGCCATGCTAGGAGAAATACTGGATTGAAGGTAAATTCAGAGCTATGAGAGGCCCTCTGTGGTGTAGAGGATATAAGAAGACTAGGTCACAAAGTGTGGGTAGAATTTTACTAGTGATGGGAGGACAGGAAGAGATGGGAGGGCATGTCTGGCAGAGGCCACAGTGTGAACCAAGCTATGATTCACACTGATCTGTGCGTAGCATTGATGCACAGAAAAATGTGATTTGGTCAGGGAAATGGGAGAGAAATGGGAGAAATAGCCCAACATTTAGATTTTCCTTGATCAGGAAGAAACAGGGGCACATGGTTAAGGAATTGGAATTTGGTGTGGTGATAGAATCCCCAGGGCTGCCTGCACAGAGGAGTGGCAGGGTTGGCCACTCCTCAGGAAGGTTCTGCTGGTAGTACATGTGGACCTTCTAGGGATGCCAGGATAAAGTTCCAAATCTTTAGCTTGACATGAAAGCCCCTGCAGCCTTCCCAACCTCCATTCTACCACAGTGTTCCTTGTTTTCCAGGTACATGTTGGTTCTCTTGGCCTACCCGGGAGGCAAGTGACATCCTGTTTTCTCATGCACCTGCTAAAAATCTTCCTTTTTTATGACAGCTAATGTTAATATCACATCCATGGGAAACTGCCCCTGACCATTGAGCAGCCTTCCTTTTTCCTTTGAATTTCATTGCTGTTCCCAGTGGTGGAGTTAATTGTTTACTGTGATGCTCTGCCTGTTAACAGGTGAGAAAATGGACTCAAAGAGGGTCCCCCCACTTCAGTGGAAGGAAAACAAGGTGAACAGAGGCTCATAGAAATATTTTCCCCAGAATAAATAAAAATTTCCAGTATCTAGTTGATTTTTTGTGATGGTTTCTCATTTGCAGTCCTTAGACTAGAAAATATCAATTCATCCTTTTTATAATAATGAAATATTATATGGAAATTTATAATTTCCACATTCACATAAGTCTGATGATCTTATCTTATGTGACCTTTATAACACTCGTGGGAAATTCATAGAGCAGATGTTACCCTGTTTTATGTAAAGTGCATTTAGGGCAGAGAGATGACTAGCCAAAGAAAATAGTAAATAATAAGAAAGGACTTCATTTTATCTCTTTTGACTTTGAATCCTCTTTTGATAGAGTTGGTTTTCCTGTTGAATAGGATATCATTACATTAATATAAGTGCAAAATTGCTATGTAAAGTGTAGATTAAATGTTCAATATACAATTAACATATGGAGAAATGGCAGAAGAATAGAGAGCTTGACTACAAGAATGGACTAGAATCAGATCACGATATTGATGTACTTCCAACTTGTTAGAGAGCAACATCGCTTAAAGTCAACTTGAAAAATTGGCTAGGAAAAAATGTATTTAAATCCTGCTGAAATGACCTCAATTTCTATTAAATATATCACTAGTCTTCTTTGCAATTAGTCATACAACTTGTCAACCATATGAACAGGGGATTTATTTTCCATTTCAGGCAATTCTATCAAGCAGGTGGGCAGAATGCCATTGTGGAACCTGGCTGTGCTTGCATGGAGTAAGGGGAAT
Organism: Oryctolagus cuniculus; assembly: GCF_051225735.1. Taxonomy (NCBI): domain Eukaryota; kingdom Metazoa; phylum Chordata; class Mammalia; order Lagomorpha; family Leporidae; genus Oryctolagus; species Oryctolagus cuniculus. The sequence goes on from NC_142868.1 coordinate 13,533,575, forward strand.
AAGATAGGAAGACAGAAGTTGGAATTACCATCTTTAGGAATTTTCTTATTGTTTAGTCAGCTCAGAGTTGATATTCCAGCTTTGTTCTAAAATGTAATTTCAGATCCACTGTTTGGAAGTTGGGAGACTTTTTCCTACCATTATGTCTGGCCAGAGACTGGCTGAGCAGAGGGTAAACCAGGTGTGAGGGTGTGTGCTGGCTTGGTCCCAAGAATCAGTATGGGAATGATATTTAATTCATCATCTAAAAGGTGGGAAGTCTTGGAAAGTAGCCAGATTTAGGGACTCGGAGGTCAGTGGAAGGTTCTGTGGTCTGAGGCAGGAGGAGAATTGTACACCACAGCCTTGGAGACTCAAATGTAGGTAGAAGTGGACATGGGGATATGATTGATCCTGCTGGAGGATGCTGCTGTTGCCCACTGGATGGTTGCTAGGATGTCCACTGTTGCCCAGCGGATCTTCATGCCCTGTCAGGCCATGCTTCTAAGCTGTCACAAGCACCTCAGATCCAGCTCCCCAATCCATGTCTTCCTAGGACATTGTCCTTAGAGTACCACTGAACCCAGACATCAAGTACAACCACGTTTCTATGGGTAATGGGGTCAAGATTTCAATTTTATTTCCTAACCCTCCATATACTTTCTTAAAGATTATTTACATTCTGCTCTTCTGTGTTGTCAAATTCTATTGAGACAGGAACTTTTTTTTAACTCCCTTATCTCTAATTTCTGTCGCTCCCCCTCTTCATGGAGGAACGACACTAAGCCCTGCCTAGGCTTCATATCCGAGTCACGGCACCATTATGTCGCTCCCCCTCTTCGTGGAGGAATGACACAGGACCCTGCGCTGTTCTTTCGTCTGCTTGGCCCTCCCCGGGTTTGCTGCTGGTTCTTCCCGGGTTGGCTACCGACCCTTCCACCTCCGTGGAAGGGCAGTTCCCCCTGCCACATTCCCTACTTCCGCGGGGGAGCGGCACACCGCTGGCCGGCTCTCTCGGGGGCTGCACAGGTGTTCCCCTTAGATGTTCCTCTTAGATGTTCCTGGTGCATGCCGTCTCTCTCCTCCCTTATAGTCCTCCTCCGCCAATCCCAACTCGGCTGCCCACACGCCGAGTATGCTGCTCTCCTCCAATCAGGAGCAGGTCCCACAGTTTATTGGCTGAACTGGAGGCAGCTGTGTAGAAGCTGTTTTCTTCTCTCCCAGCGCCATATTGTGGGAGAGCAGATGCATAGAATAAGTCTTAACTCCAGTAACTTAGTCCAGTCCGGATTGCTCCCCACAATTTCTACTACTATGCCTGACATGTGTTAGGCATTCAATAAGAATTTATAATGAATCATAATAATAATCGCACTTTGGGATGGATTCCCTGCTTTTTACCCCCATTCCTTTCATCCATCTATCCAAGCTTTCATGGAGTTTCTTCTCAGACTACTCCCTCCCTTTTCCTCTCTTCTCCAGATTCTTTGCCTTTCTTTTTGGTTCCTAATCAATCCAAATCAATCCAAATTCATTCCTTCCTGAAAGCCTCTGGTTTTCCCTTTGCCTGGAGAGCTCCTTCTTCAGGCTATCTTATGGTGCCTCCTTCTCACCACTTAGATCTCAGTTCAAATGTTACCTCCTTAAAGAAGTGTTCCTTGACAGCTCTCCCTCAACCTTCTTCTGTTCCCAACCCCAATCAGCTCAGTCATTCTCATAATACCCCGTTTTAAAATTAGCTTTTGAATGAATATCACTATGCAAAATTATCTTGTTAATGTATTCACTTGTTTACCACCCCTCTCTCTTTCTGCTGTGTCCCTGGAAGAAAGTGAATTCTTAGAGCAGAGACCAAAATGATCCTGCTTCCATTGGGTACTCTGCTCCTAAACTGAAGTCTGTAGTCTGTAGTCTGTTTTATACTTAATAAATATTTATCAGTTGTAGGATCAGGGTTATCTGGAATTAAATTACCTATATTGAAACTCAGATACACTACTGACTATCCCTGGGACTTGGGGACAATGTTTACATCTTTATGCCTAGAGTAGTATAATGGACAGTGTGTCATGTGATGGTTGTGGGGATTAGTAATGATAATAATAATGATAGGCACCGTTATTGAGAAGTTACTATAAGCCAAGCACTGTTTCAGATACCTTGCCTGTATTTAATTATTTACTCTTCATCACAAACCTATGAAGTGGGGATTATTGTAATGCTCATTTTTAGATGACTCAGTTAAGGTTTGGAGAGGCAAATAACTCAAAATTACTAAGAAGCGGAAAAGGACTTGAATCCCAGGCAGTCTGACTCTAGAGCTTGTATTTTTACATTGTCTGGGACAAGCAATCACTCAATAAATGTCAGCCATTATTATTATTAGCTCTGTGACATTACAAATAAATATTCTGTAAATTCTGTTATTTTCACGAAGATGTCATCCATGAAACAGACAGCTTAATATTAGAATCCAAAAAAAGCAAGAGGAAATTCACACTGGTGTAAAAGTAATTTGAAAATACAATCCTTTTATAAATAGAGTAATTAAAATATATTCAAATGATATATTTTATAAAATATATTTTATTTATTGATAATTACATCTTATTGAAGATATAACAAGTGCAGCATTATACTGGCAACTGACATCTGTTACAAACAAGCTTCCAGAATGCTTGTTTGGCTTAGGTAATTCTGTGAAAGAGGTTCAATATCTGTGTTCTGGATTATTCCCCATCAAAAATATCTTGGCAAACTATGACATACAGGCTTTCAGACTTGCTTGTAGATGCTTAAAAATGAACTGCAAATCTTCAAATGTCAAGGGCATACTGTGATTTTTGTTCTGTACTTTGCAACTTGAATTATGGACCTTTGTACCCCTATCCAAATTTACTAAACTGAAATGTTTTTTGAGCAGGTAATATATTCTCTTCATTATTTTTCTCACTACGCTTATGCCATCATCTTGCATTTAGTAAATAGTAAATTTTTTACCACTTATAGTTAACTGGTGCATGTTTGGTTTTTATATTTCATATTCAGGGAAATTGTTTTTCCTGGAATTACATCATGACATTGAGTGATTAATTATACATACATGTCAACCATGATTTGTAGGAAATATAGCACCTCTGTTCCAATGGAAGATTTGTGTTCAGATTTTCTATAAGGCAGTGAGTGAAGACATTTAGAAACCAACAGGGTTTTGGAGCTGAAAAGAACATTGAGACCTTGTAATCTACTTTCTTCCTTTTATAGATGAGGAAATGGAAAATCAAGGAGTATAAGTGGCTTATCTAAATCACATAGCTAGTTAGTGCCAGAATCGGCACTGGGACCCAGATCTCCTGATTACTGTTTTACTGCTTCTCAGAGGGCAGAGATTATATGCCTCAGGTATTTTGCAGTAGAACTTGGAAAATCTAAATAAATGGATAGATAATGTGCCCAGTAGATCATCTGCCTCAAAGAACAAGAGTGTTAGGAAATTTTTTTGTCTTTTTTTTTTAAAGATTTATTTATTTATTTGAAAGTCAGAGTTACACAGAGAGAGGAGAGGTAGAGAGAGAGAGAGAGGTCTTCCATCCGATGGTTCACTCCCCAAATGGCCGCAATGGCCAGAGCTGCGCCAATCCAAAGCCAGGAGCCAGGAGCTTCTTCTGGGTCTCCCCCATGGGTTCAGGGGCCCAAGGACTTGGGTCATCTTCTACTGCTTTCCCAGGCCATAGCAGAGAGCTGGACAGGAAGTGGAACAGCTGTGTCTTGAACCGGCACCCATATGTGATGCCAGCACTTCAGGCCAGGGCCTTAACTCCACTGCGCCACAGCGCCGGCCCCCCAAAATTTTTTGTGTCTTTTAAATTAATCTGCTTGTAAAAATGTAAGTAGAGATATTTACATATATTTTATATTTTCTAAAAACAACAAATTTCCCTGATTAAGATGGTACATGTTCTTTATAGAAATTAGAATTATATAGGAAACTATGAAGGCATAGAAAAAACAACCCATTGTTTTATGATTCTTAGACAATTATTAATATATGGACATCTGGTTTCTATATTTTGTTTAATATCTGTATGATATATAACTACATATCACATATGTTATATAACATTACATATTAATCTCTATTGATACTATATTACTATATGTAACAACATAATATAATTTTATATAATTAACATTTGTTTAATATGAATTGTATAATGCATATTTAAAATTTAATAATGTACTGGGAAATAATATTCTCTCTTTATTTATTTATCTAAGTTTGTTTAACTTTAGAATTATTTCACTATTTGGTAGAACTCACTTAGGACACAATGATTGTTGAAGGTTATATATTTTAACTATTAACTCATTCTCTTAAAAATAAAGATTTATTCAGTATTTCTATTTCTTCTTAAGGCCTCTGATTTGTGATAGTTTTCAAATATATTGGCATAAATTTGTTCATGATATTCTACTTTTCAAATCCTTTTTGTTACTGCTTTTTTTCTATTTTCGTTCCTGTTATTTTGAATTTTTATTTCATTTATTTTTATGCTTCTGGATGTGACTTGTCGGATGAAAGTCAATTTCATTAGATGTTTCTAGGTGGACCAGTACCTTCTAAATCCTGCTTTAAGGAGGCCCTTGTAGCCCCAGCTGCTGGGTGTTTGATCAGTGGATAGCTGAGTGTTCAATCAGTGGACAGCTTTGCTATTAACACTCTTAGATGGCCTCAACTACTACCAAATTGGGTCACATATTTTTCCCAGGGCAGCTTACTTCAAGTGGCTGTTTGGCACGGGGAATAATGGTCAGTTGTTCCGCTCAAAGGTGGGGCGATTTTGATGGGTCAGTTCATCATCATAGCTCCCTATGTAGTCTGAAGTCACTTATCTTTCATTGCAAACCAACTTGTCTCTCTGTACAGTTGTGTTTCCTCTTCTCCCCTTCCATAGGTGTTAATCCCAAGAACATTTCCTAATAAACATACTGAACATTAAACTTTATCAGAATTAGTTTCCTGAGGAACACAAGCTTTAGCAGTGTGTTTCAAGAAAGCTATCATTACCATGGGATTTAAGAGCTGTACCATCACAAGTAGAAATTAACCTCTGGCCAAAGTTGGTAGACCAGTTGTCAAAGTTTATTTATTTATTTATTTTTTTGTGGAGATTTGAGAAAATTGCTGGAAGGGAATATAGTAGCTGGGGAAAAATATTGAGCATTTGTAAAACATGGTAGAACAGGAAATGGACAATGGGGTTGGACACCTATTTATATACTCTATTGAAGCTTTATAAAATTATATGAATGAATAATAGGCAATTGGAAACCAAATGTGAAAGTCAGAAGGACTTTGTAGTGGCCTATGAAGAGGATTGTACCTCCTACAAATGGGAGAGAAAGCTGGAAACCAGGCTAATGGTTTCATCAAGGAGTAGTTCTCAAAAGAAGTTAAAATTCCATCTAAAAAGGGATGCTACACCAAGAGCAAGGCCTCGGTTGGGAACAAATGGAATTGTGTTCCATGAAATGAGTACCTCTAGATGATTGTCCTCCTCCCAAACTTCAACTCCTTGAATAATCTGGGTGCTTAGAAGATGAGTGTCTTCCTAATTCAGATCAAGGACCTGACCCTCTTGCTTGAAGCCAGTGCAAAATGTTCTTTACCCAGGATAACGTCAGAATCTGTCCCCATGTCTCTGATTACTGTTCATAACTAGGGCTAAGTTGTTGCATGATCCAGCTGAGAAAATCCCGGGCCAGATAAGGAAAGAAAAGAACCTTAGCCACACAGTCATATGATCTAGTTTGTATATCTACTAGCAGAAACCAGGGAAGAATATATAGACCTGTGTTGTGAAGGTGCTTGATGAAGGGAGTCAGACCTTAACATTGGATAATGGAGAATTTATTGATTTTAGAACATTCTCCTGAGATACAAAATTTACCACCAGGTTAATGACCCTAGGAGATGGTGTAAACTGTTAGGCTTCTAAAAGCATTGAAGAGAAAATGACTCATGATAAGTGATCTCAGAATGGCAGGTAGCTGAGGAAGGTATTAAGGGGCTGTAGATGGTAGTTGGACTAGAAACTATGTTTTTTAAGGTCAGAGTGAAAAACACCAAATTATTTTGTTCCATGAGAAAGCCTGGCAGACATTTCATTTACCAATACCATCAGCAATGCATTGGTAAAAAAAGACACCAGAAGCAGTTCAGTGTGCTATGTTTCACAGGCCAAGAATGTTAGAAAGAGTGACAGAACAAGACTCATTGGTAATAATTAAAGTAATATGTCTCAATTCAATAGCAGTAAGTTGCAGTGCCTAACTATCAGAAGCCACGTGGACACAATTATTATAGTGACTGACTATGCCAGAGGGGCAGTCATGCAGACTATTAGAAGATGGTTAACAGAACTGATGTACCTAGTTGAGTAGCCAACAAATGTTCTAAATTCAGTAAAGCATCTGAGGAAATCAGGAATAGGTGATCAGGAAAGTAGGACAATCACCACAAGAAAAACTCATTATTCCTGAAAACTACTAGTTAAAATTAAAGGAGAGTCTTGGTGATAGGCAAGGTACAAAAATTTCTACAAAAATATAATTACCCACATGACTGAAGATTAAATAGAAAAAGTTTGATAACTATTAAAAATTGAATTGATAGTTAACTATTTTCTAATAAGTAAAGTAATACTTGAACAATTTATAGGTGAGCACTACTAATCAATCAATAGACAGATAATCCTCTGGGAAAGGCCAAGAAATAAATTCTCCTCTAGAATCTCTAGAAGGAAACAGTATTACTGAGACTTTGATTTTAAGACATCTGACTGCTGTAACTGTAAGATGATAAATTTGTATTGTTTTAAGCCACTAAGCCTATACATCTGGCAAAAATGTCCAAAAACTCTTGAAGGGAATTATAAAAATATTTGGAAAACATTTAAATATATATATATATAAATGAAAAACTATACCATGTTCATAGATAAGACGATACAATATCATAAAAACATAACTATAAAGCAGAGGGAGTGTTATGAGTTGAAATTATATTACCCAAAAATATATGTTGAAGTCCTGGCCCTCAATACCTGCAAATATGACCTTATTTGGAAATAGAGTCTTTATAGAGGTAATAAAATAAGGTGTCTAGTATGGACCCTAATCTAGTATGACTGACTTTTTTTTTTTAAAAAAAAAGAGGGATATTTGTACACAGAAACAGGTGTGCACAGAGGGGAAATAACGTAACCATCAAGGCAGAGATTGAATTATTATTTTTTTTTTTTTGCCACAAGCCAAGGAATGTCTGGAACTACAAGGAGGATCCTCGCCCTACAAATTTCAGAGAGCACATGGCTCTGGTGACACTTTGATTACAGACTTGTAGCCTGCAGAATTGTGAAGCAAAAATTTCCATTGTTTCAGCTAGCCAGTTAATAGTACCTTGTTGTATCTGCCCTTATAAGCTAATATATCAGTATGAACAAAAGATTATGAATGGAGATCCTGGAGTTAGAGACCACCTTTATTTGAATCCTGGCTATGTCACTATTAGCTATGTAACCACATAACTGTTACACATATAATCTGTGCAATGTCTTTTGGATTTGGCTTCCTCAACTATAATATCTATATTTCAAGATAATATTCAGTAATAAATAAGTTGGTATGTATGTATAGAGCACTTAAAGCAGTGCCTAACATATGTATAGTAAACATATTTATTTGAGAGGCAGAAGAAAGGGAGAGAGAGGAAAAAAAGAAAGAGAGCACTTGCATGTACTGGTTCACTCCCCAACTGCCCATAATGGCAATGGCTGGGTCTGGGCCTTTCTGAGTAAAGATATGGGAACCCAATCCAGATCCCACACATAGGTGGCAGGAACTCAACTGCTTGAGCCATCACTAATTGCCTCCCATGGTATGTATTAGCAGAAAGCTGGAATCTGGAGTGGGATCAGGACTCAAATTTTAGGCACTTCATATAGGATGTGGATGTGTCAAGTGGTGGCTTTAATTGCTATACCAAACAACTGCCCCATGGTTAGCCATTAATATTATTCTGTACATATTAATATAAAATTCAGTGATTTGAATTGAAATCTCCAGAGGATTATTTTTGTTACAAAATTGATGTTTATTGTAACACTTTAAATTTAAAAATTTAATATAAAAATTTATTATAAAATTTAATATAAAATTAATATAAAGATAATAAATTTCATGTATTTCATAGGTATGGTTCCAAGAGGATACCGTATTTCCTGCTCTCTCCCTCTCCTTCCCTCAGTCCTCCTCCTTCCCCATGTACTTTTCTTTTCATTAATTTTTACAAAGATATAATTTGAATCTACCTTATAATCACAGGCTTAATTCACCAATAAATATAACATTCAACAAGTAAAATGTAGGAGGACCACAGTTGTAAAGGAATATAAACAAGGGCTAAAAATGACAATCATATCATAAGATGTCCTTTTCATTCCTATACATTTTTCATATTCTATAGTGACTGCCACATATCAGAGAAAACATATTTGTCTTTTGGGATTGGCTTATTTCACTAAGCATAATGATTTCTAGTTGCATCCTTTTGTTGCAAAAGACAGGTTTTCAGGGTCAGCGCTGTGACAAATTGGGTAAAGCTACTGCCTGTAGTGCCAGTATCCCAGATGGCCACCAGTTTGAGTGCAGGCTTTTGTACTTTTGATCCAGCTCCTTGATAATGCACCTGGGAAAAAGTAGGAGACAGCCTAAGTACTTGGGCTCCTGGACCCATGTGGGAAGCCAGGAAGAAGTTTCTTCCTGGCTCCTGGCCTCGGATCGACTCAGCTCTGGCCTTTGGAGCCATCTGGGGAGTGACCCAGCAGAAGATCTCTCTCTCTCAACCTCTCTCTACTGTCACCCCCCATCTCTCTATAACTCCACCTTTCAAATAATTAGATGTCTTTAAAAGAGACAGGATTTCATTCTTTTGTTTTACAGCCGAGCAGTATTCTATAGTGTATATATACCACATTTTTTTTAGCCTGTTGTCAGTTGATAGACTTCTGGGTTGACTCCATATCTTGGTGATTGTGAATTGAGCTGCAGTAAACATGGGGTAGAGATAATTCTTTCATATGCTGAATTCATTTTGCTTTGGTAAATTCCCAGGAGTGGGTTGGCTAAGTCATATGGTAGATCCATTTTCAGCCTTCTGCGAACTCTCCATACTGTCTTACTTAATGGTTGTACTAGTTTACATTCCAACCAACAGTGTCTTAGGATTCTTTTTCCTCACAGCCTCCCTCAAATTTATTATTTTTTGATTTTTGGATGATAGCAATTCTAACTGGGGTGAGGTGAAACCTCATTGCGGTTTTGATTTGCATTTCCATGATGTCTAGTGATGCTGTGGATTTTCTCATGTTTCTGTTGGACATTTGATTTTCATCTTTTGAAAAATGCCTGTTTATGTCCTTTGCCCATTTCTTATCTGGATTGTATATGTTCTTGTTCAGTTACTTGAGCTCTTTATTGATTTTGGTTATTAATCTTTTATCAATTGTATGGTTTGCAAATATTTTCTCTCATTTTGTAAGTTGCCTCTTCATTTTGTTCAGTGCTTCCTTTGCAGTGGAGAAGATTCTTAGCTTAATGTAATACCATTTGTCTATTTTTGGAGTCGTTCCCAAGAAGTCTTTGCCTATGTCAATGTCTTCCAAGTGTTTTCCTGTAATAATTTGATGACATCAAGTCATAGATTTAGATCCTTGATGCAGTTGGTGTTGATTTTTATATAAGATTTCAATAGAGGTCCTGTTTCATACTTATGCATACCTAGATCTAATTTTCCTGGCACCATTTGTTGAAGAAATTAACTTTTCTTCAGGGATTGATTTTACCTTATTTGTCAAAGATCACTTGGTAGTAGACACGTGGATTAATTTCTGGGACTTACATTCTTTTCCATTGGTTTACATGTCTATTTTTGTGCTAGTATGAGGCTTTTTGATTATAACTATCCTGTCCTATGTCTTGAAATCTGATATTGTGATGCCTCCAGTTTTATATTTGCTGTTTAACATTGCTTTAGCTAGTAGGGTTCTCTTGTGTTTCCATATGAATTTTAGCATTGTTTTCTAGATCTGTGAAGAATGTCATTGGCACTTTGATTGGGATCACATTGAATCAGTAAATAGCTTTGTGTAGTATGGACATTTCAATGATATTAATTATTCCAATTCATGAACATGAAAGATTTTTCCACTTTTTTTGTGTATTCTTCAGTTGTGGGATGAAATATTCTGTAGATATCAATTAGGTTCATTTGGTCCGTAGGGTGGATTAGCTTTGTTGTTTGTTGATTTTTTGTGTAGTTGATCTGTCCATTATGAAAATGGAGTGTTGAAGGCCCTTTTTAAAAAGATTTTACTCATTTTTATTTGAGTTACAAAGTTTTTATTTGAATTACAAAGTTCTCATATTTTTATTGTATTGGTGTGTGTGTCTCCCTCTAGATCCATTAACGTTAGTTTTAAATAGCCAAGTGCCCTGGAATTGGTACATATGCATTTACTGTAGTTACATCTTCCTGTTGAATCTATCCCTTGATAGTGTCTCTAACAGTCCCTTGTCTCTTTTAACAGTTTTTGTGTTAAATTCTATTTAGTGTGATATCAGGATGGCTGTACCAGCTAGTTTTTTTTTTCCATTAGCGTGGAATATCTTTTCCCATCTTTCACTTTCAATCTGCATGTATATTTGTTGGTGAGAATTGCTTCCTGTAGGCATCAAATAGTTGGATCTATTGCTAGTTTATCTTTTCATTGTAGAATTTAGGCCATTAGCTCTCTGCTATGGCCCGGGAGTGCAGTGGAGGATGGCCCAAGTGCTTGGGTCCTGCACCCCATGGGAGCGCGCTGGCTGCAGCGGCCATTAGAGAGTGAACCAATGGCAAAAGGAAGATCTTTCTCTCTGTCTCTCTCTCTCTCACTATCCACTCTGCCTGTCCAAAAAAAAAAAAAAAAAAAAGAATTTAGACCATTTACATTCAAGGTTTATATTGATAAGCAATGACTTTGTTCTTGCATTTTCCATGAATATTCCTATTGTTTGCTTGGATTTCCTTTGTGCTTTTACTGGCAGATTTTCTGCCTTCATGTTCTTTCATTATGATGGCTATCATTTTGTGTTTCTGTGTGTAGCACATCCTTAAGTGTCATTTCTAAGGCTGGATGCATGGTGACAAATTCTTTCAATTTGTACTTATTTTGGAAGATCTTTATTTAACCTTAATTTATAAATGAGAACTATGCAGAGTTAAATTTTTTTTAGAACTTTTTTTTTAGAACTTGTATTATGTCTCTATTATGTCCTAGCCTGTTGGGTTCCTGATTAGAAATCAGCTCTGAATCTAATTGGAGAGCCCCTGATGGTAATCTGACATTTTTCTCATTCATATTAAAATGTAAATCTTTTCTTTATGGTTTACTGTTGAAAGTTTGACTATTGTGTGTCAGGTTGAAGATCTTTTTGGGTCATTTCTATTAGGAGTTCTATGTGTTTTCTATACTTGGATGTCCTCTTTATCCAAATTAGGGAAGATACCTGCTATTATTTCATGAAATAGGCCTTATCATCCATGTTCTCTTTCCACAACTTCAGGACCTTCTATGACCCATATGTTAGGTCATTTGATAGCATCCCATAGATCTTGAACACTGTTTTCAAATTTTTCTAAATTTTTTTATCTGACTAAGATATTTCCAAGGGTTTGTCTTCTAGCATGGCTATTCTTTCTTCTGCCTCAACAAGTCTGTAGTTATGGCTTTCTATTGTATTTTCTATTTGATCTATTTAACTCTTAATTGCTAATGTTTCAATTTGATTTCTCATCAATATCTCTATCTCCCAGCAAAATTTTTCATCCATGTCGGGTATAGATTTCTTCACCTCGTGTATTTGTTTCTCTGTGTTATTGAGTAATCTTATGATCATTCTTTTGAATTCTTTTCAGGAATTTCATCAATCTCTTCATCTTCACACCCTAATATTGAAGTGTTGTGTTCCTTTTGAGGAGTCACACTGTCTTCCTTATTCATGTTTCTTGTATTTCTGCATCTATTTTAGGTATTTGTGGAAATGGTTGTTTGTTTTCTCTCCTGATGGCTTTAATCTTTGAAATATGACTCTATGGCTTCGTGGGGTTTCTGCCCATTCAGTGGATATCCAAAGGTGTATACTTGGTGGGACTGGGGAGCTCTGCTCCATGTTCAGGACTGGTACAAGAGTCCAAGGTAACATCCAAGTTGGGCATTGTAGGTCTTATTTATTGACAGCAAGGAGGGTATGATCATGTCAGCTGGCATGATCACTGTCTCACCTCCTCTCTGCCAAGGTGAACAGTGCTTGTGTTAGCCCACAGTGGTTACACATCACATCTGCCCAGGCCCAGGGACCACAGAGAGGACCTGTGTGGTCCTCAGTGTGAGCACTGAATACTCTACAGTGACCCATCCCAGGATCTCATGGAACTCTGAGGGTACCAGACACAGGAATTGCTCAGAGGCCCAGCTACATCCCAGGCCATACTGTGCAATCACAGAATTCCCACATTCATAGGGCGCCAAGCTCTCACATCACAGGGAACAAGAAATCCATCCCTAGTCCTGCAAGCCTGCCCTAGCCAGGGAGAGAACAGAGACATTCCCTGATACCTGTGGGTGCTCTTCCCTGGCAGTTTGAGTCTGGACATCTGTGATAGACTGAGAGAAGGGGAGCACCTCAAGTCCCCAGCAGGCACTGTGCCCCCTGCCGACCCTCCAAGCTAGATTCAACGTGAGTGGGGATGGTGGATTTATCCTTCCAGTTAAATCTCTTGATTGCACATATGCCTGAAACTATGTACTTGCATTAAGATGATGCTTTCACCCTGCTAGTCACCTGGCACCCTTCTAGGGTGAAAGGGAGAAAGAAATGTGCTCTCCTTTCATGGAATTAGGTGTGCACCCTGCCACTCAGTAGTGTTCCTCATCAGACACAAAGTCAGTGTCATGTGCAAGCTTCTCCTGAGGCAATATCAACAGTGACATAGGCTACCACGATCTTCATTGCCTTGCTCCAAGATGGTGGTATCTCCTCCAGCCCCTGGCTGAGGCAGTTGCTGGTGGTGCCCATGCTTGTTGCTTCATGCTTGCACCATCTATGCTGCTCCATGGTGTCTATCCTTTTTCCTCAGAATTTCCACTGTGATATTTTTCACCTCTCCCCTGGGAATGCAACCATTCTGCCTTTCCTTTGTTATCTTTTCAAGGTCAAAATCACCATGTCTTTCCCTTATTCAGCCATCTTGGATTCCAATCTATTGTAGCACTTTCAGAAATGGCTGACAATCACCAGGGAGGAGTGGGAGAAGAAGAGGTAGAGAAGGAAGAGGAAGGGTAGAAAGGAGGAGGAGGATGGTGAAGAAGGAGGCAAAAGAGGAAGGAGGAGAAGGAAAAGGAGTAGGAGAAGCAGAATGATTTTGGAAATGCAGTGGGTACTTGACCTATCTGATATCAAAATTTTTTTCAAAGCTTTATTTATAAGATGGTTGATAATGTGTTATAAATTTAGAGCTACACCATAATAAAAGATAAGAACATATTCTGAAACATGGGTAGACCCATATATATGGGGAATTTGATACATGAGAGAGCCAGTATTTTTTCTTTGATAGGCAGAGCTAGACAGTGAGAGAGAGAAGAGAGAAAGGTCTTCCTTCCGTTGGTTCACCCCCAAAATGGCCGCTACTGCTGGTGTGCTGTGCCAATTGAAAGCCAGGAGCCAGGTGCTTCCTCCTGGTCTCCTAGGAGGGTGCAGGGCCCAAGCACTTGGGCCATCCTCCACTGCCTACCCGGGCCACAGCAGAAAGCTGGACTGGAAGAGGAGCAACCAGTTCAGAATCCAGCGCCCCGACCGACACTAGAACCAGGGTGCTGCTGCCGCAGGTGGAGGATTAGTCTAGTGAGCTGCGGCGCCAGCCGAGAAAGCAGTATTAAAACCATATACAAAGGGCAGACTTTAAATGATTTTCATATGGAAAATAATCAATGCTATCTTTACATCACTAAAAGTTCCAAGTGGAAAACTTTTGAACCAGTGAATGGAAGACCTTTCTCTCTGTCTCTTCCTCTGTCTATAACTCTACCTCTCAAACAAATAAATAAATCTTTTTTTAAAAGAAAAAAAGGAAACTACAGAATGACATGCTGATAGTTTCAGAATAAGTAAAATTGTCTTGTGTAATATTCAAAAGATAGTATGTAACCAAGAAAATATTGATAAATTCAAATATAAAAATATTTAAAAATCTGAGAAAAATATAAAGAAACTGAACTAGAAGTCATAAATTGAGGAAAACATTTTAACACATAAAATAGGCATGATGTTAGAATCAGATTAACAACAGCAATAGAACCCTCTTAAAAACAATGAGCAAAGTCAAACTACACAATAAAAAATGCAAAAGAATGGAATCATAGTCTTATAGAATAGAAAACAAGAATAACTCTTAAACTAGTGAAAAGATGTTGAACCTCACTAGCAACCAGAGAAATGCAATTAAAACCACAGCTAGAAGACATTCTTTATACCCAACAGTTAACAATAAATAAATTGTGTAGCAATACAATTTATTGCTGAAGATGTAAAAGACAAAGGGCTTTTAGTTACTATGGGTATGGGTGTAAATTGGCATACCACTTTGGAAAACACTTTGTGATGCCATTGTGTGCTTTAAGATGAATGTACTACATTTGTAAGGCGACTTCCAATAATTCCCTTCTTATATATATGTTCCCTCCTGTTGATTTTGGGCAAGACCTGTGACATGTTTCTAACCAACAGAGTGTGGCAAAAGTGATGTCATTTCTGTGAGCAGATCACATAAAATTCAAAGTTTCTAGTAGATCTTCCTTTTCTGGTTTTGAGGATGCAAGCTGACACTTGTGGGCTAATATTGGAGCCCATGTACACAGCCAACAAGGAAATGTGACCCTCAGTCCAACAGTCCATTAGGGGTTGATTCCCACCAAAACACTTATTAGCTTGGAAGCAGCTTCTTTCACAGTTCAACAATCCAATGAGACTCCAAGCCTGGTCAACACCTTGACCACAGCCTGTGAAAGACCTAAAGCTGAAGATTAGCTGAGCAGTGTCCTGATTCCTGACCTCAGAAATTTTGAAATAATAAACATGTGTTGTGTTTTTATGTTGCTAAGTTGGTGGTAACATTGTTACACAGAAATAAACTAATTTCTACAAATTTTCCATGGTTTAGCAATTCCTTTGTTAACTATGAATACTCAAGAAACTCTTGTACTTCTTCTGTAGACATGAACAAGAATATGTGTAGCAGTATTATTTGTAAAAATAAAATTACAAGCATTTATTAAAAGATAATAAATTATGGCTGGCGTCGTGGCTCAATAGGCTAATCCTCCACCTGCGGCACCGGCACACGGGGTTCTAGTCCCAGTCGGAGCGCTGGATTCTGTCCCGGTTGTTCCTCTTCCAGTCCAGCTCTCTGCTGTGGCCCGGGAATGCAGTGGAGGATGGCCCAAGTCCTTGGGCCCTGTACCTGCATGGGTGACCAGGAGAAGCACCTGGCTCCTGGCTTTGGATCAGCGCCAGCCTGCAGCGGCCATTGAGGGGTGAACCAACGGAAAAGGAAGACCTTTTTCTCTGTCTCTCTCTCTCACATCCACTCTGCCTGTCAAAAATAAAAAATAAAAAATAAAGTTAATAAATTATACTGGTGCAATGAGTACTAAATAGTAAAAATCAGAAAAGTAAATGAACTATAAACACACATATGAGCCTGTTTGAAATTCCAAAACAGAATGTTGAGCAAGATGCAAAAGATATCAAAGCTTATAAACAAAATGGGTTTCATTTTATAGTACAAATAGGTTGGGGCTGTGCACTTTTGTGAAAGGAAATTATAAATATTAGACTGAGACAGCTGTTACTACATGACCAGAGTTTCTGTAGGAATTAAATTGGAGAAGGGGAATAGTAGGCATCAAAGCCATTGCTAATAGTCTATTTTTGAGGTATCCTTGATAAGCACAACTGAAGAAGAATTGAAAGGAAACAGCTGAAGATAATCATTGATACATTCAGAGTACTTATTAAAAGTTGCTTTTCCCAAGCATTTTGTGTACATTAATTGAGCAACCTCATAATATAGACACTATTATTTATCTTTCATTTCAGAAAGAAGTGAAAAATCTCACCCATACTCAATCTGCCTGAGAGGATGAGATTTGAAGTAGGTTGGGTCCCAAGCTTGTTTATCATTACTATGACACTGATTTTCAGTGCTGTGGAGGAAGGTTTGAATAGCGTGGGATTTCTGCCTTTAGTTTTGTTCTTCCTTTGGTAAGAGCTGTTAATAAATGATTAGGTGAATGGATCTGGAATCAGATTGTTTGGATTTACATCGTTTCTTAGCACTCTGGTTCTTGCTTTTTCCACCTATAAAACTGGGATTCATTTAGTATTTAACTCCTAAGAGTGTCACAGAGATTATTAGAAATACTTTGGTAACAGTCTTGGTACAGAATTGACTGATTTTAGTCATACCTATTTTTGTGTTCAAAACCTTTGTCTCAAAGCATCATTCCTTTCAAGGTTGATGTTGCTGTTGTCTTTGTGTTTACTAATTCTGCAGTTTCCTGTGCAGTTGGATTTCATTGAGAGCTGCGTTGTTTCACATTGCTTTGAAGCACTATTGTCTTTGATTGATGTGATTTTTGAAAGTGCACTTAACCTTTGTGGGTTTCAGGTAGTTCCTCTAGGAAATAATGCTTATTGTATGCATAAACTTGGTTTTCTGGAATGGAGTCAAAGTGGCTTAATCCTGGATGACAAGCAGTTTGAGAAGGGTGATGAAAGTGCTTGGAGATTGATTTCAACCAAGGGAAAGTGACAAATGGGTTGATATTGCTCATGTAGGGTTTCAAGCCTACAGAAAAAATGCTATTGGATATCAAGAAGATGACAGCATCAACTAGGGGAAAGAGACTTTGGAATCACATAAACTTGAGTTTTATTCTTAGCTTTGCTCTTGCTATGTGACTAAGGGCTTGGCTTCTCTAAGCCTCAGTTTCTTTATTAAGATAAATGACATTCTAAGAAAATCATCTAGAATATGTGCTGATCAATAAGACAGCTGATCTAGACTCAAAAAAAAAAGTCAATGCCATGAGTAAAGAAAGGGCACAGATGCCTTTCTCTTCTAGCTGAAGAGAAATCAGAGAGACACAGTGATTTAAATGTAAGAGTTATTTCATAACAGGGTTCTCTTTCTTTCTGTTTCTCTCTTTCTCTCTGTAACTCTGCCTTTCAAATAAATAAATAAAATCTTTAGAAAATGAAGAAAAACACATGCAAAATACATTTTAGAACAATTTATTAATTTGAATATTTACATATTAAATGTTGGGAAGTAAACCTTGACATTCCACCTCCCACTGCATTCTCAACCATAGCCAATTTCACCCACCTTCTTTACCTCCATCCCCATATTCTGGCTAGTCTTTCAGTTGCTCTGGAATGGGGTTAGGGCACCAGTGTCTGGTAAAAATTCCCTAGGTGATTATAATAAGAGCCATAGCCCTAAAGTAACTCTTTGTTTCTGTGCACCAAGAAATATAAAAGATAGCTTACTGCAGCACTGCTTGTAATGTCACTAAATAGAAATTACCCACTTGTCTATCAACAGTAGAATGAAACAATTGTGCTATGCTGATAACAAAGGAAGATGATTGTTTTAAGTCTAATAATACCTAATGGTTAATGTTTTGGTCTCCTAATGTGGAATCACAAGTTTTGATTTAATCTAACCCATTTTATTCCTATATTAATTGAGTATTATAAAAAGGACATTCCTAGACATTGCTTTGGAGGCAACCTTTACCCTTGATTTCTGCAGATTCCACTCACTGATTGTGAGCTTCTTCTGAGTGGATTTTGCCTTTCTGTTCGGAGATGTAATTTCCATCTTACAATGTGTGGTTTTTGGAGAATAAGAACTGGCTTGCTTCCTTGAGAACCATTTGCAGGAGTCTGCCTGGAATTTAAAATTTTATGGTTTATTCCATCAGTCCATGTGATCTTACCCCATCTGATTTAGCTAACAGAGCTAATGCATAATTAGCATTTCTCTCCACTTCTTCCTCTGCCTCCCTAATGAGCTGGGAATTATGTTTTCACAGTGTGTACAGAGAAGGCAGACATAGCTGGGATGACTTTCTGAGATCATATTTCCTCTCTCTACCCCATAAATTCCCACTTTGCTATTTTGATTATTGCTTTTTAAAAAGTTTCCTATAGCCAATGGAAATATTATTTAATAAACCTCTCAGGCTTGCAGCTCCTTACAAACCTAAATTCTAGCATTCTGACCTTCACTATCAGCTTAATTAACTGAGCTTCTCCTAGTGAAAGCAACAGTGTTGTTTTATTTCTTACTGTTGAGATGTGTTAATGATTCATCAGCAGGATATTAATGTTCATTTTCATTTGACATGGGTTGAAGATACACCTTTCTCAGTTTATTAATTTTAAGATTCCCTGGATCAAAAATCATCTTTGATGGTTAGAAGCCACTTAAAAATGGTAATGCACTTACCTAGCTTATTGAATATTGAAGCTCATTTTTGTTTTGACAAAGGGAGGCATATTAGTCATGATGGGATGATGTTGTGTGATAAAGGTAAACACTTTTGTGAACTTTGAAATTAATTCCAGAAGATCTCACTAATTAAGAATCTAAAATTTAGGTGTATTACCTCTTCTAGGAAGGGATATGTGATAGTCACCTTTGGATGACTAATCTCCAAAACATTATAGGAGATAATATTGTGACCTAAAAACATTAATATGGAAACCAATAACTCTTCATTTTCTTCAAGGTTTTTCCAGAGCATAAGACTAAAACTATTCTGTTGGTGGGTATATCAGCTAGCTTTTGATTCATAGTAAACTACTCTACCATTTAGTGCTTTAAAATGATAATCCTTTCTTTAGCTCACAATTCTGTGAATTGGGAACTTTGGCTGAACTCAGCTGGGTAACTCTGTGTGTGGTCTCTGCTGGCCATTGCTCCTGTGTCTTTGGGGGTTGGGGTCTAGGAGAGACCAAGAGGGATGGTGGATTTTTGCTCCATGTGTTCTTCCATATTTTAACTTTGACTGCTTCACATGGAGGCAGGGACAAAGCATTCAAGGAAATCAGGACAGGGCAAGTCCAGAAAACATAAACTTTTCAAGTATCCATTCGTACTGTGTTTAGCAAGTGTCAAGGCCAAGTTGAGTGTACATTTGTAAGGATGTGTGTGTTAGTGGTTTGGGATGGCTACCAAAGGCAAGGATACAGTGAAGCCTACACAAATAGGGGATATTACCACAAATAATATTCCAGAGTGAGAAGGGAGAAAGATTGTTTTTCTGACTTATTGTGGATCAATATTTTACCAAGTATATTCTAAGGAATTCTAATTCAGGGACTATGGTTATATGATATTTAAAGAAGAGTTCTAGAGTTAAATAAGTTTGGCAATGCTATGTTGCACAAAGGGAAAAAGATTTGTTTATTGCAGGACTTCTCATAACCATTAACATAGTTGAGTCATGGTGAAGCTTCTAGAGCATATACGGAATTTCCCAATATTATTTGACTTTAGAACTTTCCACTCCTTCCCATCTGTTATGGATAATGTTTAGATATATGCCCCAACATGCTTTTGTATACAAACGGTGAGCTCATTGAATAGCTTTTTATTTTTCAAGCCTTGCTCTTTGATATAAGCCCTAATTGTATGACTGTGGTATACTCACCATGTTTTTTGTTTCTTTCTTGCCTATTCTTCTAGTATTAAAATTGGAGAGAGTAAATTGCACTTTTTTATGAAATAAAATAATAAAATAAGGAGTGCTGAAGAATCATGTCATTTTGTGAAAGTCCCAGTTGCACTCTCCATTGTTTCTCTGGAACACATTTTCCTGCCATTTTTACTATGATCAGATTTTGAATATGGAGACTCTTCTATAGTTCAAAGCTTATTACATTTTTCTCCTCAGAGCAACTAGAATGAGCCAAGATTCAGGAGTAATGATTTGAATATTTATCTTTTGGGGAGAGTTTGTAATTTGTTCCCACGATTCAGTTCTACACATAGAGAGTTTATTTCAGCAGAGATGAAGCATGTGGGCAGATATGCCCTGTGAAATCTCCATTTAATTCTTGGGTTAGTCACTGTTTTACTGTATGGCCAGAGCATATTTTTCAATGGGTCTAAGGAAAATCTGCTTCCTGAAATGTAAAATAAATATGGAAGTATCCAACTTTCAGGGTTCTGAGACTTGATGAGAAAATGCCTATTTCTTAGAATACAGTAGATGCACAATAAAAGGTAGAAATCGCAGTTGAGGAAGGAATACCAGTCTTGAGAAAGGGACGGCTAAAATTTCTGGCCTTATAATGGATTGGGGCTCATTCTAGAGCTCTGATTTTACTGGACCATAACATCGAGATTCTCTTTTCAGTCCTCAGAAATCCAAAGCTTTCTTTGACCTCAGGGACTTTGCATTTTCGCCTTCTGATGGGAATGATGCCCTTCTGAAGGTTTGTGCATGGCTTCATGTCATTAAAGTCTCATTTCAAGACTCAGCCCCTTGGGCCATCCCTGTGACCTAAAGCAGTCACCCCCTCTACATAACTGCCCCTCCCATGTTTGTATTGCTAACTCACCTGTTTGATTTTCTTTAAGACACTTAGCACTTAGGCTATGACTTTGTGAATTTATTTATTTGTATTTATTGTCCGTTCCTTTGCAGTCTGAAATTAACCTCTGTGAGACCTTATACAGAGATTTAGGGTTCAGGATGTGGTCTGACCTATAGTGGTAGCTTCATCAATATTTGTGACTAAATGAGCAAGCAGAGACATGGCAGAGAGTTCATCTTGTGAATTTGGCAGTAGAGGTGCCTCAGAGGGCAGCCCCTGGGTCCCTTCTTCCTCCTTGTAGTTCTGAATTTTCTTGCTGGGAGCCTGACAACACTCCGCTTCCCTGGACAAGAGAGAGAAGACCACTGATACACATCATATTTCTCTGAATGTTGTCTTAGCATCTGAGGCAGGCAGTGGCTTCTGAGAAGAGAGGGCATCAATAGGTCAATCTGTGAAGCTGCAGGGATGGTAGAGATGGGGGAGACGGGGTTGGGGCTGACACAAACTTCCCTACATTCCCTAAAGTGAACTGGGCTCTCACATTCTCAATGCTTTTGTTCAGCAAGCAAATTCCTGTCTGTCGAGGAAATACCTACTAACCTTTCAAAACTCAGTTCAAGCATGACAAGCCCTTTCTCATTTCCCCTCTGATAGGCAGAATTACCTCTCCTCCTCCATGTCCACCTGTGTTTTGCATACAATTCTCTAACCTGTAGCTCGCTAGGGCATGTATATGTACAAATATAAAGGGCATCATAGTTGATGGCCCAGGGCCCATTTCTCCTTTGTTTGGTACAAGCACTTTGGTTTTTTAAATTTATTTTTTATTTGTTTTGCTCATGTTCTTTCAGTTTTTATAGTTTAAGTGGAGCTGACCACCCTCTCTGCTTGGGGAGAGGAATAGATAACTAGCCCATGGGCAATGCTATATTTTTGACTAGTGCCTGGTTCATAAAAGGACACACATCACAAAGCTGATGAGTCAATCCTAACACTTTTTTCTGGAATTATTGGAAAAAACAACTCTCTCTTTCCACTAGTGTTGCCAGGTTGGTAGAATATAAACCTGAAGTGGCTGGAGGTGAGTTTGCCACCAAAAGTTCAGAAAAAACAGAAGCCAACAAAGAAGGAAGCAGAATTTATGATGGAAAGAGACAGATTTCTGTTGGATATTTCAATATTTGAATCCAGAATTACCTAGAAGCAACTGGATTTTTTAATGGCAAAATAATTTCTCACTTCTAGTTCAGTTCAGGTTGAAATTGTACCCTTTTGGAATGAGCATCGTGGCTAGGGCAGTCTGTTTTTTCTACCATCAGAATGTGAGCCCTTGACCAACCTAGATGTTTCTCCATCATCTCATAATCCTGCTCTGGGCTCTGTATCTGTCCCCTAATTCCACTTGAGGAATTGAAGGAATCAGAAAATGAGATCAATAGGCAATTGATCACATCTTTAATGGCAAACGCAGGATTGGAATTTTTGTCTTTCCTGCTTTTCTCACATAATTCACTGTCTCCTGGTCTGTTGTCTGTAAATGAAAGTATTTCTTCCTTGTTTGTTTAGAATGTCAATTAGCTTGTTTCTTTCTCTTTAGATTTTTTTTTCTCTTTGTGTTGCAGTGCAATGAAAATGAATTCCATTTTTATTAAGGGTTCCTATTATAAAGCTTTGCATTTTTGCTTGGTTTTAACAAACAGGGTATTACAGCAACTAGTGATTAATGTGATGGGAAGGAGTGACCATGCTACGTGAGTCAGTACATTAGATCCAACATGTTTAATGGTCTGTTATGCTGTTCAGGGAGCAGCAAGGAGCCTGCAGAGGGAAAGACAAGGTGAAAAGCTCTGTGACTTTTTTTTTCTTTCCCAAACTGTCTAACTTATAACCAGAGAGCAACCACAATTCTCTTAACTGCAAATGAAGCAATGAGAATTACTTTCCTTCCAGTGCCCAATGAGTGTAAGATGTTAAGTTGACCCCTGTTGTACTGGCATATTCTTAAGTGGTAGTGATGATGGCCAACTTTATGACTGCATGAACTCATAAATTTATTAACATTTGCCTTCCTACTAAAAGATGAAAAAGTAAGAGATCCAGTTTACAAAGTCATAATGAAAACAGACTTTCATAATTAAAACTTGGCTTGTTAAAAAGTTCACTTTGGGGGCAAAGCAGTACTAATCAAAGTTCTAAAGTATTGGACTGGAAGTCAGAAGTGTTGGTCTAGTGTGGGGTCAGCTTTTGTTTGGATGAACAACCTTGTGCTTAATAATATTTTGAACCTTACTTATCTCACTTGTCTGGAAAGCTGAACATATTTTGTATTATAGAATGGTGATGAATATTGAGAAATGATCTATGATGTGTAAGCAATAACATATGAGACACCTTCAAAAAATTCATGCAATATATGCATTATGAAAAAAACTATTCATGGATTTCAACTTGTTTACACAAAATAATGCTATATTTTAATTTCATTTTATATGAATATTTGAAATACCATCCTATGTAAGAACAATATCAGTATTATTGATAGTATTTCACATGAGATGCCTAGAATATGAAAGTATGTTCTCAAACATTTCCAGGAATGTAAATGAAATTTCCCTCCACTCTCAACTTTGGCATCTCCAGTTCATTATTTACAATGAAGCTAGAGAGAACTTTTTAAAGTATATAATTCTAGTTATGTTACTTCCAATGCTTGATGGTCTAGGTTTCCCATTGACTATGTGGTTGGAACCGATGTTCCCAAAATGGCAACAAGCCTCTTTACCCTCTGGTCCACTCTTCTGTCTCCCATCTCATCTCACAATTCTTTTCTCCTACTTTCTGGTTTATACCAATATTGTCTTCTTTTAGGAGCTGAGTGTGCTGTGCTCCTTTCCATTTCAAGCTTTATAGGTGCTGCTCCCTTAGCCTAGCATGTTCTACCACCTAACCGTCACCTCACATTGAAAGCTGAATAATAATCTCCCTTTTCCCTACAAAAGTCCACATGCTAAGCTCCAGAAGTGGCAAATATGCTCTTGTACATGGTAAAAGGGATTTTATAGATGTTATGAAGGATCTTGACATGGAGAGATTATTCTAAATTATCAAGTGGGTCTACTATAATCACAAGCATCCTAATAAGAGTAAAAAAGGAGAATCAGAGTAGTAGGAGATGTGATGATGGAACAGGAGAATGGAGGGTATACAAAAATAAATAGTGGCAGGTATTCCAGTCAAGTATGGGGGGAAGGGCAGCTGAGCCATTTTTGAGGATGCAGTTAATGTAGGCTTCTTGCAGAAAGACTCAAGTGGAACTCTGCTCTTTGAGGAGGAGGAAGAGGCTGGCTGAAGATGTGTATACAGAGAATGCTCAAAATAGTAGGGAGGCTGTGGGCGAGTATTTCTGAGGGAGGAAAACTGGGAAAAGAACAGAATGCTGGTGTGCTCAGATGGTAGTTATTTGAGAAGAAATCAAAGGGCTGATGATCAAGAACATTAATGAGCCACTTTAATGATTTAGATCAAGAGAGAGGGCTGTGGAAGAGTTTAAAGTAGAGGAGGGAATTGGTGAGATTTGGATTGTACAGGCCAAACTAAAGAAAGGGAGATAAAGTGGCTATTTTAGTGTTTAGCAAAGGGAAGACTTTGGTCTGATAAGAAAAGGGTCAGTGGGGATAAGGTCACATTGATGGATTTTGGATATATTTAGGTGGTAGCCTCAACAGAACATGTAATGAAAGAATGTATAGGTGACAAGAGAGAGTAGACAAGGATTCTTTTGGATTATCAATCTGCAAAACTGATGGATAGGTGGTGATGTCATTCATTGCAATAAGGAACAGGGGAGGAGTATACTGAAAAAGAAAAACCGAGGGACGTTATGGGGGGGAAGCCATTGTAATCCATAAGCTGTACTTTGGAAATTTATATTCATTAAATAAAAGTTTGAAAGCAAAAAAAAAAAAAAGAAAAAAAGAAAAAGAAAAACCATCTACTCAGAATGTCAATTCTCTAAAGATGCTTTTACGTGAGTTTGTGAATTCAGCTTTAATGTAGATTAGTTAACCTGGACAACAGTTGGTAGAAGGGATTCTTGGTTATGGTATGATCTGGAGAGGTAGATTCAGAGGATAGGTCTGCTCTGAAAAGGAAAATATAGTTGGGATACATATAAGGTTGTGTATATGTATATATACAAATTTCCCTGCACAGTATAGGATCAGGAGAAACAGTTCTCCAGCACATATAAAATGTTTTTGTATTTTAATTTATTTTTAATAATTAAATGTACATATATATTTATCATTGTACAATATGTTGATTTGAAATATATATACACTGTGAACTGGCTAAATTGATTTCATGCACACATTACTTCACTGTCCCTATCTACCTAGTAATACAAAAGATTTGCTTCTTTAATATATTTTGTTGATTTGTATGAACTTTTGTTATGTTCTGGCAATGCTGCAAGTAATATTTTACCTCTAGGAGCTGGGGTGGGGAGAGATATAGGGGACTTTTCTCCCTGGGACTTAGAAAACCAGACATTGTTGTACAAAAGCCAGAATTGAGTTCATTGTCCACTGCTGAAGGGATCAGCTATTTCTCTCCAACAGCTGTCATGGTGACGTATTCCCCTCATTTATACTGGAGAGTGGGGCATTTGCTTGTAAGACAGGTCAAAAACAATTTATATGGCATTTCAAACAGTGGAAAATGAACCAACTGCACTCCTATCTGCTCCCTCCCTTCTTCCTGCTTTTTTGACAGTTTGCATGCAGGTAAAGAATGTTACAGCTGTAACAAAGCTAATTAAAATCAATTATACCCTGACTGACCTGTCACTACAATCAAATTATCAAAGGAACAATTCAGCATATTTGGAAAATAGGTTCTCCTACAGTGCAGGATGCGATTTGTTCCCATTTTGCTCTCATTTTAGGGATCTCAGAGCAATGATCACCTAGTTACAAACACCACCAGCAATTTAATAAAATATAGTTTTCCTTGTATTGTCTAAAATAGATATTGTGACCTTTCAAGTTTGATGAAGGCATAGGGTGAGTTTAATTCCATTTTCCTTGGTATTAAAAAATTTGATTACTTAAAAATGCAGGGGAGGGAACATTTGAATTTCTTTTTAGGAAATATCTGTTCAGGTACTTTGCATGTTTTCATACTGAACTTTCTTTTTCTTGACAGGTTATAAGAACACTTTATACATGTTATTATTATTCTGCATTACAAAATTTCCCAAATAATCATTTATTGATTGGTTGTTTATATCATCTTTTGTCACAGACAAAACTTAAAATATCTTTATAAAGACTATTTATTTATTTATATCATCTAGCTTTCCAATCTTGAGTAAAGCTCTTCCTTTGCTCTTAATTTGACCTGGCAGTTTCCTCGATATTTTTGTAGTACTTTTGTCTATCTTTCAATCTGGTTTTGTTAGTTTCATTCATTAAATAAGCTATTATTAACTCACGCATTGAACTACCATGTTTAAGTGCTTATGTATTCTGTGATTGTTCGGTATTCATATGCCAAGGTCATTGTAATTTAATTAAAGTAGCTATATTATATACTCTGCTATTTTCTTGAATCAGTCTTCTCTCAATATTCATTGAATTTTTTACATATTGATTGCAATATACATGTTGCATATTAACTTCTCAAGTAAAAGTGGTGTGTTTTTCAGTGTATTTAGATTTTAAGTATTTTAATTATATTTTATTATTTTATTTATATAGAACCTATATATTTCTTGTTAAATATATTCCAATGAACTTTGGAGTGTATGGAACATTTTTCTATTATATTTATTTCATTATTAATTTATATTATTTTTCTATTATGGATACTTTTGTCAAAATAAGACATATATATATATCCAAAATTTTTAAAAATTCTAGGAGTTTTTAAAATATAAAATGTTTTTATTTTGCCCTTTTTCTTGACTGATAATTTTACCTGTTTATAATTCTACATTGTAATTATTTTCTTGTATAAATTTGATGTCATTTGTTTTCTTGCCTTGTATATTGTTGGTGAACCTCATCCCAGTCGGATTCTCACTTCTTTTTTTTTTTTTTTTTTCCACAGGCAGAGTTAGACAGTGAGATAGAGACAGAGAGAAAGGTCTTCCTTTTTCCTTTTTCCGTTGGTTCACCCCCCTAAATGGCCGCCATGGCTGGCACACTGTGGCTGGCATGCTGCACCAATCTGAAGCCAGGAGCCAGGTGCCTCCTCCTGGTCTCCCATGCGGGTGCAGGGCCCAAGCACTTGGGCCATCCTCCACTGTCTTCCAGGGCCACAGCAGAGAGTTGGACTGGAAGAGGAACAACTGAGACAGGACTGGAGCCCCAAATGGGACTAGAACCAGGGGTGCCGGCACCGCAGGCGGAGGATTAGCCTAGTGAGCCATGGCGTCGGCCAGATTCTCACTTCTTTATATGTAAGTTTTATTTTTTTCTGAGAATACTCTTAGAATATTTCTCTTTACTTGTAGTACTTAGAAATTTCACAGGTTTCATTTGAAGTAGATCATATTGTCGTTTATTCTGCTGGGAACTCAGTGTGCTGCTTCAATTTAGAAATTACTCTTTTTCTTCATCTCTGCACATTTTCTTTTTTAAAACTTTGCTTGTCAGTTCCTCATTTTTCACCTGTTACTTTCTTGAACACTTCATCTAACACTGAGTCTCCTGGATTGATTTCCTATGTCTCTAAATTTTTCTCTTCTATTTTCTAAAAAATACTAACCTGCCTCCCTCATATAATATAAATAGGAAATGCATGTTTATTGTAAACAATTGAGATTTAGGGCTTGTTTGTTGTGTAGCAAAAGATGACTGAGAGTCTATTTCTTTTTCTTTTTGAAATATATACTGGTAGATTAATTGCCTTTTACATTCTTCAATGTATCTTTCTATTTTTATCATTGTTCTTTATTTCATAATAGTCTGTATTTTCATTTATTTGAGTTTGCATTTCTTTAATTTCCTTAAACAATAATTTGAATTTTCTAAGTTGATCTTTTTTTAAAATTGTATTGATTTGTCTGTGATCATCAATCTTGTCAGTTTATAAACATACAAGTAGAGTTGAAAGTAAAAGGATTGATAAAAATCACGATCTGATAGAAGAAGAAAGTGAGTGTGGCCAGGTCAGTCCTGGAAAGGTAGTTTTCCATCTAGAACATTACCATATGGAAAGGTGCCACTTCATCATGCTAAGAGGCTCTACCTTCTTTTCCTAATCTTGCCTTAAGGATGGAGCCCCATCCCACAGTCT
Source organism: Oryctolagus cuniculus (assembly GCF_051225735.1). NCBI lineage: Eukaryota > Metazoa > Chordata > Mammalia > Lagomorpha > Leporidae > Oryctolagus > Oryctolagus cuniculus. The sequence continues at coordinate 13,561,634 of NC_142868.1, forward strand.
GCTTTGTGCAAGGGTCTAGGATTAATCCACGGGACACAGTCTCTTCTCTGTGTGCCTATCAATGCTGGTTTTTCTAGGTTCTGCCATGATCCCTTGACAGCATGGAAGTCGCAGTTTCTGCATTTACTTATCTCTCATTTACAGCACAGGGTAAACTTTTGTTTTGTTTTGGGGACATTTCTCACTTTCTCTTGTGCTGAGAAATGCCTTCTAAATCATATTTTTTTTTTGTAATTCATTTAACATCCTAATAGTTTTCATGGGAGGGATTTTTAGTTTCTCTAGTCTATAATATGGCCCAAAGAGGAATCCTATCTTTTGTTTTGGACATTTGATGTATCATTAACCAGCAGTCTGGGCAAATTAACTTCTGAGATCCATAACTTCTTCACTTGTAATCTTGTAATAGTAGATAGTAATATTCACCTCATAGTTTTATGTTATATGCTACTATAGTATACATTTTTAAATGGATTCAGTACTTCAGATATATATATATTTTAAGATTTTTATTTATTTATTTGAAAGTTAGAGTTACACAAAGAGAAGAGAGGCAGAGAGAGAGAGAGAGAGAGAGAGGTCTTTCCATCCGATGGCTCACTCCCCAATTGGCTGCAACAGCTGGAGCTGAGCTGATCTGAAGCCAGCAGCCAGGAGCTTCTTCCAGGTCTCCCACATGGGTGCAGGGGCCCAAGGCCTTGGGCCATCTTGTACTGCTTTCTCAGGCCATAGCAGAGAGCAGGATCGGAAGTGGAGCATCTGGGTCTCGAACCAGCACCCATATGAGATGCCAGCACTTCAGGCCAAGGCATTAATCGACTGTACCACAGCGCTGGCCCCTAGTATGCTATATGTTAAAAATGTTTAGCAAATTGATAAATGTAAGCACCCTATACATGGTAGTTATTCATTTTTCCTGTTATAATTTATTCAGGTAATTATCCTCTATTCATCTTGAAGAATATAAAATCCCCATGATCAAAGACTCAGTGAATCCTTGGTTCTTTTTTTTAAATAAAGATTTATTTATTTATTTTGAAAGGCAGAGTTAGAAATAGAGTTCTTCCATCTGTGAGTTCACTCCTCAAATGGCTGCAATGACTGGAGCTGGGCCAATTGGTCTCCCACATAGGTGTAGGGGCCCAAGCACTTGGGCCATCCTCTGCTGATTTCTAAGGAACATTAGCAGGGAGCTGGATTGGACGTGAAGCAATAGGGTCTCTAACTGGCTCCCATATGGGATGCTGGCTTTGCAGGCAGCAGCTTTACCTGTTCTACCACAGCGAGGGCCCCAAATCCTTGTTTCTGAAGAGAAAACAGCACTCCAGAATGGTCCATATTTACAGAAGTGTCTGTGAACACTGCATGTGGAGGTCCAGTGTCTGTGAACTGCATTCCAATCTGATGCCCTGTACATTGAAGGAATGAAGGTTACACAAAACCCATGTCTTTTATTAGCTACTCTGACTGTAAAAGTAAACTGAGGGTTTTTGAGCTCGCTCAAGAAGACTGAAAAATAGTGGAAGCTAAGGAAGTGGAGTGCATGACAAGAGTATTAGGATATTTGGATCCTTAGCTGCCAGAACCCCAACTATGACCTCATGCCTGTGGAGATTGTTGCTTTGGATAAGCTTCCTAAAGAAGTTAAGTCTAGTCTAGGGTGGGCTGGTAGAGTCCACTATGAAACCTAGGCATTTTAGAATGCATGGGTGAACTGCTGGCTACTATTTGGTATTTGCCCACTGGAACTGATCTGACTAGAGTCAACTGCAACTAATCACTACAATAAAGTATGGTTAAGTGCAATATAAGCAGAGTCATTTATAAAGTGCAGTGAGAAAAGCTAAACCCATTTTGTAGATGAGGAGATCATAGCCAAGTACTATTCAAAGTAATCTGGCTAATAAATGGCAGAGCCAGGATTTGAACATAGATTTACTGACAAGTCTGTATTTTCTTTTTTTCATTCTTTTATTTAAATAAAAGGAAGAAATTACATATATTTCTTACATAAAATTTTAAAAGTATAGATATTTCCCACCCTACCCTCCCTCCTTCCTTTACTCTCACTTTCCCTAATTTTTCCTTTCTTATTTTTTTATAATTTTTTTCAATGACATACTTTTAATTTACTTTATAACCACAAGCTTAATCCTCCACTAAATAAAGAATTCAATTGTTTTTTTTTTTTTGATCAGTATGTGAGCCCACATATATGTGATAATATAGTTATATTTCTATCTCTTTCTACACACAAACACATATACACAAGACATTAGAGTACTTCAAAAGTTTATTTTGGTGCAAAATTCTTGAAATCTATGTGTGTTTTTTGTAATACATATTTCCATAAACTTTGTGAAGACTCTATGTGTGTGTACATTATTTGCAGTTTGTGGTGAAAATTTAAGTGGCTCACCAAATATGAAAAACTTAGCAATCTTTGATCTCTGTCAATGGTTAAGGATATTTTAATATTGTCCAAATATTATTTGAATATTGCTGTGTAACAAACTGTAAATTTACCACTTAAAAAACAGCTAATTATTATTTCACAGTTTTTGTGGGTCAGGAATCTGAGAATGGCTTATCTGGATGCTTTTGGCTCAACATTCCTCGTGAAGTTGCAGTCAAGCTGTTGTCTGCAGTTGTGGTGTCATAAGGGAGGATGAACTTGGAGGGTTTCTACTTCCAGTTCACTCTTAGGGTTATTGGCAAGCCTTGATCTTTTACCACATGACCCTCTTCACAAGGCTGTTTAATGACATGGCAATTGGCTTCACACTGGGTGAGCAATTTGAACACAGGAGAATACCACCAGATAGAAGACACAAATCTCTCATAATGAAATCTTTGGAAATGACATACCATCACTTCTGCCTTCTTTCATTCATTAGAGATGAGCCATTAAGGGACAAGTATGATTTAAGGACTTGAATATTAGAAGGGGATTCCATGGATTATTGGGACCACCTTGGTTGCCTATCATAGGAGATGGTTCTGTCTTTTTAGTCTCAGTCTTTCCTAAGATCATGTTAATTTCCTGGGCTGAGCATTACTTGGGTTTGAAGTACTTCAAAATTACTGCTGTAGGCATACAATGAAATCAATGTAATATGGTATCATATCTTATCATTTTGGGCAACCTTCATGCTAATATTTCTTGTGACATATTTACAGGTGGTAAACCATTCCCTTTGGATAAGGAAATTGGGTCATTATTATTATAATTCTCTTTGGCAAGAGCAGAGTGACAATAATGTTTACCTTTTCATTGCATTCATTGAAGTGTTAAATAAATGTGTTTCCGTGTGTTCATGAAATATTATTGATAGCAAAATTTATGCTAGGAAAATAAGTTGCATGGGTTTGAAGACTTGGTTCCTGCCCTTATCCTAACAATGTGAACATGTTCTTTAATTACTTGAATTCTGTTTTCTTTATCTATAAAATTAGGTGATTAAATAACAGAAATTTACTGACTCAAAAACCTTCAGGGATCAGGCAAGCAATATGAGAATAAAGAGACGAGGTGTAAGACAAAACTGGGTGATGAGATGATGACAGCTGGAGGGTTTCCAAATATGTTCCAGGAGGCAGTTGCCTGTTACCACCATGGGAAGATATGGGCATAGTGTTGCTAGATCTTCTGACTTTTTGAAACAAGTTGTAATCTAGGCCTTTTGTAATAGTTTCTTATTTTTAGATTTAGTATAAGTCAAACAATGCTTACCTTTGGTCGGGCAGTTTGAGATCCTTCAACAAGCATATCTTACATTCCTGTTTTTTTATTTCAAAGTATAAACACAGGTTTGAATAAAGCCATGTAGAACATATTTATTTCATACATTGGAAAAACCTTTTTTATGGCTTGATTGTTGTAGGTACACATAAAAATGTTCTTTGTCTTCCTTTAGGTGGTTTGTTTTTGCAGTACTCTCATTTTTTTAGAAAAATCCACATTTCTGCACCAAGGAATCAATAAAGAATGGTAAATGTGAAAGACACTTCTCATTTCATTTATATTTGACCCTTTGTGCTACTAGGAAAATAGAACAGGAACCACAAAATGAGAAATTTAAATGAATCTTGATGCTATCTGATAGGAATCTTTACTACCTCAGGTCATGGACTCAGTGAGAACATCTATCTAATACTTGTTAAAATTAAGTCATAAATTATATTCATAAAGATTTTTATAAATAACCTCACACAGGGTCAATGTCAACAGAAGAAATTAAAAAAGCAATTGAGGAATCTTGATGAATGAGATCGTGGGTCCTGGAACTGACTGTGTGATTGTCAGGACCCAATTTTTACCTAATAAACACAGAAATGCCATCATGAATATTGACACAGGGAAGTTAAATGGATGTACTCTCTATGATAAAATGTCATTTTGGGAGAATTAATATGAGGGTTGTGAGTTTAAATATACAGAAGAGACACAAAATGGAAAATTCTAGGTCTTATGAGTTGTAGAAGAGAAGTTGGGAGGGAGCAATTTCCAGAAGGTTCTATGGAATATTTTTTTAAAAAGTTGATTAGAAGGACTTTCTGTTGTACTACTTTCAGGGAAACTATTATCTTCATCACTGATTTCAGGTTCCAGAGAATCACATTTTGCACACTGGGAGATACATTGCCATCTCTACCTTTACATCAGTTGCAGGTTCTTGACTCTGGCTCCACAGGGAGCACAATGCACAACTTAGATTCAGAGACTTGTGTTTCAGGATCAGAGTTCAATAAGAATTCTCTTGAATTCTGACTCCTGCCAAACTTTGGACAATGCTGTAGTTTTTGAGTCCATTTAGCAGATTTTCAGCATGAACTTTGCACTGAGACCACCCAAAATTGACTTCTGTCAATAAACAAAGATAATAAACTTGTTAACTTTGTGACATTGGACAAGGGTTTCAATGTCCTTCTGCCTGGGCTTCCTCATCTGTGAAGTAAGTGGGAATAATGCTGGTACATGGGATTAAAGATTAAATTAGTTGATGCTTATAAAGTATAGAAAGTGCTCATATGACACAGTGCACTGAACATATAGTAAATGTTCAATCAACTTTACTGCTATTATTCTTCCTTTTCCCTAAGGTCTTTGCCAACCTCATGACTTTGTTGCTTGCCACACTTGCTATATCCATCACAGTGCTTTGGTCTCACTGGTTCATGTTTGTATCTTGCTACCTTTCCTTTATTACTTCTCTTTTTTTTTTAAAGCATTAAATCTGCAACAGCAAATGTCCAGTGCTAAACTTACGTCAAAGTTCCTGTTTTCGCTTTAGAGGGATTCTGTGTAGTCATTCCTTTCAAAATCATTGATGGATGAGAATTTCTTATGGATGGCATGTACCTGGATCCTACTTAATAAAAAGAAGGGTTCAGGAAGCTTTCCCACCATGGAGTTTTGTATGTGGCATCCAAGATTGTGGTAATATGCTACTACTACTGCTATATAATCTAGTGTTGACAGTTATAGAGCAAAGCTCAGCTCATCTCTCTCTCTCTCTCTCTCTCTCTCTCTCTCTAAGTATGTAACACTTCTATATTTAGCTCATGTTTTACTGCTTTTACAAAAAGTATTTCCAGAGCCATCATATTCCATATAGAATTGACCCCTTCTTCATTGGTAATGCCTCTGTATCATACACCAACTTTTAACCCTAAGACCCATGCCATTTTTTGCAATTTTTGGATGTATGTCTGATCTTTTCAATTTGTGAGCCCCTCTAAGGTAGATATGCTCAGTGCCAAAAATAGGTCTGGAATAAGATAAACCCTTGAAAAACACTCCTTGCTTAAGAATGAAGAATCAGTAGGCTGTCAGAGAAATGGCTCTGAATATAAGCATTCCTGAATGAAGAGCTTTCACTTGTTAATCTCACTGAATCAGGCTCTACTCAGGCTCAGTTTCTAAGGAAGATAGGTGACTTGAACCACTTTTGTGAATATCATTAATTCAAGAAAGGTAACTGCATTTGGTTTGGTACAGCTACCTTTGATGATACTTGAGTAGGAATATCCATCTCAGGCACAAGAACCATACATTTATACACAGCAATGCATAGCTATAATATGCAGAAAACTATTGGGTTCTGGCTTTTCATTATCAAACTCTTACACTATAATTTGTTGATAGGTTTCTTTCGGTTTTACTCAGAGTCTTCTCATCTTTGGAGTCTTTGCTTTTGTGTCACTAACCCATTTGTTCCCCTCCTGAGCCTCAGGTTGAACCTCTGGCCTGTGGTCCATTTTATGGCTGAAATAGTATTTTTTAATGTGGGCAGGTCTCATCCACTTGATCAATAAGGCTCAGTTGTAAATTCTGGGTTTTCTGATTTTATTATATTGAATATAGTAACTACTTCAATGGCCACTGTTATTTTTATATCTAATTATTTTCACACAAGTAAGTTTAACAAGTTCAGGAATCGTAACAAATTCTAATGCCTTAAAATGACATGAAGTGTCTTTATCCTTCTTAAGCCTTTCTCATACCTTCTGAGAAGGCTGTCATTTCAGTCGAGTATAAAGAATATCTTCCAGGTTGACTGATGCCTGTAAATTGTTTGTTATTAAAACACCCTTCTTTATACTTTTTTTTTTCTGCCTGTCACACACATGTTTCCCAATGATAGTATCTGAGGTCAAAGCCATCTGCTAAGGTGTCTGTTATAATATCCTGGATAAAGGTAGCATGCTTGGAGCTTTGTGAATGGAATGTTTCATACTGGCCACATGTGATAACAGAATGTTGCTCTAGACTTGGCATCTACTCAAGCAACAGTCCAGTGAAAACTTTCACTATTTGAGTTCAGGGAGATGAAGAGAAGAAAGTGGAAAGGCAATGAGATGCCATAGAAAGACTATATAGTGGAGTAGAGCAGGCCCGACTTGGAAATATAAACCCCACCATTTATAAACTATGTGATATTGGGCAAATTTCTTAAACTCTGTGAGCATTAGATTTCTCTGCAGAGATGTGGGATTAATAAATAGTACCTATTTAGTAGAATTATCAGAGCGGGAAGAGATATACAATTTGGGACATGCTCAAGCTGACTTGCCCCAAACGGTAGAGTTAGAAACATACCAGGGGATTCCAATTCAATCCCATCAAGGTGGCATGTACCAATGCCATCTCACTAGTCCAAGTGATCAGTTTCTGTTAACAATTGATCATAATGATAGGACTAAGAGTCAAAGAGATCCCATAAACAAGACTAGTGTCTGCAAATACTAAACGATAGAATAAAAAAGGGAGAGAACGAGCCAACATGGGAAGCGAGATACACAGCAGACTCATAGAGTGGCGGATGTCCTAAACAGCATTCTGGCCTCAGAATCAGCCCTTAAGGCATGTGGATCTGGCTGAAAAGCCCATGAGAGTATTTCAGGCATGGAAAGCCAAGACACTCTGGCAAAAACAAAACAAAACAAAACAAAAACAAAACAAAACAAAACAAAAAAAACCTAAATGAAAGATCTCTGTGAGTGAGATCCCAGTGGAAAGAACAGGTCTTCAAAGAAGGAGGTACCTTTCTCTGAAGGGAGGAGAGAACTTCCACTTTGTCTACAACCTTGTCTAAATATGATCAGAGTCGATGAACTCAAAAGGCTTCCATAGCCTTGGCAACTCATGACAAGAGCCTAGGGTGATTACTGATGCCATAAACAAGAGTGTCAATTTGTTAAGTCAACAACAGGAGTCACTGTGCACTTACTCCTCATGTAGGATCTCTGTCCTTAATGTGCTGTACATTGTGATTTAATGCTATAACTAGTACTCAAACAGTATTTTTCACTTTGTGTTTCTATGTGGGTGCAAACTGTTGAAATCTTTACTTAATATATACTAAACTGATCTTCTGTATGTAAGAGAAATGAAAATGAATCTTGATGTGAATGGAAGGGAAGAGGGAGTGGGAAAGGGGAGGGTTGTGGGTGGGAGGGAAGTTATGAGGGGGGGAAGCCATTGTAATCCATAATCTGTACTTTGGAAATTTATATTCATTAAATAAAAGTTTAAAAAATAGTTTATATGTAGTGATGTGATAGTATTAACCTTCCAGAAAAAGTGTATGGAGAGAAATTTTCAGTCTTTCCAAATGTTTTAAGAAATATAAATTCTTAGATGATTTAGGAGACAAGATTTTATTGGTTTTAAGTTTTGATTTTTCTTTCCACAATTGATAAAAGGAAAATATAAGGCCAAAATGTACCCAAGTACTTGGCCCTATTACAGTGTTTTTTGATGCTAGTTCTATCACCCACCAGAATTAATAAATAACTACAGCACTGGGCCCTGGAAACTAATAAATGAACAGGGCAGCATTAGCTTTTTGCTTCCATGGAATTTTCAATCAAGATAGGAAGACAGACCCTAAATAATTGAAGCAATAACTTTGTAATTATAAAAATGAGATACACCATGGGAGAAGAGTGAAAGTTTTTAAGGTAATTATAACAGGAAGCATAACTTATGCTGCTGAGGTAGGGCAGCATGGTCATAAAAAGCTACCCCAAAGCTATAACATTTCAGTGGGTCTCTGAAAATTGAATTTCAGAGACCAGCTGAATAAAGGAGATTTTTAGGCAAATAACACATTTGTCTGTCGTCTGGCATATCCATTCCTGATTGTTTTTCAATACCTGTTTATGCTTTGATATCGGTACCAATATCACTTTACTCTGGGCATATACTATTTCAAATAGGAGTAAATCAGTGATTATCTTTGGCCTCTGTCCCTTGTTTTTGAATTGGTTCACAGCCTCATCTAATTGCTTCCACACACCTATTGATGTTTGCTTTCCTCTCCTTGCATATGATTGCACTTTAAAATTGAAGGGGAAAAGATTTTTGAAAAATACATTGTTCATTTTAGAAAATTCTAGGTGTATTAAAGACTGAATCTCTGGATGAAGAACAAATTTATATTGCATCTCCTATTTGATGCAACTGCTTGTGAACATAGTGAAATTGCATCCAGTTATTGAGGAAGCTGTGTGAAACTTCAGGGCATGTTTGCAAAGGCTTATTATAGTACAAGAAGCAATTGCTTCTTTGTTTATTTGGTTTGTGGCTAAGTCATTACAATGCTTCTCTTCCAGAAAATAAATATATGTAGACTGAGAAAATTTTGCCAGAATAATTGCCTCTACTTTATTTAAAGATAATCCAAATCTTCAAAATTATTGCTGCAGTGAACATTGCTTACGTTGGGCTGTCCATCATGTATTTGACCTCCTCTTAACTCTAACATTCATTGTGTTATTTTATTAGTTAAAGTAATGCTGACTGGTGCAATAAATACCTATTTCTTGCTTATTTGATAGACTAGTGTGGATGACTCCTGTTGGTGGCTTCTACTTATTCATTCAGAGATTCCTACCCCTTTAATCTTCTTGGATTTGTACTCTTCTATATTTTTAGAGTCTCCTCATATAACTGGAAGATGAAAAAGGACAGAATGGATCCAATGAATTCAATGTAGGAGGTTGCCATGGGCAATGCTTTTGTGCAATTGGCTAGAACTCAGTCAGTATTTAGACAAAGACATAAGAAAAATGGAAGTTTTCTCCTCCCTTCAAAGAAAAGTTCCTCCTTCTTTGATGACCACTTCTTTACCCTGGGGTCTCACCCACTGAGGGCCTTCATGTAGGACTTGTTTTTTGCCAAGTGTCTTGGCTTTCCATGCCTGAAATGCTCTCAGGGCTTTTCAGCCAGACCAGATGCCTTAAGGACTGATTCTTAGGTCAGAGTGCTATATAAAGCGATTGTCATTCTATGAGTCTGCTGTGTGGACTGCTTCCCATGTTGGAACATTCACTCCTTTTTAAATTATATCTATTATTATTACCAGACCCTTAATCCTACACTTTAACACGTAAGGTGGTATTTTTACCACCCAGTTGAAGGGTATTTGTGGTCCCATGGCAAGTTTTTAAACTATATCCTTATGTATACAGAACTTACAGCTTTAAAAATATAAAAACTTCATACACTTCATAATTACAACTTTAGGAAAATGGTGATTCTTCCTACCATGAAAACCCTCTCACCCAGACTCCCAATCTGTCTTCCTTGTCCCTATCTTATTCCCACTCTTATTTTTCACAGAGATCTGTCTCAATTGACTTTATACACGTATGTTTAACTCTATGTTAAGTAAATAGTATTTATAAAAAATACCTGTTCCTCAACAGTCAAGACAATGGCTTTTCAAGTCATTTCTTCTCAAAGTGTCAATTTCACTTATACAGATTGCCTTTAAGGTGCTCTATTAGTTCTCACAGGTCAGGGAGAACATGTGGTATTTGTCTTTTTGTGACTGGCTTATTTCACTAAGTATGATGTTTTCCAGGTTCATTTTGTTGTAAATGACTGATTTCATTTTTTTTTTAACCACTGTGTAGTATTCTGTAGAGTACATATCCCATAATTTCCCTATCCAGTCTTCAGTTGATGGGCATTTGTGTTGTTTCCATGTTTTAGCTATTGAGAATTGAGCTGCAATAAGCACGGGAGTGCAGATAACTCTTTCTTTTGCTGACTTCATTTCCCTCAGGTAAATTACCAGGAGTGGGATGGCTAGGTCATATTCATTTTTGTGGATATCTTTGTACTGTCTTCCATAGTGGTTTCACCAGTTTACATTCCCACCACCAGTGGTTTAAGATACCTTTTTCCCCACATCCTCATCAGCATTTGTTGTTTATTGATTTCTGTATGAAAGCCATTTTAACTGGGGTGAGATGAAACTTCATTGTGGTTTTGATTTGATTTCCCTAACAATTAGTGATCCTGAACATTTTTTCATGTGTCTGTTGGCCATTTGGATTTCTTCTTTTTAAAAATATCTGTTTAAGTCCTTTGTCCCTCTCTTCACTGGGTTGTTTGTTATTGAGTTTATTGATCTCTTTTATATTCTGATTAATAATCCTTTATCAGTTGAATTACAAACAATTTCTCTCATTTTGTTGGTTGCTTCTTTACTTTTATGCATGTTTCTTTTGCAGTACAGAAGCTTCTCAATTTGATGTAATACCATTTGTGAATTTTGGCTGTGATTGTTTCTGCCTCTGGGGTCTTTTCCCAGAAGTCTTTGCCTATGCCAGTGTCTTGCAGGGTTTCACAATGTTCTCTAATAATTTGATGGTATGGGGTTGTAGATTTAGGTATTTAATCCATTTTGGGTGAATTTTTGTGTAAGGTGTAAGATAGGTGATTTGCTTTATACTTCTGCATGTGGAGGTCCAGTTTTCCTAGCACCATTTGTTGAAGAAACTGTCCTTGCTCCAGGGATTGGTTTTAGCTCCTTTGTTAAATATAAGTTGGTTGTAGATGTTTGGATTGATTTCTTGTCTTTCTATTCTGTTCCACTGATCTATCCATCTATTTTTGTACCCATACCAAGATGTTTTGATTATAACTGACCTATAGTATGTCTCAAAATCTGGTATTGTGATGCCTCTGGCTTTGTTTTTGTTGTATAAGATTGCTTTAGCTATTTGGGGTCTCCTGTGCTTTCATGTGAATTTCAACATTGTTTTTTCTATATCTGAGAAGAATGTCCTTGGTATTGTGATTGGTATTGCAATGAATATGTAAATTACTTTTGGAACAATGGACATTTTGATGATATTGATTCTTGCAATCCATGAACATGGAAGATTTTTCCATTTTTTTGTATCTTTGTCTATTTTTTCTCTAATGTTTTGTAATTCTCATAATAAACATCTTTTACATCATTGCTTAAATTTATTCCAAGGTATTTGATTTTTTGTAGCTATTGTGAATAGGATTGATCTTAAATGTTGTTTCTCAGCCTTGGCATTTTCTTTGTATACACAGGCTGTTGATTTTTGTGTACTGATTTTGTATCTTGTGGCTTTACCAAACTCTTTTATGAGTTTCAGTAGTCTCTTAGTGGAGTCTTTTGGATATATATATATATAGAGAGAGAGAGAGTAAATATATATATATTCTCTCTATATATATAGAATCATGTCATCTTCAAATAGGGAAAATTATGAGAATTATGAAAATTATGAGAAACCCTGTTTGACTTCCTTCTTCACAGTTTGTATCCCTTTGATTTTCTTGTTTAATGGCTCTGGCTAAAACTTCCATGACTATATTGAATAGCAATGGTGACATCGGGAATCCTTGTGTGGTTCTGGATGTCAGTGGGAATGGTTCCAACTTCTCCCCATTCAATAAGTCACTGACCATGGGTTGGTCATAAATTGTCTTGATTGTGTTGAGGAGTGTTCCTTCATTGTATTGAGGAATGTTTTTTTGTTAGGCAATTTGCTTAGAGTTTTTATCTGAAAGTATGTTATATTTTATGAAATGCTTTCTCTGCATCTTTTCCGATAATCATATGATTTTTGTTCTTCAGTTTGTTAACGTGATGTTTCACATTGTTTGATTTGCGATTGTTGAGACATCCCTGCATATCAGAGAGAAATCTCAGTCTGGGTGAATGATATTTCTGATTGGCTAGAATTTTGTTAAAGATTTTTGTGTCTATGTTCATTAGGAAAATTGGTCGGTTACTCTCTCAGAGACATCATTTTCAGGTTTGGGAATTTAGGTGATCCTGGCTTCATAGAAAAAAATTGGGAAGATTCCCTTCCTTTCAATTGTTTTGAATAACTTGAAAGGAATTGGAGTTATTTCTTCTTTAAATGTCTGGTAGAATTTGGCAGTGAAACTATCTGGTCCTGGGCTTTTCTTGAGAGAGTCTTTATTATTGATTCAGTTTCCATCTTGGTTATGTGTCTGTTTAGGTTTCTATGTCTTTATGGCTCAATTTAGGTACGTTGTATGTGTCTAGGAATCTTTCCATTTCTTCTAGTTTCCTAGTTTGTTGACATACAACTCTTCGTAGTAATTTCTGATGGTTCTTTTTTTTTTTCTGTGGTGTCTGTTGTTCCATTTTCTTTTTCATCTCTAATTTTATTGATTTATTTCTTCTCTCTCCTTTTTTTGGTTGGTTGGGCCAATGGTGTGTCAATTTTGTTTATTTTTTCAAAAAACCAGCTCTTCATTTTGCTGATCTTTTGTATTGTTTTTAGTTTCAATTTTGTTGATTTCTTCTCAAATTTTAATTATTTCTTTTCTCCTAGTAGTTATGGGTTTGGTTTGCTGTTGTTTTTCTAGATCCTTGAGATTCATTGCTAATGCATTTATTTGAGACTTTCTAATTTCCTTTTGTAGGCACCAGTTGCTATAAACTGTCTTTTTTAACACTGCTTTTGCTGAATTCCATGTTTTTATAAGTTATATTGTCATCTCATTTGTTTCCAGAAAATTTTTGATTTCCCTTTTGATTTCTTCAATGATTCACTGTTCATTCAGGAGCATGTTGTTCAGTCTCCGTCTGTTTGCATATGTTCTAGAGATTTCCGAGTTGCTGATTTCCAGCTTCAATCTCATTAGTCTACTTTTCTTGTTATTGTCTATGCTTCTGGGGTCTTTTCTAAGAAGTCTTTGCCTATGGCAATATCTTATAAAGTTTTCCTCTGGTAATTTGAGGGATATCATGTTGTAGATTTAGATCCTTGATCCATTTAGAGTTATTTTTTGCATAAAGTGTAATGTAGGGTTCTTGTTTTCTACCTCTGCAGGTGTATATACATTATTCCCAACACCATTTGTTAAAGAGATTTGTCCTTAGTGTGCTGTACATTGAGATTTAATGCTATAACTAGTACTCAAACAGTATTTTTCATTTTGTGTTTCTGTGTGGGAGCAAACTGTTGAAATCTTTACTTAATGTATGCTAAACTGATCTTCTGTATATAAAGAGAAACGAAAATGAATCTTGAAGTGAATGGAAGGGGAGAGGGAGTGGGAAAGGGGAGGGTTGCGGGTGGGAGGGACGTTATGTGGGGGAAGCCATTGTAATCCATAAGCTGTACTTTGGAAATTTATATTCATTAAATAAAAGTTGAAAAAAAAAGAGATTTTCTTTTCTCTAGGAATTGATTTTTAGCTAGTTTATCAATTATTAGTTGGTTGAAGATGAGTGAATTAATTTCTGGGGTTTCTATTCTGTTCCTTTTGTCTACATGTCTATCACTGTGGCCTACCAGGCTGTTTTGGTTTTAAGTGCTCTATAGTATATCTTAAAATCTGGTATTGTGATGCCTCTGGCTTTGTTTTTCTTAAGATTGCTTTGGCTTTGTGAGGTATGTTTTGTTTCTATATGAATTTTAGCATTGTTTTGTCTAGGTCTGAGAAGACTGTCATTGGCATTTTGATTGTCATCACATTGAATGTAAGTGGCTTTGGGTAGTGCGGGCATTTTGATATTAATTTTTCCAATCCACAAACATGGAAGATTTTTTCATTTTTTGTGTCTTTTTTTTAAAAGAATTGTTCATTTTATTTGAAAGTCAGAATTACATAGGGAAAGAGAGGCAGAGAGAGAAAGTCTTCTTCCATCTGCTGGTTCACTCCCCATTGACTGCAATGGCCGGAGCTGTGCTGTTCCAAAGCCAGGAGCCAGGGGCTTATTCCAGGTCTCCCACGTGGGTGTAGGGGCCAGGACTTGGGCCATCTTCTACTGTTTTCCCAGGCCATAGCAGGGAGCTGGATTGGAAGTGGATCAACCGAGACTTGAACTGGCACCCATATGGGATGTTGGCACTGCATGAGGTGGCTTTACCTGCTGTAGCTTGGTGGTTCCAAAGAGCTCTTCTCCTTGTTTAGGAGTGGTACAAGAGTCCAAGGTGGCATCCAAGTTGGCTGTCATAGGTCTCTATTATCAAGAGGGGGAGGATATGATCATGTCAGCTGGTGTGATCACTGCCTCTGCTCCTCTCTGCCAAGGCCATCAATGCCTGGGGTGAGCCCACAGTGGCTACCCATACCAACCACACAGGTGCATGAATCACACAAAGGATTTGTTTTATCCTCAGTATGAGCACCGAACCCTTTGCAGTGACCCACTTCAAGCACTTAGGGAACCCAGAACCTCCAAAGCCCAGAGACCCAGCTACACCCTGTGTCCTATTGTACAGTCACAGAATTCCCACAGCCATAGCATGCAAGGCTCCCACAGTCACAGGGAGTAGGTGAGCCAGTCTCAGCCCTGTGAGCCTGCTGCATCCACAGAGAGAGCTAAGACTTTCCCAGAACCTGCTGCCCATTCGTGTTCCTACCTTGGCAGTTTAAGTGCTGTTGTCTATGATAGAGTGAGGGGATGGGAGTGCCTCAGTCTTCAGTGGCCTCCCAGCTCCTGCCAACCCACCAGGGAAGACTCAAATTCAGTGGGAACCTTAGATTTATCCCTCAGATAAACCCCCTGGTTATGCTCATGAACCTTGGCAGCCTGCACTTGCCCTATCAAGATGGAACCTTCAACCTGGAAGTCACCATGAGAACTTGTGGTAGGGGATGGGAAGCAGGCAATGTATTCTCCATTCATGGGGTTAGGTGGACAACCTACTTTCCACTAGTGCTCAAGGCCAGACTCGTCAGTGTGGACCATAAAGTTCTCCCTCAGGCAATATCAGCAGTGACACAGTTGCCATCGAGTCCTGTCACTTCTCTTTAAGAAGATGGTGTCTCCTCCTGAAGCTAATTCTGATGCTGGTAGGAGTGGAACGGAGGCACACTGTCCAACTTTTTGCTATGTAGGTTGGCACTCTGCAGGAATTGGGGAGGAGATGGAAGTGAGGTAATTTCCCTGTTCCAAGCCTGGCAGTTGCTCTGACCCCAGTAAGCTCCCCAGGCTGAAGAAAAAGCCAGTGGGTTACTGCTGAACTCCTTCTTTGACAAAACTGTGAGTAGTATGGGGCACAATTTCTTCCTACATAGATAAGATAGGATGGTTGCTCCCAGACAGCAGCTGGCTACAGTGCATGGCTGGCTACAGCAGTGTCTCTGTCTTCTCTCCTGTCCTATGGACTCTTTGTTGTTTTACAACTTCTTCACTGAAATTTTCAGTGAGACCCCCATGCCAGTAAGTGACACCCAGCCACATTTGCTTCTTAAGCCCTATCCTTAAGGCTTTTTGAAACAGAATAGCCTGCCTTAACTGATATCTGGATTAAATTCCATAGAAATCAGCAGAGAAATTACAGTTTAGAGGAGGCAGAGAATACAATGAAAAGAAAGTAAACAGATCTAGTATTGCCAGATAATCTCATTATTTAGAATTGGCAAATATAAGAGTACTTAAAGAAGTTCATGAGAAAATGGTATAACAAAGTAAATTTATTTTTAAATTTATTATTATTGGGTATAATTTTTTGAAATCCATCCATAGTTTTATCATACATTTCTGTGAACTTTTTGAAGATTCTTTTTAATTTAGAAAATTATACTCTTATGCCATTGTGGAATGCATGATGCTTGATGCTTGATGGTTCCTGCTCTGTTAAGAAATCTGGGTACTTGCTACTTTTACCATTTTTATTCAATATAGTATTGAAAGTTTTAGCAAGAGCAACTAGGGAATAGAAAGAAATAAAGGACATTTAAATTGGAAAAGAGGAAGTCAAATTATCCATGTTTGCAGATTACTTGAAGTTTACTGGAAAAACCTAAACACTCCACAGAAAAGCTGTAAGAATTGATAAACCAATTCAGTAAATTTGCAAGCTACAAAATAAACATACAAAAATAGTAGCTTTTATGCTAATGATAAATTCACTGAAAGAGAAATCAAGAAAGAAACCCATTCACAATAGCCACAAAAAATCAATTAAGGAATCAGTTTGGCCAAAGAAATAAAAGATCTCTATGCTGAAAATGATCAAACATTGGTGAAAGAAATCATCAACGACACACACACACAAAAGGGAAGATATTCCTTGCTAATTGATTAGAAGAATCAATATCATTAAAATGTCTATACTCCCTAAAGTAGTTTACAGATTCAATGCAATCCCTGTCAGAATACCAATGGCATTCTTTAAAGAATTAGAAAAAATACTAAAATTTTTATGGAATCACAGAAGATCCTGAATAGCCAAAGTGATCCTGAGCAAGAAAAATCAAACTGGAGACACCACAATACCTGACATCAAAGAATACTACAAAGCTATAGAATTTAAAATAGCTTGATACTGTCATAAAAACCAATATATACATCAATGGAACAGAATAGAGAGCCCAGAAATTAATCCACATACATAGTCAACTCATTTTTGACAAAGTGCACAGACCATACAGTAGAGTAAAAGGATAATCTTTAGCAAATGGTGGTGACAAAATTATATATAAAAGAATTATATATAGAAGAATGAAATTAGATCCATACCTCTCACCATATGTAATATGGATCAAACACCTAAATTGTGACCCACTACTATGAAGTTACTAGAAGAAAACATAGGGGCAACACTCTAAGGTATTTGTGAAGGGGATGACTTCCTGGATTAGACTCCCAAAGCACAGGCAACAAAAGCAAAAGCAAACAAATGGGCCGATATCAAACTCAGAAGCTTCCGTATAGCAAAGGAACGGATCACTGGAGTGAAGGGACATCCAACAGAATGGGAAGACAATTTGTGAGATACCCATCTCACAGAGGATTGATATCCTGAATATATCAACAACTTAAAAAACTCAACAACAACAAAAACAAGCAATCCAGTTACTAAATGGACAAAGGACTTCAATAGACAGTTCTCAAAAGAAGGAATACAAATGACCATCAAATATATTGAAAAATGCTCAACATCACTAGACATCAGGGAAATGCAAATCAAAACCACAATGAGATATCACCTCACCCTCAGAATGGCTAAAACCCAAAACAGAGTAACAAATGCTGGCAAGGCTGTATAGAAAGGGGAAAACTTATATACTGTTGGTGGGAATGTGAATTTATGTAGCCACTGTGGAAAACACTGTGGAGATTTAGTATAAAAAAAAACTTAGAAATAAACTTGCCATTTGATCCAGCAATCTCACTACTGGGTATATACTCAAAAGATGTGAAAACATTGTATCAGATACCTGTACCATCATGTTTATAATTAGCACTGTTCACAGTAGCCAAAATGTGAAATAAACTGAGGTGTCCATCATCATCAGATGAATGGATAAAGAAAATGTGTTGTAGATACACAATGGAATATTATTCAGCTATAAAAAGAATGAAATGCTACCATTTGTAGCAAAAATGGAGGCAACTGAATGACCTCATGTTCAGTGAAGTAAGCTGGACCCAGAAAGACAAATACTGCATGGTCTCCCTTATATGTGGGAGCTAAAATTAAGAGAGGGAGGGAGGGAGGGAGGAAGGAAGGAAGGAAATAAAAAAGGAAGTTAATTCCTGTTTGTATCAGTCTTACTGCAAATATAGTTTGGTGAAGCTTGGTTTTATACCTTTACCAAACCAAATGTTATACTAGTATAGTTTTAATGATTTGTGATTATTTTAAAATTTACTCTATATGGGTGAAATTGTCATTCTCCATTCAATTATTGTTTATAGCCACTGTCTATATTTCCATTAAACTCGGGTCTTTGCTTTTTACTTGTTAAACTTCTTATTCAGTGAAGTATTAAGCCCTTTTACTGTAATGTAAACTTGAAGTATGTTATCTCAACAATAAAAACAGAAAGGGAAAGGAAAGCTGGGTAGAAGGGGCAAAGGGAGAAGGAAGGAATGAGGAAGGGAATATCACTATGTTCTTAGAATTGTATCCACAAAGCATATTGAATTTGTCAAAAATTAATTAAAATTTAATAATAATAAATAAAAATTTAAAAAATTGGACACCAAAAAAAAACTAGGGTCTTGGATGTTCAGGACCTACATATTCTTACAGTTGATTCTGCTAAAACAAAAGGTTTTATATCAGACTTGCTTTCAGGTATTCTGTTGGGCAAACAGTGCAACATTCAGCAACAATTCCTCAGTACTTCACTTAGGATTTGTGAATCTTCTCTAAGAATCATGATATCTACATTGTGTCTACGCTATAATTGAAATAAAAAAAAATTCTAGTGCAAAACACTGATTGCACTGATCTATCTCTATGGTAACTACTAAGATGCATTTAATCATTTGTAGATACTTAGTAGGTATCTATTCATCTATTCAATGAATAAGTATGCATTTCTTAAACCAATTCTTATGATTTTGTTTTATATGTTTTTTAATTATGATAGTTATTCAATATCCTTCTGTAGTTTGTCAATTTCTTTGAAGGCAAGGGCTAGAGACAATTAGTGCAAAAAATTCATAGAGGTGATATACTCCACAGATTAAAGAAGAAACACTACATGTGATGTAATGAATTCTAAATTCTTTTTTTGCTCTAGCATGCATAGTTATTATAATTAAAATTTATTACATTTTTATTCTATCCTAGGTCCTTTCCACATAATATCTTATTTTTTAAGATTTTATCTATTTATTTGAGAGGTAGAGTTACAGACAGT
This sequence comes from Oryctolagus cuniculus, assembly GCF_051225735.1. Classification (NCBI taxonomy): domain Eukaryota; kingdom Metazoa; phylum Chordata; class Mammalia; order Lagomorpha; family Leporidae; genus Oryctolagus; species Oryctolagus cuniculus. The sequence goes on from NC_142868.1 coordinate 13,581,057, forward strand.
GAGAGGAAGAGGCAGAGAAAGAGGTGTCCTTCTGTTGGTTCACTCCCCAAATAGCCACAATAGCTGGAGCTGTGCTGATCCGAAGCCAGGAGTCAGGAGCTTCTTCCAGATCTCCCATGCAGATGTAGGGGCCCAAGCACTTAGGCCATCTTCTACTGCTTTCCCAGGCCATAGAGAGCTGGATTAGAAGAGGAGCAGCCAGGACTAAATCTGGCACCTATATGGGATACTGGCACTGTAGGTGGAGGATAAAACTACTGTGCCACGGAGTTGGCCCCTATGATATCTTATTTAATGATCATTACAGCTATATGTAAATTACAGCCAGGGTGCCTAACTTTCTGCGAGGATCCAATATTGTGTTTTCTCCTAGTTTGGCACACTGCTTCACCACATTTCTCCACCTTCTTGCCTGAGGGAATGGGCCTGCAACTAGTTCTCATGCAGAGATAGGAAACACAAGTAATGTAAGTGACCTGGAGATCCTTCAAGGTAAATTATTCAAGGTGAATAAAAGTGCCTTCTCTACACATTCTCTTTTCTATTCATTGTCTGAAAACAAAGATAGGGCTGTAGAACACAGCTGGCTCATATGATGAGATTTATTGTTATTAGCTCCATTTTACAAAATAGAAGAATCAAGGGTTGAGAGATCAAGTAACTTTTACAGAGTAGACAACTGGAAGGACCTGGATTTGATTAAATAGTTTAAAATCACATCTGTGTAACCACTAAGTGTACATCTAGCAATGTAAATACAAGCCCCTGCTGCTCTCTATGTCTTAATTGCTTTGCCATAAATGAAGCTAGTAAGACTGTCTTATAGGCATATTATAGAAACTGAGGAATTAACACATCAATAAAACACAGCACAAAATCTCGCAAAATAATGAGGCATATGTGTGTGTGTACATGTAGATATGCAGACATGTCTTTGGAACTTTGTCACATCAGAGCTACTTTTAATAAATGGTCCATAGTTAAAGCTTGAGAATCTCTTCTCTCAATGATTTCTGTTCAATGGCATTTGTTGAATGGGATTTGATCTGTTTTATGAGTTATGCCTTCCATCTAAGGAGACTACTTGAAGACCCATTTGGTTAGAAGCAGCCATGAATAGGGATAGGGCCTGAGAATTCCTCCAGCAGTTTCATGACAATGTCTTACTGGGTCCTGTAGGAGGCTGTTTCCATTCCTCCTGAGAGAAAGGAGGCAGCCAGCCCGGGTGGATAGAGAGCAAATGCAAAGCAGTGCAGGACTCTCCTGAGGTTCAGGACCATGCAGTCATGACAGTGATCCAATTAGAATCGTATCTATGAAACATATGAAGTCAGTTCTCTTTATATGAATAAAAAAATTAAAAATAAATGAAGGTATTATCATATTCATTAAAAAAGATAGTAATCAAAAAATATAATTGTACAGATTTTTATAATTGAATAAAGGCATTTTGAGGAAACATGGTGTAGTATATTGAGAGAGTAGATGGGTTTGAGCCTTCAGCTAAACTAATCTTTGGACTTTCATGTACTTAATAATTTCTCTACGTTTCAGTTTTCTTGCTTTTAAAACAAGGATAACACTCACTCTGTCAGCCTCCCTCGCATTGTTCAGGGGACAGATGTTGTTATGCCCATGAGTGATCAGTAAGTGTAAAGCAGTTAAAGAGATTAGAAATGGCATGTGGAACTACAAGCAGCTTGGTATTCCTAAGGTGCAATGATGGGGGAGAGAGAGAGAGAGAGAGAGAGAGAGAGAGAGTGTATGCCATTGGTATGTTGATAAATCATATTCAGAATGGTTGTCTTGAGGCAATGTGAGCATCCAGAATCATCAGAGGCAGAGGAAATTATGTCCAGCTTGGTTTCAAAGCTGATCTATATTGCATTCACATGATTTGAAAGTCATTAATGTATGTGTGGTGGGTATCATGGCTCCCTGACCTTTTTGTGAAGAGAATTTTTTAATTTCCGTGAGAGAGATCCTTTGATTAGTCAGAATTCCCTCCCCAGCACAGAATATATTAGATAAGAAGGTTTCATATTTACATATGAGCACCATCACTGTATTCAGCTTAATTTTATGCTCATTTGATGGTAAACATAAGGGAAGGTGAAGCTGATCTTTAAGGAACAATAGGGAGACCTTTGGATTAAAAGCCAGGAGACCCAAGTTTAGGTCATAGCTCTGTTACTCTTAAGAACTGTGTTTCCTTAATAAACCACTTTACTTTCTGGACTTCAGTTTCATCACATATAAAATAAAAGGTTGTAGTAGATAATTTTTAAGGTCCTTGTAATCCTATATTGACATGATGCTATTTTCCATACTTCCATCTATTTTCTATGCTTAAGTAAAATGCAACATGAATTGACTATGTATTATAATATTTTCCACACATATTCTTATCTAATCAGCATTGTGTTAGTTCTATTTCGTAATTAGGAAAACTGAGACCTTGAGAAATTTTAGATAGCCAGCTAATGGCACAGCCGGAGTTTGAATTCCAGGGTGTGGTTTTGCAGCCGTGTATATCTTCCTACATATGTTCTCCTGGGGCTCTCACAAGCACAGTGTGGGGTAAAGGGTGTGATGGTACATCGGGGACTTGCAGGGTGACAGGCTTTGCCTGCCATTGTCTCTTGAGAGGATGATGTATGTTTTGGTGTAGTTCTCAGTTTGAGAAGTGCACTTCTTTGCTTTTTCGTGATTTTTGATTGTTGCTTTCAATCATTCTTGGATCAGATCATGTCTCTTGGCAGTGGTGATACTGTAATATGTGGAACAGATTTGCCTGCCTGTCTCAATAACTGGCAATTTATCTCTAGATATTTTTAGGTGACTCAGATAAAGTTAATATAAATATAATGAAAGAATGAATTTCTTTCTGACACTTTGTGCCATATAGAGGAATGAAAATCTCCTTTAAAACACTGTTTTTATCGCAGCCTTTCTCTGATTATGTTCTCTGGATGTAACTCAGTGTTATAAAATTATAAAAGCATTTCAGTGATAAAATGAATTTACACAATCATTTCTAATGTAGTGGAAATTCTGAGATCCTTTAAAACAATCACATTCCCTGTGAATTTGTGAGCAGAGAAAACATAAGGTCCTCCCCCCACCAAGATAGTTAAACACATAATCTCCCCCTACCTTATTTCCCACTCTAACATCAGAATGCTACAAAGCTAGTTTTCTGTTGAGTCAGTTTTGTATCTTGTAAAATGTAACCTAAAGCACTGCATGACAAAAGACAAGATAACCACCATTTATGAGACAATAACTACATGCCAGATACTTTTACAAATGATATTTTATTTTTTCAACACTGGGAGGTGGTCTTTTGATCCATTTTTATAATGATGAAGAACTTAATGCTTAGGTAGGGTAAGAAACACAGTTTATAGGATTATAACTAGCATTCAAACCTCTAACAGTCAAGTTACAGTTGTTCACTGCACTTCACTGTGAATTTTAGGATGATGTAGCAACAGCCCAAAGACTTAGGGTAAGGTCACAATATTCTTTACTGCCTGGTCACTTGATGGAGCTGAGGCCTGTGAGGAGCCAGTTACAGGCAACCTGGTGGCTCATTGCCAGTGACTTTTCCCACCCATTTCTCTTTTTCTTTCCTTTTTTAGAATTTCAGAATGGTTTCCTTAATATTCTGGGAATCTGAGGAAAGGTTTATTATGGGTCTGTGAAGAAGGAAGACTTGGGGAGGGCTCGTTTTCTTATGAGGCCTTATTCACAACAATTTATCTTCCAACATTTGTTTCCACCTTTGGGATGGGAAATTTCCCAATGGACAAAAAGTCAAATTGTGTGGCAAGTGTAATTAGAACTCACTATTGACGTCCATATTTTGAATGCATTTCCATAACATCTGAGTTATGTGGAGGTTTTTGTTTGTATTGTTCATTTTGTGACAGTATCAGTGAGGTCATCTTAAAAAAAAAATGGGAGCATTGGAATCCAGCATTGCTCTGTGTGAATTTCAACCCCAGCATTTATTTGTGATGAGATCTTGGACATGTTATTTTATGTTCCTGACTCCCCTTTTTTATCTATTATGCAAGGCAGCTTGATAGTTACATTAGACAATGCAAGTATCATTGCTGATATATGCTATGAGTTCCATGGATGGTAACAACTATTGTTATTATTGATATAACATGCTTTTTAGGCCATTTTTTATGTATTAGTCACCATGTTTTCTGTCTTTGGTTAAATGGAAATGAAAGGAATATTTCTTATGATTATTCATGGTGGGGAGAGTCATGTGGTAGACTGTAACCTTCTCAGGATTTCCTCTCTCCTCAAGGGGAGTGCAAATTCATTACCAGGTGATACAGAGTAGGAGGATCTCCTTGCATGGGCTGAGCATAACTGAAGTTTTGTTTAGGTTTGAGTTCTACTAATGGATGTAAATGAATAATCTGCATTCAATTTCACGGACTAGGACCATGACCTTACTTAACAAACCTGTTTCTGTATCTTAGGTAATAAATGTGGAAAAAGCGAGGAGGGGCAGTAAATATCTCATGGCTCAGGATATCGCTTAGGGATCATATTGCATACCTTTAGCTTTTCATCTTCTCACTGATCTCTTCTATAGCCTCAGTGTAATTTTTCTACCACCTCTGCTGTCTCTAACTTTGCCCTCTGAATCTTCTAACTGAATTTAATTCTCAAGTCCATCTGTGTATATATATTTTGCAAATGCTGCCTGTATAAGTTTCAGCTGATTGTAAAGGAGATGTTTCTTTGTTCAGTCATCTATTGTCTCTAAAGTCGTGATAGGTAATTCTAGTCCTCTTAGTGTTATGGTTCCAGTTTCAGCACTCTTTAACAAAAGTGGCTGTGTCTACATTTTCCTGTATTACCTAATGAGGAAAATAAAATGAACACTTGAGAGAGGAACCATCTAAAAATGAGAAACCACAAAGGAAGTCAGATTTGCAAACAGAACAAGTATCTGACAATATATAGATGACCATCCAAGTAAAAAATAATGACAGTAGGTGAGAGTCAAATGCTGAACACGCCATGTTTTGTCTGTAGCAACACCATTAACACTGATCAAAACACCAACACAAAAACAATAGCTGAACTATCTGATTTCCTATGAAAACTATTCTGTGAACTTTGGAGGAGATGATCACAGTTGTAATAAAATGAGTAAGTGCAAGACTTATTTCAAAGCACAAAATTAAAAAAGGAAAGCCAGAGGGAAACAGTAAGAGACTTAAAGATGGATTCATGAAGCTTGGATAGACATTTCAGCAGAGGAAAAAGAAACAAGTGCCTGGAAGGGATTTCAGGGTCTCATGGTGAATTGATTATAAAAATACTTTAAAAGGAAGAAGACTAGAAGAGGGGCACAGATGAAGGCTCAACATCAATATCTCATTCTCTTTATAAATTAGATATGAGGATAAGAATAGAAGGAATACAAGAGCTAAACAAATCTTAAAAGAGAGTATACTGAATATATGAAATAAATGAATTTTTTCCTTTATTCTTTGCCATGTTTTTCTTTTTAATTTTTATTTAAATTATACAAGTTTCATATATGGCACATATACAGATTTAGGAACATAGTGTTACTCCCCCCCACTCCTTCCCACCTGTGCTCCAACCCTTCCTCCCATTCCTTCTTGGATTCCCACTGTTAATTATTAATATGATCTATTTTCAGTATACTTAATGATTGTATAGCTAACCCTACTCTAAGTAAGTGAGTTCCACAAATAATATGAAGAGAAACAAAAGAAAACAAAACACTGTTACTCAGTGGAAGAGACAAGGGCTATAAACAATCATTGATTCTTAAACTCTATTTCACTCCAATACATTACATTTCAGGTACTCCATTAGTTACCTCACATTAGGGAAAATATGTGATATCTGCCTTTTTGGGACTGACTTATTTCTCTAAGTATAATGGTTTTTGATTTTGACCATCTTGTTGCAAAAGACATGATTTCATTTTATTTTTATAGCCAAGTAGAATTCCATAGTGCATATATCCTCTAATTTCTTTATTCAGTCAACAGTTGATGAATATATGGGTTGATTCTATATCTTAGCTATTGTGAATTGTGCTACAATAAGCATGGGAGTACAGATAACTTTTTAATATACTGACTTCTTTTGATTTGGGTGAATTCTAAGGAATGGGATTGCTGGGTCATATGATAGTCAATATTCAGAATTCTGAGGTATCTCCACACTGTCTTCCACAGTATACATTCCCACCAATAGTGAATCGGTGTACTTTCCCCCCCAAGTTCCTAACCAGCATTTGTCATTTGTTGACTTCTATATGAAAGCTATTCTAACTGGAGTGAGGTGAAACCTCATTGTGGTTTTGATTTGCATTTCCCTGATGGCTAGTGATTCTGAGCACTTTCTCAAGTGTCTGTCTGTTGGCCATTTGAATTTCCTCTCTTTAAAAATGTCTATTCAAATACTTTGCCCATTTCTTAACTGGATTTTTTTGTTGTTGTTGAATTTCTTGAGCTCTTTATAGACTCTGGAAGTTAAACCTTTATTGGTTGCATAGTTTGCAAATGTTTTCTCCCATTCTGTCTTTGCCTCTTCAAGTTACTTAGTGTTTCTTTTGCAGTACAGAAGCTTCTCAGCTTGATTTAATCACATTTGTCATTTTGGTTTTTATTGCCTGTGCTTCTGGGGTCTTTTCCAAGAAATCTTTGCCTATGCCAATGTCTTATAGAGTTGCCCCAAAGTTCTTTAGTAATTTGATGGTATCAGGTCATAGATTTAGGTTTTTGATCCATTTGAGTAGATTTTTGTGTAAGGTGCAAGGTATGGGTCTAGTTTCATACTTATGCATGTGGAGATCCTGTTTCTTCAGCACCATTTGCTAGAGATGGTCCTTGCTCCGGGGATTGATTTTAGCTCCTTTGTCAAGGGAAAGTAGGTTGTAGATGGATTGATTTCTGGAGTTTCTATTCTGTTCCATTGTTTTATGAGTCTGTTTTGTGACAATACTAAGGTGTTTTGATGATAACTGCCTTGTAGTATGCCTTGAAATCGGGTAGTGTGATGCCTCCAGCTTTCTTTTTGTTGTATAGATTGCTTTAGGTATTCAGGGTTTCTTGTGTTTCTATATAAATTTTAACATCATTTTTTCTAGATCTGTGAAGAATGTCATTGGCATTTTGATTTAGATCACATTGAACCTGTCAATTGCTTTTGGTAGTATGGACATTTTGCATTTTGATGATATTGATTCTTCCAACTGATGAACATGGAAGATTTTTTTTCCATTTTTTTCATGTCTTCTTCTATTTCTTTCTTTATTGTTTTCTAAGAATCTTTGACTTCCTTGGCTAAATTTATTGCAAGGTATTTGATTCTTTTTGGAGCTACTGTGAATGGGACAAATCTTAAAATTTCTTTCTCAGCCATGACATTGTCATGTATATAAACGCCACTTTCAAAATTCTTTTATATTTTCTAATAATCTCTCATTGGAGTTTTTGGACCCCCATATATATAGGATCATGTCATTTACAAATAGGGATAGCTTGATCTCCTTTCCAATTTGTATCCCATTGATTTCTTTTCCTGGCCTAATGGCTCTGCCTAAAACTTCCAGGACTATATTAAATAGCAATGGTGAAAGTGAGCATCCTTGTCTCTGAATTTTAGGGGGAGTGCCTCCAGCTTTCACCATTCAATAAATAGGATGCTGGCCATGGGTTTATCATAAATTACCTTGACTGACTTCAGGAATGTTCCTTCTAAACACAACTTGCTTAAAATTTTCATAATAAAAGGGTGTTGTATTTTTTTTATTTATTTATTTATTTTTTTTATTTTTATTTTTTGACAGGCAGAGTGGACAGTGAGAGAGAGAGAGACAGAGAGAAAGGTCTTCCATTGCCATTGGTTCACCCTCCAATGGCTGCCGCGGCCAGTGCGCTGCGGCCGGCGCACCACGCTGATCCGAAGCCAGGAGCCAGGTACTTCTCCTGGTCTCCCATGGGGTGCAAGGCCCAAGCACTTGGGCCATCCTCCACTGCACTCCCTGGCCACAGCAGAGAGCTGGCCTGGAAGAGGGGCAACCGAGACAGAATCCGGCACCCCGACTGGGACTAGAACCCGGTGTGCCGGTGCCGCAAGGTGGAGCATTAGCCTAGTGAGCCGCAGCGCCGGCTGGGTGTTGTATTTTAAAAGTTGCTTTTTCTGCATCTATTGAGCGAACCATATTGTTTTTGTTTTTCAGTTTGTTAATGTGGTGTATCACATTTACTGATTTGTGAATGTTGAACCATCCCTGCATAACAGGGATAAATCCCAGTTTCTCCAGGAAAATGATCTTTCTGATGTGTTGTTGGATTCAATTAGCTAATATTTTGTTGAGGATTTTTATATCTATGTTCATCAGAGATATTAGTCTATAGTTCTCTTTATTTGTTGATTCTTTTTCTATTTAGGAATTAAGGTGATACAGGCTTCATAGGAGTTTGGGAGGATTCTCTCCCTTTCAGTTGTTTTGAATTACTTGAGAAGAATTGAAATTAGTTCCTTTTTAAATGTCTGGTCGAATTCAGCAGTGAAGCCATCTGGTCCTATGCATTTCTTCGTTGGGAAGGCCTTTATTGCTGATTCAATTTCCATCTTTGTTATTGGTCTGTTTAGGTGTTCTGTTTCCATGACTCAATTCGGGTAGATTGTATGTGTCTAGGAATCAATCAGTTTCTTCTAGGTTTCCCAATTTGTTTGCATATCACTCTTTGTAGTAGTTCCTGATGATTCTTTTTGTTTCTGTGTTTTCTCTTATTACAATTCTTTTTTCATCTCTGATTTATTGATTTTGGTCTCCTCCTTCTTGTTTTGGTTAATTTGACCAATGGTGTGTCAATTTTGTCTATTTTTTAAAAAATTCAGCTCTTCATTTCACTGATTACTTTTTTTTTTTTTTGGTATCAACTTTTTTTATTCTCTAATTTAAATTATTTTTTCCCCTACTAATTTTAGTTTTGGTTTGTTGTTGTCCTTCTAGGTCCTTGAGATGTATTGATAGCTCATTTATTTGGTACTTTTCCCATTTCATCATGTAGGCATCGATTACCATAAACTTCCATGTTAACACTGCTTTTGCTGTATCCCATAAGTTTTGATATGTTGTATTGTCATCTTCATTTGTTTCCAGTAATTTTTTTATTTCTCTTTTGATTTATTCAATGATCCTTGTTCATTCAGGATAATGTTGCTCAGTCTTCATGTATTTGCATATAATCTAGAGATTCTTGAGTTGTTAATTTCCAGCTTTATTCCATTGTGGTTCAAGAAGATACATGTTATGATTTCATTGAATTTACTGAGACTTGCTTTATGGACCTAGCATGTGGTCTATCCTAGAGAAAGTTTTATGCACTGCTGAGAAGAATGTGTATTTTGCATCTTTTGTAAGGCTGGATGAGTGGCAACATAATCTTTCAATTTCTGTTTGTTATGGTAGGTCTTTATATCACTTTCATTCATAAATGAGAGATTTACAGAATACAGTATTCTGGATTGACAGTTTTTTTTCCTTTTAAGTCTTGGACTAAATATAGTCTTTCCCTTTAAACCTGTAGAGTTTCTGATGAGAAGTCAGCTGTGAGTCTAATTGGAGATCCTCTGAAAGTAATCAGGCATTTCTCTCATGTACATTTTAGAAACTTTTCTTTATATTTTACTGTGGAAAGTTTGATTACAATGTGTTATGGTGAAGATCTTTTGTGGTCATGTCTGTTAGTAGTTTTATGTGCTTCCTCTACTTGTACTTCCCTTTTTCTAAATAGGGGAAGATTTCTGTAATTATTTCGCTAAATAGGCCTTCTACTCAATTCTCTCCTTCCACACCTTCAAGAACTCTTAAAACACATATGTTGGGTCATTTGATAGTGTCACATAAATATCCAATAGTGTTCTTAAGTTTTCTAATTTCTTGATTTTTTTTTTGGTCTGAATGCAAGATTTTCAAAAATTTGTCTTCTAGTTCAGCTATTCTTTCTAGTGCCTCTCCAAGTCTGCTGTTAAGGCTTTCCATCACATTTTTTATTTTATCTATTGAATGAGTTATTTCTCATATTTCATTTTAATTTCTCTTTAAAAATCTCAATTTCATGGGAAAATTTTTCATTCATATCATGTATTATTTTCTTTAGTTCATGGATTTTCTTCTGATTGCTTTTGAGTAATCATATGATTAATTTTTGGAATTCCATATCTGACATTTTTTCCATCTTCATTTTTGCATTCTAATATTGAAATGTTGTGGGGATCTGGCACTGTGGCATAGTGAGTAAAGCTTCCACCTGCAGTGCCAGCATCCCACATGGGTGCTGGCTGGAATCCTGGCTGCTCCACTTCCAATCCAACTCTCTGCTATGGCCTGGGAAAATAATAGAAGATGGCCCACATCCTTGGGCCCCTCCAACCATGTGGAAAGATCTGGAGGAAGTTCCTGGCTCTTGGCTTCAGATCAGCATAGCTCTGGCCTTTTTGTATTCAATTATGTAATGCTGAGTAGTTTGTATCTTCACTGAATATTGTATAAGTCCCCTTTATATAGTATATAATTGTAATTGTACCTCCTTGATTCAGACTTCATAATATTTTATTTTATTGTACATAAATGGCTACTGAGAACACATCTGCCTAATTTTCTTATAAATATTTCCTCAATAATTACACTAGATCCTCTTGAATATATATCTAGAAGGAAAATAACTCTATCATAGTATTTATGTGAATGTTTATAGTTTACAAGACAATGTTAATTGCTTTTCAAAATGGATATATATTAACTTTCAGAGTTAGCTGCCAAAATTAATGAGATTATTCTGTCACTGTACGTCATGTTTAACATATTGTATTATTAGATTTCCTTATTTTGCACTCTGAAAACATATAAAATATTATCACACTATTCTTTATTATGTCAAGATTGGATATCATTGAAGTGATAATATTTGTAGTTGATATGATCAGAAGCCATGCAAAACCGTTTATAAATGAATTTTAAAAGACTAACAGACTTGAGCAAGGTGACTAGATGTATGGTTCATGGACAAATTTCAATTTTGTATGTAACAGAAACAAAACAAATAACTTAGAGAACTGAATTTCAGAACATCACTTACTATATTTGGCATGGAATGTAGCTGGGAATCCCACTCAGGTTGCCTGATTCCCAACTTTCATGCAACCACTTTGCAAGTACATCCTTGTCATCTGCAAGTGACTACAAAGTTAAAGTAGGAGTCAAGGGCAGTGCATGAGTGAGGATAACTCCATAGGAGCAGAAATTGATAGAGTGGATCACTCATGGATTTTTGCAAACAGCAAGTGAATTTTGTACTTAATAAGAAGGAAGCAATGAGGTTTGGAAGAGGAAAGAGAACACAAGATGAAATGCTAAACAAAACCAAAAATAACAGTTTAGAAATTTTGATAGTTATTTAAAATCCAATAGTAATTCTAACAGACTTTAGTATAAGAAAAAACTAATAGATGAAATTATTAGGGGAGATGAGGAAGAGATTAGAGATTAGATACTTTACTAATGTAATGTGAATCCTTAAAGGAGAGAGAAAGAAGGCAGAATTTATCTCAAAAAAACAACCCTGAGAATCTAATGTAGTAATAATTCTCAAATACAAATAATTATCAAAAAACTTTCAGAAATAGAAATTAAAACAAATAAAAAGTGTCTGTGAAAATTGAAAAAAAATTACTAAAATCTTCTCTGTTTTCCTAAAAATTGCTTATATAGGAATTTTAACAAACAGATCCAAGAATCTTAACAAATCCCAAGGTGTTTGAATGCAGAGACAGCCTCACCTAAAATGCCTTCTATTCAAGCTGATGAAAAAAAACATAAAGAGAAAATAGTGAATGTGGCGAGGGAAGAGTAACATATTGTGTATAGCAGAACAATTGACTAAATTTTCAAGGAATGAATGGAGGCCAAAAGAGAGTAGAAAGACTTATATAAACTGATGAGAGATGAAAAAAATTCATGAAAGTTGAATTGGCCTCTTTCTTGAATTTCAAAACAAAATTTGAATTCCTGAGTATGGATTTGTTCATCATTTACCTTTATTACTTGTATAATGGCTGTGGTAGAATAGCAAGAATACCTATTTCATTCTTGGTGTCAGTGATCTGTGTCGCTTCATTTTTTTTTAATACAGGTTTATCAATTTTATCAATTTATTTTGAAAAAACATTATACAGAGTTCCTATCTTCAATTTCATTAATTTCTGTTTTTAATCTTGATTATTTTCTCTCTTCTTTGTTTTTGGCACATTTTGCTGTTTATTTTGCAGTTTCTGGAGGTAAGAACTTAGGTTATTGGTTTGCATTCTTTCCTTCTTTCTAACATAGTGCTATACATTTCCCTTTCAGAACTGCTGTCGTTGTGAAGATTTTTGAGATGCCATGTTTTTGTTTTTTTCATTTTCAATCAGTGTTGTATGATTTATATTTTCTATCAGGCTTCCTTGTTGATCCATGGATTATTGGGAAGTGTTTGTTTAAATTTTGCATGTTTGAAAAGCTTCCTATCATTGATCTGTTATTGATTCCTAGATTGAGTCCATCCTGCCAATGAACATAATCTGTAACTATTTCAGTTCTTTCAGATTTGTTGAGGTTTGTCTTGTAGCACTCACATTCTTCAGACTGTAGCTGCCAACCACTTTCTCCAGAGCTCACCCTACCTCAAGCTTCCTTCTACTCTCTGTTAGAAGATCTCCTGCCTGGATACCATGCTTCATTCTCTACTTTCTCCTCAATTTTGTCAAAACAATCTCTCCAAATTACTAATCTACTCACTCCTCTCAAAATCCTCCAATGACTCCTCATTGCCCATAAGTGCAAATACCAATAAGGTCTCTAAACATCCTCCTCAAGAGAAGACTATGGTCACATAAATAAGAATGGGGCAACTCCCCTCAGTCTAATCACAAATGACCACTGACTTGAGGGAACAAGCTTATGAAAGCCAGCCAAATGAAAGACATCCTTACCTTTTCTGTTCAGCCAATCACATCAGGCACAGACTCTGAAAGCCTCACCTGAGTAGTATTGCTTCTGAAACTATAGACATCTTCTCCCTCTCTTTAATTCCCATAGTTTCTGATAGCAATTCCTGACCCAAATGCCCTGTACAAGATCAGCAGTCGGGATTACTTGGAGAGTTGTGCTGGATTGCCTTGCCCTCCCTTACTTAAGATAGAAGTATACTTCAACACTCATGGAAAAATAGAATTAAAAGATAGGTTCATTTTGATGCAAAAAAGGAATATTCCTACTGATTTACATAAGGATAAGTCAAATGATAATATAGAAGTAAAGCAATAAACTATTGTGCAAAACTAATATCCTGAGGTGGAAGGGTAGGAGGAAATAATCTCATCTTAAGAGTGAAGAGCACATTGGATGTCTTGATGGAGGAAATAGTTGTTTCTTGCTTCTCAAGAGAACAGAGGATTTTGTGATTATGAGAACAGGGATCATTATGTGCTTAAAATTGTATAAAAGAAAAACAAGAAATCTGTTCTCTTTAAATAAATAAAAAAGGAAAAAGAATAGGCAAAGAGAAAATAATCACTCTGAAATAAAACATAATAGAACTTCCAAACCAAGAAGGGTAAAATAAAATTAATAAAAATTTGATCACATTAATAAATACAAAGAGAAAGAAAGTGAAGAAAATATGTAAAATAAACAATCAATCTAAGCATTATGAGAACCAACTCAATCATCACCCACAGAATGTGAGAAAACTGTCTCCCTTTAAAAGATGAGTCTCAAATTGAATTAAGACAGGAAAATGAGCTAATTGTTTAAATGGTGATAAATAAACAAAATTAAGAAAATAAAGTAAGTCAAAGAGATAAAAACAAAAGGTCAAATGTGGACAGAGAAAGCAGGCATGGCAGCAACATTATTTGATGTGGAAGAATCCAAGAGTAAATGCATTGAATGCAATAACTATGGGGCATTATATAAATGTAATGATCTATGAGGGCAATATATGTATGATATGATATGAGATGATATGTATGTATACTCATTTGTCTGTCAAACCTTTATAAGACTGAATCATGACTTGACCACATTAATCCTTTAAAGATGAAAAAGTACTGATTTTATATGATATATTCTGTTTATAATTCAATAAAAAATGAAATCAACAATAAAACATTTACAAAACCTTATACTTTTGAAATGATAAAAATACCTACTATATAAAATCTGTGAACAAAAAGGAATTTAAAAGATAAATTATAAGCTACTATAACCATGGTACAAAAAGTATTCAGTACTAAAGTCTATGGAAGTCTATGGAATAAACATATAGCTAGACATAGAGAAAATTTTAGACTTCATTAACTATTATGTCTTCATTGTTAAAAGAAGAAAGAAAAAGTAATGCTCTTCTTAAGAAAATAAATAACAAAAATACCAGAAAGAAGGAATTATTTAAGAGAAAAAACTGAATTAAGTGAAATAAAAATAAAACACAGAACTAATGAAACAATCCAAGAGTGTATTGCTTAGATATCTACTAAAAATAGATGAACTCACTGAGTGCAATTAAGGAGAAAGGGAGACCAAACATTAGTAAATAGAAAGTTGAGATAAACAAAGATGAAAGAGAAATGTTGAGAAGTTGAAGCAAAGATTACACACAACCTCTCATGGGAGGTATGTTGTGCTGCCCAGATTCCCCTTGAGGACTGGGATACTCATTTCCTTATCATGAGAAATGTTGATGACTGATGGCTCACAGCTGTGTTTCTATATAGACCTTGCTTTTTGGTCAAGGGGACTGTCTTGTCAAAGTTACCAAGCAGTATACATGGTCCAGGCTGTATTGGAGACAGTTCATATGTTAAAAATGGTTTATAAAAAATATAAAAGCCCAGAGCTTTTGTAGTTAGAGGGTTAGGCTGCTGCTTGTAGTGTGGGCATCCTGTATCACAATCCTGGTTCAAGTCCTGGCTGCTCTGCTTCCTATTTAGCATCCTGCTAATGCACCTGGGAAGGCAGCCAAAGATGGCCTGCATACTTGGGCCCCTACCATCCACATGAGAAATCCAGATGGAGTTCCATGCTCCTGGTTTTGCCATGGCCTAACACCAGTCCTGTGGCCATTGGGGTCTCTCTCTCTCTCAAATAAATTAAATAAATTTTTTTTTTTTTGACAGGCAGAGTGGACAGTGAGAGAGAGAGACAGAGAGAAAGGTCTTCCTTTGCCGTTGGTTCACCCTCCAATGGCGGCTGTGCTGCGGCCGGCGCACCGTGCTGATCAGAAGGCAGGAGCCAGGTGCTTCTCCTGGTCTCCCATGGGGTGCAGGGCCCAAGCACCTGGGCCATCCTCCACTGCACTCCCTGGCCACAGCAGAGAGCTGGCCTGGAAGAGGGGCAACCGGGACAGAATCCGGCACCCCGACCAGGACTAGAACCCGGTGTGCCGACGCCGCAAGGCAGAGGATTAGCCTAGTGAGCCGCAGCGCCGGCCATAAATAAATATTTTTTAAAGAATTATTTTATTTATTTGAAAGACAGAGTTGCAGAGAGAGGTAGAGGCAGGGAGAGAGGTCTTCTATCCATTGGTTCACTCCCCAGATGGCTGCAATGGTTGGAGCTGAGCTAATCAGGAGCTAGGAGCCAGGTGCTTCTTCTGGGTCTCCCACGTGGGTGCAGGGGTCCATGCACTTGGGCTATCTTGTAGTGCTATCCCAGGCCATAGCAGAGAACTGGATTGGAGGAGGAGCAGCTGGGACTAGAACCGGTGCCCATATAGGATGCTGGCACTTCAAGCTAGGGCTTTAACCTGCTGTGCCACCGTGCTGGCCCCAATAAATAAATCTTTATAGAATACATACAATTACTGTTCTCTTGGTCTCATTAAAAAAGTATTTGGAGGGGGAGAAAGAAAGAGTTCCCAGATGCTGACTCACTCCACAAATGGCCACAAGGTCCAGGGCTATGTCCAGCCTTGTTGAAACCAGGAGCTGGGAATTCAATCCAGTCTCACATGCATGGCAGGAGTGCAGTTAACTTGAGCCATCATCACTGCCTCTCAAGGTCCACCCTCAGCAGGAAACTGGAGTCAGGCGCTGGTGCTGGGAAGTAAACCCAGGAACCCAAATTAAGCATGTGGGTGTCTTAACCACTGTTTTAAACAGCAGGCTAAATGCCCTTGATTCATTTTAGGATGGCTCTGAAGGGCCACAGCACCTGGTAGGATGGCCAAATCTCTTGTTACTTGTCATTTCAGCTGTTCCGTTTGCTCAACTGCACCTGCTATATTTCTTTATGGGTGCTGTCCCTGAGCATCCTCCCCAATAGATCTCCTTCACAAAAATCCCCACATCAAAATCTATTTCAGAGAACCTGTTTTGTGATACAGTCTTTTGACAAGAAAATGAAATCTAGAGAAAATAAGGATCCCCATGCCAAAAAAAAAAAAAAAAAAATCATTGGACAGGGATGGTTATTTTAACCATTTTCCCATTTTCATTTTTCTAAATAAACTTTACTGAAGTATAATATACGTAAAAATTGCTCCCATTTTAAGTGAAAGATTGATGAATCTAGATAAATATATACATGCATGTTACCAGCATCATAATAAAGATATAGAATATTTCCATTATTCTAAAAGACTCCTGGTGTTCCTTTCCAGTCAATCCCACTTCCCTGCCTCTAGTGTCAAGTAAGCACTTCTGCCTTATCACAGGCTATATTTCTAGAGCATCTAAATTGTAACCTGGGTTCACATGGCATAATGTTTTTGAGATTCATTCCTATATATCACAGGTCTTTCCTGTTGTATTTCCTTCCTCTCAAGAATTATAATCCTGCACTGCTTACGGTCCATTTTTGAAAACAATTTTTACATGTACTTTGTCTAATTTTGTAATTCATTAAAGCATGATAGTGAATCCAGTATCTCTTAGTATTTATGGATGAAAGTAGAAGCTCTCACCATCTTTACTTAATATTTCTTTGCAAGTTGTAAGTAATATCCTGTTAAAACAAAATAAATGGAAAATAAAGTAAAATAAGTGGTTATCTATAATGAAATATAGGAAAAAGAAGATAAAACTACCTCTGTTGCTGCTTTGTTTATTGAAAAAAATCTCTAGGGAAACTGTTAGTAATATTTTAGGCAGTAAAATGATGTGGTTATCTGCCTGAAGATAAGATAAACACAATATTAATTGGTTTTGTTGATCCAGTAATAAGTGACTAGATGGTGAGATAGTAAATTATGCAATTTTAATAATGACAAAATCTTCACAAATTCTAGAAAAAACTTGACAAGAAAGATCAGGACCTAAAAGAAGAAAACAAAAAATTCTTATTGGTAGACTTCAAAAAAATAGCTGAGACTTACTTTTCTCTAGTCACTATGCTATTTTACCTGTATTGATTTGCTTAAGCTTCCCGGAAATCCTAAAAGGTTATCATCATTATTTTTATTTCATAGATGAACTAACTAAAATATAAAGAGGTTGAGTAACTTGCCCCTGTTCATTCAGGTTGCAAGTGATAGAGTCAGTAATGGAAATTAGGGCTAAACAAATATAAAGACATTCTGTTCTTCAGTGAGATTACTTAATATAAAAATATCCTTATAAAATGAAGATATGATCATGGTACTTCCATACTTCAAGTTGTTTATTCGCTGTCTGCTTAGGTTGAAGTTAATCCCTTAAGCATGTCCAAACCTCCAAATATTTCTCTAATGTAGCCTGTCTATCCAACTCTATTACTACCCTGGTTCAGGTGCTTTTCATTCTTTCATCCATCCACCCATTCATGAAGTACATCGTTTACCTTAGTGGTATGAGAAGGAGCCAACAGAGGCAGGAGTGATCCCAGTTATGAGGCTGCCATAGAGGAAGCAGAAGATGAGAACATTCTAGGTATGGATAGTAGGAACTATATTTGAGATCTATTTACAAGAAAAAAATGGCATAACTTAAAGGATAATTGAGTGTGAATGATGAGAGAGTTTTTCCACTGTAGATTGACTTCCAGGATTCTAACTTAGGTGACTGGTAGAAGCTTTCCAGGCCTTTGCCTTGTTGGAGAGGATAAGTCCAATGCCCAAGGCTTATAACCTATTAATAAATATTCTTTGGTTTAACATCAAAACTAGCTTTTATCTCACCTAAAATAATTTCACATTACTCTTTTATCATCTTCAGTGCTTATACTTTTTAAGTCTAGATGGTAGATGACTATAACAGCTGGGAAATTACTCATGTGAGAAATTGATTTGATGTCATAGTCAGAATCTGGAATAGAAGTGCTTGGGCATCTGTTTAAGTCTCAGCTTATCTCTTACCAGTTCTACTTAACCTTTCTGTAACTAAGCTTCCCCATCAACAGAAAGTGAATAAAGGCAGAACTATAGTGTAGTCTTTTTTTGGTTTAAAAAATTGGATTAACGTATAATACATATACATTTTTGTATGTTATAGTGTATTACTTCAATACATATAAACAGCGTAAAAAAACAAGCCAGACAACCAGTCTTTCATTTTCATCCTTTTCCTGTGTTTGTAGTCTACCATCTCCTCTCTTCCACTTCTTCACACAGTATGTAACACATTGTGAACCATAGCCATTCCACTGCATTGTTTAATAATAGAATTTATTACTTCTAACTGCTTGTGTTTTGGTATCTATTATCTGACCTCTCTGTCCCCTGTCCCCACATTCTCAGCTTGTGGTAAACACTATTTTATGTTCAGATCAACTATTTATTTTTGTAAAGATTTATTTTATTTATTTGAAAGATGGAGTTACGGAAAGAGGGGGAAGAGGGAGAGAGAGAGAGAGAGAGAGAGAGAAAATCTTCCATCTGCTGGTTCACTCCTCAAATGGCTGCAACGGCCAGAGCTGGGCCCATCTGAAGCCAGGAGCCAGGAGCTTCTTCCAGGTCTCCCCATGGGTGCAGGGGCCCAAAGACCTGGGCCAACCTTCCACTGCTTTCCCAGGCCATAGCAGAGAGTGGATTGGAAGTAGAGCAGCCAGGACGTGAACTGGCACCCACATGGGATGCCAGCGCTGCAGGTGGAGGTTTTACCCTCTACACCACAGCATCAGCTGAAGATCAACTATTTTTAAAAAGGATTTATGTATCTATTCAAAAGTCAGAGTTACAGATAGAGAGAGGAAGAGAAAGAGAAATCTTCTGTCTGCTAGTTCACTCCCCCAAATTGCTGCAATGGCAGGGCCTGGGCCAGGCGGAAACCAGGAGTCAGGAGCTTTTTCCAAATCTCTCAGATAGGTGCAGTGACTGAAGCACTTGGGCCATCTTCTCATGCTTTCCCAAGCACATTGGAAGACAGCTGGATCAGAAGTGGAACAGCTGTTTTTTAAATTGGTGACCATATGGCATGCTGACATTGGACGTGGAAACTTTCCCCACTATGCCACAACACTGGTCCCGAGATCAAGTATTTTTTTTTAACTTTTATTTAATGAATATAAATTTCCAAAGTACGACTTATGGATTACAATGGCTTCCCCCCCATAACGTCCCTCCCACCTACAACCCTCCCCTTTCCCACTCCCTCTCCCCTTCCATTCACATCAAGATTCATTTTCGATTATCTTAATATACAGAAGATCAGCTTAGTATACATTAAGTAAGGATTTCAACAGTTTGCTCCCACACAGAAACATAAAGTGAAAAATAATAGATGATCTGAGATCAAGTATTTTTAAACTTATATGTATCAGGGAGAACACACCGTATCTGTCGTTCTGTGTCTGGCTTATTTCTTTTCACAGTGATCTTCACTTCTACCCATTGACTGCACACATAAAAATTCCATTTTTTATAATGGAATAATATTCCACTGTGTATGTATCCCAAATTTTCTTTATCCATTTATTTATTAATGCACACCTACAGTGATTCCATATTTTGGCTATTGTGAATAGTGCTGCAATGAACATGGAAGGGTAAGTAACATTTTCATATGCTAATTTCAATGCTTTCAGATATATATCCATAGCTAGTTCGTATGGCAGTTCTATCTTTAACTATTTGAGGAAACTCCATACTATTTTCCATAATGAGTATACTAATTTGCATTGTCACCAATAATGTATAAGGGTTCTTTTTCTCACACATCCTAGACAGCATTTGTGATTTTCTTGCCTTTTTAATAATAGCCATTCTGATGGGAGGGAAATGATTTCTCATGTTGTTCTTATTTGCATTTCCTGATAGCTAGTCATATGGAGCATTTTTCACTATTTGTCAGCCATTTGAATTTCTTCTTTTGAGAAATGGCTACTCAGATCTTTTGTCTATGTATCAGTTAGATTTTTAGTTGTTGGTTTTTTGAGTCCCTTATATATTCTACATATTAATGCTTTATCAGATGAATAATCCATAAATACTTTCTCCAGCTCTGTTTGTTGTCTCTTTACTCTGCTGACTGTTTCCTTTGATACACAGAGGATTCTCAGTTGCATACAAGTCATTCATCTGTTTTTGCCTTTTTTTTTTTTAACTTGTGCTTTTGGCATCTTATCCAAAAAGTCATTATACCAATGTCTTAAAGAATTTCTTTTGTGTTTTCTTCTGGCAATTTCATAGTTTAAGGCTTTACATTTATATCTTTATCCATTTTTTAAAGATTTATTTATGTATTTGAAAGTCAGAGTTACATAGAGAGAGGAGAAGCAGAGAGAGAGAGAGAGGTCTTCCATCCACTGGTTCACTCCCCAACTGGCCGCAACGGCCGGAGCCAAGAGCCAGGAGCTTCTTCCAGGTCTCCCACGTGGGTGCAGGGGCCCAAGCACTTGGGCCATCTTCTACTGCTTTCCCAGGCCATAGCAGAAAGCTGGATCAGAAGAGGAGCAGCCGGGACTAGAACTTGGCGCTTCGGGCCAGAGTGTCAACCTACTGAGCCACAGCTCCGGCCCCAAATTTTATCCATTTTTGAGTTGACTTTATGTAGGGTGAGAAGTAGGAGACTTATTAAAATATATTGATTTTTGTATGTTTATTTTGTATCCTGCAAATCTTCTGAATTTTTTTTGACAGGCAGAGTTAGACAGTGAGAGAGAGAGAGACAGAGAGAAGGGTCTTCCTTTTCTGTTGGTTCACCCCCCAAATGGCCGCTAGAGCTGGCACGCTTCGGCTGGCATGCTGCGCTGATCTGAAGCCCGGAGCCAGGTGCTTCTTCCTGGTCTCCCATGTGGGTGCAGGGCCCAAGCACTTGGGCCATCCTCCACTGCCTACCCAGGCCACAGCAGAGAGCTGGACTGGAAGAGGAGCAACCAGGACAGAATCTGGCGCCCTAACAGGGACTAGACCCCGGGGTGCTGGCACCGCAGGTAGAAGATTAGCCTAGTGAGCTGCGCTGCCGGCCGAATTTTTTAAATCATTTCTAATAGTTTCATAATACAGTCCTTAGGTTTCTCTCTATATAGTTCATGTAGTCTACACAGAAAAAATAATTTGAATTCTCCTCTCTTATTTGTATGCCTTTTATTTCTTTCTGTTGCCTGATTGTTCAGGCTAAAACTTTCAGTACTATATTTCATACGAACGGTAGGGTGGACGTGTTTGTCTAGTTCCAGATCCTAGAAGAAATGCTTTCAGCTTCTCCCTCTTCAATATAATGTTAGCTGTGGATTTTATATAGCTTTTGTTTTATTGGGATTCGTTCCTTCTATACCTAATATGTTCAGAGTTTTTGGATGCTAGATTTTATTGAATGCTATTCTTTGTTTATTGAGATTATTATTTTATGAATTTTGTCCTTCCTTCTGTTGATGAGATGCAATGTGCTTATTGATTTGTACATGTTAAACAATCCCTGCATATTTGGGATAAATCACACTCAATCATGGTATTTGTTCTTGTTTTTCTCATGTTGTTGGATTCAGTTTGCTAGTATTTTATTGAGAATTTTTACATCTATATTCATCAGACTATTGGTCTGTAATTTTATTTTGTTATTTGCTTGTCTGATTTTAGGGTCAAGGTAATTCTGGCCTCATAGAATGAATTTGGAAAGGCTCACTCTCTTTCAAATTTTTGGAATAATTTGAGAAAAAATTGGGGTTACTTCTTCCTTGAAAGTTCAATAAATTGAGTCATAAAGCCATTTGCTCCAGAGAATTTCTTTATTGAGAGACTTTTGATTATTGAGTCAATCTCAGTGTTCATTACTTGTTAAAATTTTCTATGTCCTTGAGGTCCAATTTTGAGAGGTTACATGTATTAAAAATTTATCTATTTTTCCAGGTTTTCCAGTTTGTTGGTATAAAATTGTTTGTAATAATCCCTAAAGATTCTTTGTATTTCTGTTATAATCAGTTTTGTATACTTTTTCATCTCTGTTTTTATTGAGTTTTCTTTGGTGTAGCTAAAATTTTATTAATTTTGCTTATCTTACCAGAGTACTAACATTTCATTTCATTGAATCTTTATATTGTTTTACTTCTAGGAACCTTTTGTTAGTCCTAGCAGAGATAGCACAAAAGCAACTAGCCAAAGGAGAAGGCAGTCCAAGACTGTAGATCACTTTTTAGGCAGTGGCTCATGGCAGGGTCTTGATAAAGATTTAATGAGGTGATATATGCAAAGCACTTAGCAAAGCACCCGGCATATAGTTTAAAATTCCCCAAATGCTAGCTATTATTAGTTACAACTGATAAAAGTCTGCAATTTTTACATTTCTCAAAATAAAGTAATAAAACTGGACTATTATATAGAGACTGTCAGTATAATTTTGCATATGTGAAGCTGGCAGAGAGATTATTCATTTGATTCCTATTCTTTTTTTATAGTAAAAATTATCAGTTTTTTGTAGTAAAAATAAATACAGCATAAATTTTACCATGTTTAACTTATTTATTTATTTGAGAGGTAGAGTTATAGACAGAGAGAGGGACAGACAGAAAGGTCTTCCATATGCTGTCACTCCTCAAATGGCTGCAGTGACCAGAGCTGGGCTGATCCAGAGCCAGAAGCCAGGAGGTTTTACCAGGTCTCACATGTGGATGCAGGGGACAAAGCACGTGGACCATTTTCTATCCCCTCCTGGGCCATAAGCAGAGAGCTGGATCAGAACAGCAGCTGGGACATGAACAGGCACCCATGCGGGATGTTGACACCAAAGGCAGAGGGTTAGCCTACTATACCACAGCTCCAGCCCCCAAATTTACCATTGTAAACATTTTTAAATGTACAGATAAGTAGCATTGAGTACATTCACATCATATTATGCAACCATCATCACTATCCATCTCCAGAACTTTTTTCATCATTCCCAATTGTCAGCAAATTTTAAGCATTACCATTCTCCAGACTTTCCAGTGTAAATGCCTTTTGTCTTTTGGAGATGCTCAATATGTTAATATATAATGTACTTTATGTTTGTGATCTATCTTCCAAATGCGTTTGATGCCTTCCTGGTAATTAGCATTTTATAAGATTGGCTTGTACTTCTCAGTGACCTCCAATGGTCCCAGAGACATGGGATAACATAGATGTTTGATTCTCACTGAATAACTCATCTGATTTATGTATCCTAGCTGAGAAAGTATTGCTCATAATCCTTCCTCAATACCTAGAGTCATCTAGCTTCTAGCTCTGTCCCATGAGCCCATTTCTTAAAGCAAATACAGTCAGCCCCTCTTAAATTTAACTATTTAGCCTACCAGAAATGTGAGGTAGCTCCAAATTCCAGCATTGTTGTTTTCCCTCAGCTTTTTGAAAGGATTTCTTATAATATTTTCTGCCATTTGCTTTGTCTATTCTTTGCATTCCCTACCTCAAACCTTATTTGTCTAATTATCCCCAAAATGAAATTTTGTCCAAAATAGGACTCTTATTCTTTCAACAAACCTATACCCATCCCTATCAGTGGTAAAATTATTGATGTATCCTATTGATCATGCTAGATAACTGACTTTATGGCCAAAGAGTAATTCAATTCCTTTTGCCAATGACTGGAATTGACACAGGGCCCAATTTGGAAAAGCATGAAATCTAAGGAAGTCTCTAAAGGGGCTTCTAGGGAAATTACTCTTATTTCTGGAAACACATTGCCAGTGAGTCCTCTCTCTTCTGAGGAATTAATGTAGAAGTCCAGAACTTCTGTAGTTATCTCAGACCAGCTGGAGGATGAGGCTGAGACATGGAGTTAGATTCCCCTTAAGCCAACTTTCAGTTGAGCTGTTACCTTTCCTTGATATTCAAGCTAATTGAAGTTGCATTTTCCTTTATGTTGTAGAAGTCATCCTAGCTGGTATTCCAACCCAGAGGACAAATTTTTAAAAGTCATGTCACTTGATGGGCTACCTTTTAAAAATTCATTGATGCCAATCTTCATGCTATTTTTTATGATATTTTTACCTCCATAGGATTTCGTGAAACTTCTTCCTATTTTTCTCTGATAGCAGTCTATATCTCCTTCCCACCACACAACTGCCTGTCAATCCAAGGAAAACAAGCTACTAAAGATTAGAGATCAATAGCTTAGAAAAGTACTTTTTTTAAAAAACTTTTATTTAATAAATATAAATTTCCAAAGTAAAACTTTTGAATTATAGCTGCTTTTCCCCACTTACAACCCCCCACCCACCCACAACCATCCCATCTCCCACTCCCTCCCCATCCCTTTCTTCATCAAGATTCATTTTCAATTATCTATATATACAGAAGATCAACTTGGTATATAATAAGTAAAGATTTCAACAGTTTGCACCCACTCAGATACATAAAGTATAAAGTACTGTTTGAGTACTAGTTTTACCATTAATTCGCATAGTACAACACATTAAGGACAGAGATCCTACATGGGGAGTAAGTGCACAGTGATTCCTGTTGTTGATTTAACAATTGACACTCTTATTTATTACATCAGTAATCAACTGAGGCTCTTGTCATCAGCTGCCAAGGCTATGGAAGCATCTTGAGTTCACAAACCCCAACCTTATTTAGATAAGGCCATAATCAAAGTGGAAGTTCTCTCCTCCCTTCAAAAAACGGTACCTCCTTCTTTGATGGCCTGTTCTTTCTGCTGGGATCTTACTCACAGAGATATATAATTTAGGTCATTTAATTTTTTGCCACAATGTCTTGGCTTTCCATGCCTGCAAAACTCTCATGGGCTTTTTAGCCGGATCTGAATGCCTTAAGGGCTGATTCTGAGGCCAGAGTGCTGTTTAGGACATCTGCCATTCTAGGAGTCTGCTGTGTATCCTGCTTCCCATGTTGGATTGTTCTCTCCTTTTTAATTCTATCAGTTAGTATTAGCAGACACTAGTCTTGTTTATGTGATCCCTTAGACACTTAATCTTATCATTATGATCAATTGTTAACAGAAACTGATCACTTTGACTAGTGAGAAGGCATTTGTACATGCCACCTTGATGGCATTGATTTCTAAAGTTGTACTTTAGAAATTTATGTTTATTAAATAAAAGTTGAAAAGAAATGTTCTTTCCAATTGACAAATCATAATTGTATGTACTCAGGGGGATACAATGTAACTTTTTGATATATGTAAACCACGGAAAATGATAAAATCAAGAAAATGAAAATGTTCATCACCTTGCTTACCTATCATTTTCTGTGGTGAGACATTTAAATTTACTCTTTTACTTGTTTTGAAATATTTAATACCTCATTAATGACTACAGCCACTCTGCTGTACAGTAGATCTCCAAACGTTTTCTTCTTTCTATCTGAAATTTTGAACACTTTAACCAACAACTCTTGATCCTCCCTAGCCTCTGGTCAACATCCCTTTGGCCTTCTTTATACAGGTATCCCCACTCTCTGTAGTGATAACAACCAGTTGTTAGGCTTTCTTTTCTCTCCTTAGGCTCCCTGTCTTATGTGGGAATGTGTTCTAACCACCCATTTTCTGTGTCCCTAGGTACCTTTCTCCCACGTCTCTCTGGTGACTATGAATGCCCAAGTATGAGGACATTAAATGCTCCCTGTGGCAAAGCACTTCCCAGTTCTATGAATTACATTTTCTAGCCATTCTTATCCTTAAGGAATTTTCTGCTTTTCCCGATGGCTCAGCCATGCAATTTGAAGAAGCATTTTCTCTATTTATCCAGTGATTTTAGGATCCAGTCCTATGAGATATTTTTTTGGGCATCTAGTTCTTTGTGTTGCCTAAAACAAGAATGTTCATTTTAATATGGGGTAGCTTCCCTGCAAACCACCTCCTGTCTGTATCTTTATCACTCATTTCCTGCGTCTTCTGTTCTGGAGTGACCCATAGTGAGCACCTCGACTTCAAACAGGCCATATTGTTTAATTACTATTCAATAGCCTCTGTGACTGGTGATATTTATTGACTACTTCTATGCCTGGTAATTATTCCTGAGACAAAATACTATTCTTCTACTCTTTTATAGGAGATATTTTTTAGCCTAAGGACTACAAGTTGAGGATGCTCCAATATATACCTCAGTCTAGAATCTTTTCTGGGTTCCATATGTACATATTCAACTCCCTATTGGGCAACTCCACTAGGAATATCTCATAGATTTAGCTTTGCAAAAACACTCATTTACCTCTTGCAGATCAATTAAAAGGTAGTTTATTAATAATTCTTGGTCAAGTTATGAAACCTTTCTGAACTTCACAGTCCTAATCTAATCAAATGTTGACATAATATGTGAAGATTAAAGTAGCCAATCATGGAAAAAAACACTACACAGCTTAACAGGTATCAATGCTACATGCCCTGATTCCTTTTAATTTTGCCTCATTTTATTCTTCAATATTTCTTGAGGTCAGGGATCTTTTCTGCAGAGTCCAGAATAATACCTAGTACATGATAGATACTCATGAAATATTTTATGAATAAATGTAAGAAGAGATATATCTAGGATTTAAAGTTTTTATTTCTTTTTCTTTTTTTTCATTGTCTTGCCAGCATAATCCATCCTTGAGAACTGTTAATTCTACTTCCATACTACCTCTTAAATCTACTTCACAAATAGAGAATTATCATCAGTTTATTAGGTTTCTGTATAGTAGTTGGCATGGTTTGAATGGGTTCCATATTTCAGGTATTGGAAATTTAACCCCCAAAGTCTTATGCTAATGTTATTTGAGGGTTAAGACCTTTGGGAGATGAATGAGTGAGTCATGATGGCTCTTTATTCCTGAATGGCTTGATCCATTTTATGGATTAATGGATTATTGAGAGAGAAGCTTATATAAAAGTGAGCTTTTGTCTCTGGCCATACCACTCTGAATGTGCTCAATCTGTCTGATCTCAGGAAAGCGATCTTTCTCTAGCAGGCTTGCTGTATCACACTTTGTGAAGCCATTTGACACCATGGCCCTTCAGTGTTGGCCATCTCAGACTACAGAACTGAAAGAAATAAGTTTATTTGGTGTATAAATTACCTTGTCTGTGATATTCAGTTATTGCAACATAAAATAGACCAAGATAGTAGTCTAGCCTTGTGTTTTGTTATTTCCTGCCCATTTAACATGCTGTAATTTGGGACATATTAGGGAAGAAGGAGTGGGGAACTACAGGAAGGAGAGAACAAACCCCAGAGAGAGTCATGACTGAGCATTTTGCTCCAAGCTGTAGCTGGTATTCTGCTGGCTGGGACCAGGGCACACCAGAACTTCCACCACATGTTCAGAGATGAAGCCATTCTTGGTGGTGTTTCTGAAAAAAAGGTTTCCCTAGGAATTAGTTCATTGCTCCAAGTACAGCACCATCTTTCACTTCTGGTCTGCACTGAGTCCAGGGATCCTGAATACTGCCCAAGGAAGCCAAGCCCAGGTTGTCTGCTCTGCAGAGTCAGAACTGAGATCACACCTCTTGCTCTGGTGACTGTGGCCATGGAAAGAGACCCTCAATGCAGGACAGCTTAAAGCAGCTGATAAAGTAACAGCCAGAATAATGTCCTGGAGGCCATGGGGAACCAAGATGTGCTCAGGTCCTGGGCTGGACATTGAGAAGAACGGCCTTAAGCATTCTATGGTTTTGTATCTTCTCCTCTGGGCCTTTTCATTTCACCTCTTCCAACTCAAAAGCACCTCTCATACCAATGACGCTGCCAGCCCTACAGAGTATGTCCCTGTAATTTCCCTCTTTGAATGTCTGTTTGGGGTGGGGTGAGAAAAAGGATAAGAGAGAGGAGCTTTGATAGGTTCCATTCTTCCTTGTAAACCTTTTATTCTCTCATCTGAGAATACCTAGCTAGGGAGGAAGGGAGGGGAGGAAGTTTGCCATTTGGCACTGAATAACTTCTTGTATTGAATTAGAATGAAGAAGGTAGATTACAGTCTTTCCCCACCTTCCTGGAATAGTGCCATCTTAAACATCTTCCTTAGTGTTTGATATTGTGAAATGGCTTTGCCAGCTTGCAAACACTAATCCAATCGTGTGTGGGGGCAACAGTGAAATTCAAGATTCAGTGGCTGGGTCCCATGTGATGATCATGTATGTTTGTCTCTGAGGATGATCACTGAGTCAGATGTAGCTGAATTAAATAAAATTAGTGTTTTTGTTAAGCCTATTATATGCTCACTATGGTAACAGATATCAAGAGGACACAAGGATGCATCTTCCTTGTTGCTGGAGAGACAAGAGGAATAGATTGGGAAAAAAACTAGAAAATGCAAAAACAACATGGTTGCATAATCCATTAAGGTATTTGTCTCCTATCATACTCACTGGGTTTCTTTATACCCTAACAGCATCTTCCTCCCAGGAGTCATGAGGACAAAGGTTAAAATAACTATAAATAGGTGGCTTGGCTAGGTGACCTACTGTTACAGAAAAATTCCAATGTATGTTTGATGAGCCAGTTTCTCCTCTCTAGCATATAGATTTATTATGCCATAGGCTGGGAAAGAGGACCCCAAGGGCTTGAGAGCTATGAGAGAGAGGCTGTGAAGCTTGCCAGAGCTGGGCTCATCCTTTACCAGAACCAGTGAGATGCACAGAAATTGAAAATGTTGTTCTTTAGCTGTTGGCTTGGTTAGGACTGTCAGTCAACCAAAAGGGCTGAGGCTTCTATTATTAAAAAGTCATCTACATCTTGAGAATTGCCTTCACTTGCCCAGCCTATTGTGTGGGAATGTCTCTTCCTGGATCCAGATCCTTGGGAATTTCTCCTAGCTGAGCAGGTGGGATGTTGGGACCCCCACAAGGAATCTGTATTCTGAAGGGATAGCTCTGTCCTTGGCTTAAGGTGAACTACACATATTCCATTGAAAAATATCCCACTGAGTCAGGAAAGTGGTGGAACTCACCTCACAGATAGCTACGTTCTCAGAGGGTGAGTATAATTAGGAGGGCGTGGGAAGCACAAAGATCCAACATGAGCCTCTGATAGTGATGTGACCACTCTTTGTGTATTATGAGTCCCCACAAGTTGAATAAAAGAAATCAGAACAACATCCATCCAAGAGTTAGAAGGGAGATTTTTGGGTTAGACATGTAAATGTTTGAGAATTCACTTAACATTTTGGAATTAGCTTTCTTCTCTATTAAACGTAGCTAATAATTTAAAATATTAATGGCGCCGCGGCTCAATAGGCTAATCCTCCACCTGTGGCACCTACATACCACACCGGGTTCTAGTCCTGGTTGGGGCGCTGGATTCGGCCCCAGTTGCCCCTCTTCCAGGCCAGCTCTCTGCTATGGCCTGGGAGTGCAGTGGAGGATGGCTCAAGTGGTTGGACCCTGCACCCACATGGGAGACCAGGAGAAACACCTGGCTCCTGGCTTCAGATCAGCCAGTGCGCCGGCCGCAACACACCTGCCTCAGTGGCCATTGGGGGGTGAACCAATGGAAAAGGAAGACCTTTCTCTCTGTCTCTCTCTCTCTCACTGTCCACTCTGCCTGTCAAGAAAAATATTAACTTGTATGTGGCATATTAAGAAAGTTGGAGTCATACAGGAAGAGTCAAATGATGGCTAGCAGGCTGTGTAGAGGGAGAAGGGGAGTTGTTGATTGAAGGATTCAAAGTTTCAGAGAGAAAAGAGAAGTTTCAGGATCTATTGAACAGCTGAGTGACTATAGTCACACTTAATTTAAAAATAACTTGAAGAGTAAATTTTAAATGTCTTACCACAAATTAATGATAAGTAATCAAAGTGACAGATATGATGCTTAGCTTCATTTAATTTCACTTTGCTTCCTTATAACCAAACATCACATTTACACCCAAGAATAGATACATTTATGACATAATTATGCCAACTGAAACAATGCAGACAAAAAAAACACTTAAAAATTAATTGCATTTGTGAAGTAACTTTGGAAACTATGAAGCACCATAAAAACATAACTGTTTCCTTGCTTGCAAATGAAGATCACAATAGTATCCAGTCTCAAATGGTTGTGGCAAAAGTTAAATAAGAGGATAAGAATTATTTTTCAAAGTGCATTGCACCTAGGAGACTTTTTTGTTCAGTGAATTTGTGGATTTTATTAGTTGCTTTAAACAGCAAGGTAGTTTTGGCCTAACTTCCTCTTTTATACCTCCTTAAACGCCTCCATATTTTCATCCTTCCAGTACCACAATTTAATAATCTGCTCCATATGGATAATGATAAAGATTCCCTGTTTGTCTCCTGTGTATATAGTTACAGGAGATAAATCCTTTCTCTTGGTGACTAGGTCTTATCTAAGTAGGAATTCACAAATCTGTGTGCACATTCCCCTTCTGCCTTTATTATATTTGTGAACAAGAGCTATCCAGGTGGTGACAATTTTTTTTAACCATCATCAATATATCCCAATTAGTTCACGAAATGCACAGTGAATGGTCTTAATGCAATTTTCTACTTGTGGCAAAGTTGTATCAAGTACCTCTCTAGACCAAAATAGCCCCACTGCTTGGCTGAAGCTCCTGTTATCTGCCTTCATCCTTCTGCTGTAGACACTCCCTGGGAACACAGTCGCACCCACTCTAACATTGTGAATAAATAAGGAGCCAACCATGTTGTACTATTTAATAGCTTATAAACATTTTGTTAAAAACAATGTCTCTATACAGCATAACACAAAGTATTAAATTTTATATTTTAAATGTCTCATTTACTTAAGATTTAACTACTGACTTTGGAATTTTATCAACAAAAAATTCCACAAATATAAAACAGTTTGAATGTTTTTCCTATAATCTCTTTCAGTGCATTTTATTTTAACATAGTTACTGTTAATACACACAGTGTCTACCATGTTTTCCTTTCATGTGTATAATTTCATGTAGCAAGCCCTATGTATTTTTTGTTTTATCTCATAATTTGCTAAATCACTCCTTTATTATGGGCCGGTTGTATCAAAACAGTTCATCTGGATGTTAAAGTCATTTTCTCTGTATTCACTGCTAATCTCTCCATTTCCAGATTTAAATAAGTGATTCTCCTTATTTGATGATCATCTGAATCACCTTTGCAAATGTTAAACATAATGAGGTTATTTTGTCCCATGCCAGACTTACTGAATCAGACTCTGTGGGGATCCCTGATTATGACTTGGAAAGCTCTTTAGTAGGTTTTGATAAAGAACGAAATCACATGGATTGTACAGCTGATAATATACACTGTGTAGATATAACTAAAATCAGCTGCAGAACAATCAATATCTTATCGTGCTAATGTCGAAACACACACACACACACACGTGAACCTGCTTAATTTACTCTTGCTATAAGTCTAACTGCAACAGACAGTGTCAGCTCTTGCATGACACCGCATAATGTTTGATATGGTTCTCTGCCAACCCAATGGGTTTATGCAGCTCATATTTCCTAAACTACATTATAAACCAATAAGCTGGAAAGTATGTTTCTGTTTATTCTACATCCACAGAGTATTCTCCATGGGAGTGAGTGTGCAGTGGGGGTTGACATCAATATTTGCTTGCTGTTTAAGTACATCCTTCATGGGACCACTCTGTTGTCTTCTCCATTTCTGGCTCTTTAAATGGAGGTGGGGAAAGCAGGTGTAGCCTCAGGTGTTTAACCAGGCTTAATTTCAAAGTTCTTAGAGATTCATTCATTTATTCAGTCATTCAAGCAGTTATTGAGTCCTCATTTTTTGTGTCTGTGCCAGATCCTGAAGACAAAAAGGCTAACACTCTATACTGTCTATCCACAAGGGTCTTGTCATGGTAGTCTTGGGTAAGTTACTCCCTAAGAGAAAGGAGTCAGGCACTCTGACCAACTACCATGCTTCAGTTCACTTATGTTTCTAAAATGCTCAAAATGTATGCCTATTTTTGTATTTTGTATAACTCTTTTTGTGCAACATGCATCTGTTATGCTTTGTTGTTATTCCCCAGGTAAGCAGTAAGCTCCTTGAGGAGAAAAATAATGGTATTTGTGTGTTCTGTAGCATTTGAGGACACTCAATCCAAAATGTACTGGTTTGTTGATTTCTGTAAATAAGAGATGATTGGGTGTGAGAAGGGCCCATATTCCTAAAAGATTTCACTTTCATTTTACTTTTCTGCACATCTCACTTCCCTCTCCACCTAGATACCTCCAGGCTTTATTAATTTGACCATTTGCTTTTAGCAGCTTCTGCTCTTTTGACTCCTTGCTTTTCTCTGCAGGCATCTGATCAAGTCTCAGCTTTTTCTGCTTTTGAATCCTGTCCATACAGCCCATTTGGAGAAACACATCATGGCACTGATGGGGGCCCAACAGACTCCTGATCTCCAGTGGTAGCTGGGCCCTCGGATCTACTTGGGAACACACTTCACACTTCCTTTATGTATGTCTCATCAATGCCTTCTCCTGTTCCACATGGCAGCTCTTTCAACTCTACCCTTCAATCCTGAGGTTTTATCCTTCCCCACCTCATCTTCAGATGATTGGGTGATACAGGTGCCTATGTCATTTTTCTTTTATCTTTTACAGATTGGTCTGAACATCCTCACAGAAAGTCTTTGGGTTCTAAGACGAGCATGAGAGGAAGAGCTACAACGCATAAGCACTTTTATGATTTTGCTGATATTGTGTTTGCTAACATTCTATCATAGCAAAAGTCACCTGGCTTGACTCTGAGTGGGAGGCCATTCCAAGTTGCATGCATGGGGCTCCTGATACAGGATGAGGAAAAATTTTCTCTTTCAGTGCAGGCTTCTTATGGGCTATCTTTCCTCAAACTTGACTTTACCCTCTGAACATCTCCCCAAGACTGATTTGGTTTCCCACCTTCCATAAGCATTTGAGCGCACTTTAGAAGGTTCATGGAAAATGTAATTAAATTTATTTTGGTGCAATTTTTTAAAATCCATAATATGCTTTATTCATAAACTTTTTGAAGGCTTTTTGTGTTTCATGAATTAAGTTGTTTACATATTGTTAGACATATAAAGTCTTTGGCATTCTATATTTATTATTTGTTGAGTTATTATTTACTAGTTATTTGTTCTTCAGTCCCTCTTCCTAAGGTAGAGAGGTGGTTCTCAAACATTTTGACCATAGGATGTTCTTTTAAAAATTTTGGAGGATCTTAATGAACTTCAGTTTTTGAAGTTTGCAGGTGATGTCGAGAAATTAAAACTTAAAAACTTTTATTAATTTACTGAGATGATCATTCCATGTAAACATAAATATTTTATATGAAAAATGTTACTTTTCACAATAATAAAGCGTGAAGAATGTTGTGTTATATTTTGCATATCTTTAGTGTCTGACTTGATTGAAATTGATAAAATTTGAAGATCTGCCTCCACATTCAATCTGTTGGTAGATTCTTTTCAGTGAAAGTCTATGAAGGTCTTGAGAGAGGTCCTGTAACAAAGCTGTGTATGGAATGTGGTTGTGTGTAGAAGGTGATTGTGTATGGAAGGTAGAAAGAAGGGAGCTGGCTGTGCTGGGTATTCCTCCTAATAATCATTCAACACTTGCGCCAGAGCTACGTTGAACATGACATAGTCTCAGGCCTTGCTCTTTTCCTTCCAGCTTTTTGGAGTATAATAGTTCACATTCTTTCTGAACTTGAGGTTCCTCACATACATTGTTTCATGTTCTGTAAATCTTATCTTGTCCTCTTCCCCAGCCACTAATTCTGAGTCTTTTCCTAAGGAAGGACTTTTCTACACACAAGAATAGGTCACATTCCCCTTTGTAGCTGCATGCTTTTCATGTGATATGTCTCTTATTGTTATGTATGTTATGCTGGAATTACTAATGAAATGTCTGTTTCTCTGTTGAGCAACTAGTCCAAACCAATCTTTCTGGGTTACTGCCTTGTCCCCAGCAATTACCTTAGCATAGGGCACCTGACTCTGAATAAGTATTAAGTGAAATGAAAAGAATTGAAGCAGCACTGGGTCTGTTTTGTAGGTAGAATAATAGTAGAGGTGGGAGTGGGGATGGGGGAAGAGAATCTGCACAAAGTTCAGAAACAATTCGTTTACTTCTTAAGCCTTTGAACAAAACACTCAATGAATGCCCAAGTTGATCCCTGAAGTTGGAAAAAAATAAAGAAATCCAA
This sequence comes from Oryctolagus cuniculus, assembly GCF_051225735.1. Classification (NCBI taxonomy): domain Eukaryota; kingdom Metazoa; phylum Chordata; class Mammalia; order Lagomorpha; family Leporidae; genus Oryctolagus; species Oryctolagus cuniculus. The sequence continues at coordinate 13,615,602 of NC_142868.1, forward strand.
TTTGGGTCTTCAAGGAACTCAGCAGCACTTTGTACTGCTGAGAACTTTCAATAGCCAGAAAATTCCATTCATGAGCAGCTGGCTTTGCTTGTGGTTCATGACGCATGTAGTATTTGGTGATAGCATTTCCTGGAATTGATGTGTTTATCAGCAGTGTGTATGGCTGGGGGATCTGTCTTATTCACAGGAATACAACACCACAGGTAAGGAAGTGGCTTTTGAATCAAGCTCATCCTTACAGGTGAGAAAGCAGGAGGTTGTGCACAGGGAGTTCCAGCCCCTCCACTGGCCTTGCTCTTGTGGGTTTAGGGCTCCATTACTGTGTCATATTTGTTGCTGTGTGCATGCTGCTGCTTGTGCTGTGCTATTGATATGGTGAAATCATTCAAGTCCTTCTCCTATTTGTTGGAATTAGACAAAATAAAGGTTGCCTTTACTTCCCAGCAACCAGACTTCCTGCAGTATCTGATGGGCAATATGATAAAGATGGCTCTGAATCAATAGGAATAGTCTGTACATACACATGAATCTTCATATTCTCCACAAATTTCTGGTCATCATGACCACATGGCCATGTGAATTTCTATATTGATGAGTCATGGGATGGGAAGCTGTAACTTCACTTGATGCTATCGAATAGCAGTAGTTTTATTAATACTACAGGGATGAGAAAAGCTCCACCTATTTTTGCACATACTTTATT